>NC_091617.1:147221883-147524522 GCF_027580195.1 Bos mutus | reverse complement strand
CAGCCCCCCGCCATCGCCGGCTCCCACAGACCCCCAGGTGGCAAGATGCCAGCAGGCAGTGGAGGCGTGGAAGAGGCTCCCTCTCCAGCAGAGCTGCTCACCCTTCACCGTGCGTGTGGTCAGTGCAGGTTTTATGAACCTGCAGCTGCTGGGTTTGTAGGTCTGGGTAGGGCCTGAGATTCCACAGTTCTCCCAAGTTCCTGGGTGATGCGGATGCTGCTGGTGGAGGAAGGTATTTGAGGAGTGACGGGCCAGGCTAGCAATGGGTCTCAGTGCTGGCAGCCTATAATCACCTGGAGGAATTTTAAACTACTGAGGCCTATTGCCAAAACTTGGATGGTTATTATGAGGTCAGTGGGTCTCCAAGTTCAGGCCCTGGGCTGGCAGCACCAGCATCAGCTGGAAACTTATGAGAAATGTAAATGCTCAGGGCCCCCACAGACCCCCAGACTGCAAGGGCGGGTGCAGGAATCTAGGTTTTAACGAGCCCTTCAGGTGCACACTGAAGTCTCTGCATCTTCTGCCTCCAAGTGAGATACAACAGGAGGTGCAGAGCATCACACAGAATCACCATGTGGGGCTCCTGCCAGGAGTACTTGACCTGAGTCTCTTCTCAAGGAAGCAGTGGTTAGCCTCTCCTGGTAATGCTGTGCTGGTAATGTGGTTGTGGAGAAGAATGCCCCTTTTCTTAAGGGAGACATGCTGAAACATTTAGGGGTGAAGCGCCAATGTATGCAGACTGCTTTGGAATGGTTTGGCCAAAAGAGAATGCGTGTGTAATAAGAGAGACAGTATGGACGTGGCAAGATGTTAATAGCTGGCAAATTTAGATAAGAGATTTAAAGGAGTCCCATGAGCCCTTCTTTCAAATTTTCTGTATTTTTGGAATTTTAAAAAATAAATGAAGAAATAGTAACCATGCAGGGTCTGGCCTCTAGTGTTCTCTGATGCAGTTGTTTGAAGGTAAAAGCGGATTCCATTGTAGAATGTCCTTCTGGTAATTCAAACGCAGAGCCAGTGTTAAGGACCTCAGTTGCAGGGCAGCTTTTCTTAAACTGTGGTCAAAACAGCCACTTGCACCAGAACTCTCTGGGCTGCTGCTTTAAGATGCAAGTCCTGAGCCTCATTTGTGCACCGGAATCAGGATCTCTCAGGCCAGCACCATGGAGAATTCTGGTGCTAATATTTGGGAATCATTGTTTTAAAATCTTTGTCCGAGCATTAGGTCACCAATCCAGGCTACAACAGGGCCCAGGACACAAAATGAACTAGTACATGTACACCCATGGCTGATTCATGTCAATGTATGGCAAAACCCACTACAAGACTGTGAAGTAATTAGCCTCAATTGAAATAAATCGATAAATTAAAAATAAAATGAACTAGTTAAGCAGGCTGGGTACAAGGCAGTAGGGAGCAGTGAGGAATAAAGGAGACAAGAGCATAGACACTCCCTTTAAAGCCCCAGCTTCCAGCTGACTGTGGCAAGAACGTGTTGCCGATGTTGCCCAGCATTGTCAAATCTTTTTTTTTGAAGATACACTAGAAACTCAGAATTTTTAACCCCCCAATTTAAAAGTATTGATGACTTTCTCAAAATCCAAACACTAGGGTCTGCAGTGGTGTCCCCTCTTTCGTGCCTTATGTTTGTAATATGTGCTCTATCAATGTGTGTGTGTGTGTGTGTGTATTCCAACAAAGCTAAACAAAACATCTCTGGGGGTAATGTGCAGCCTCCTTCTGCATAACTTCTGACTTGGACTTAGCTAAGCAATCGGGACACTATGAGGGTCATGGTTCGAGGGTTCTATAGCTTATCAGAGAAAGTCCCACAGCCGGCATTCTAATCGTGTTGTCACATCCTGGAACAATAGTTTTCTCTGCAGGAATCTTTCCAAACATCCCCTGCAAGTTTCCTCTGTTGTTCTTTAAGCCTGATGGGGTTGAGGGGGTGGGAGAACCTGAGTGAGTGGTGCTTCCATTCGAAAGGGGTTTCCCACTTACTCTGGGTACTTTCTATGATCCAGTGGATGTTGGCAATTTGATCTCTGGTTCCTCTTGCCTTTTCTAAATCCAGCTTGTATATCTGCAAGTTCTTGGTTCATATACTATTGAATCCTAGCTTGGAGGATTTTGAGCGTGACCTTGCTAGCATGTGAAATGAGGGCAATTGTGCAGTAGTTTGAACATTCTTTGGCAATGCCCTTCTTTGGGATCGGAGTGAAAACTGACTTTTCCAGGAGAGTCGGACCATAAAGTAGGCTGAGTGCCAAAGAACTGATGCTTTTGAACTATGGTGTTGGAGAAAACTCTTGAAAAACCCTTGAATGGCAAGGAGATCAAATCAGTCAATCCTTAAGGAAATCAGCCCTGAATATTCATTGGAAGGACTGATGCTGAAGCTGAAACTCCAATACTCTGGCCACCTGATGCTAAGAGCTGACTCATTGGAAAAGACCCTGATGCTGGGAAAGATTGAGGGCAGGAGGAGAAGGGGACGACAGAGGATGAGATGGTTGGATGGCATCACTGACTCAATGGACGTGAGTTTGAGCAAGCTCAGGGAGTTGATGAAGGACAGGGAAATCTGGTGTGCTGCTATGAGGTCACAAAGAGTTGGACACGACTGAGCTACTGAACAACAACAACTGGGTACGTTCTGCGGCTCCCAGCCCAGCAGCCATGCCACCTGTCCACAGGTCCTGGCATACGAGGTCTCAGTCCCAGCAACTCCGCTGCCCTATTGTGTGAACCTGGGCAAGTCACGTCCCCTCTCCGCACCACCAGCTCCTTTCCAGGCAGGAGACTATAGCCGCTGTTTTTGTTTTTTTAGCAGCAGAAATCTTTTTTAAAAAATCTACTGAAAATTTACAGCAAAACCCAAATATGAAGCAAAATGATACAAGGTTAATTTTTCCAAGGTTGACTGGGACACATCAATACTTGCCAAACCTCTCATACAGCCATAAAATCCCAGGAAAAGAGTTTGAAAACTACAGAGCTTAGTTATTTTCAATAAAATTTTCCAATTTGGAGATTTGCTTATTTTTCCAATTTGGAAATGCCATTTTTACGGGATTTATGGGATTTCAGATATTTATGGGCAATTTGCTCTAGGTCTCCCACTGGTTCATATTTTACTTACAACTGTAGGGAAGGCCACTTCTTCAAAGCACTTTTTGAAGCCTCCTGATTATACGGAACTGTGATAGAAGCTATCCCTGGCATTAGAATTATAAATACTGAGAGGTCAAAGAGAAAATGGGCTTTGGATAAATTCTCATCTTGTACTTTTCAACCTTTTCTAACCTATGACTTCCTTCTGATAAACATAAAGATCTCATGGACTGAGAGTTCTTGATGTCATCCCACATTTTTGCTTTGAGAAAAATTTTGTTCAACCTTTCTTTGTGTAATTTATCTAACAAAGACAATAGGTATTATATTTTCAAGTTCCACACGAAATTATATAATAACAGTGCATTATTTACTTGCTTTTTCTGAAACACACGTGTATGCCACCCCCAAAGAATGGAACCTTCTCCCTCCTTGCCACTGAGTATAACTGACCAAATCCTTCATCCTCATTTGTGCTTAAGCCTTGCTTTCTTCAGTTATGAAGTGTGAGGCCTTAATACTGGAAGAGAGGTTGGGGCAGGGAGTTGGTGGGGACATAGGTGAAACCAGAGTAGCCTTGGGTTGATTATTGTTGAAACTGGGCAAATGGTCTATGGAGATTCTTTGGTGTTCTCTCCACTTCTGTATGTTTCAAAAATTCCCATAATAAAAAGGTTGAAATGAAGACACTGTTATCTGCCTGCGGGTTAGAGTGGAGTGTTTCGCCCAGCTGCAAACCTGGAAGCGTGTTGAACAGCATCTTCAGTTGCTGCAGCCGCTCCTGACCACAGTTCTCCTGCCTCCGCTCCCTGACTCTATCCATTTTGTTACAGCAGAGTATGTTACTGAGCCCCTCTGAGGACACCCAGGGAATTGCAGCAGTCCAGATCCCAAGTCAGAGGAAGCCCCTGACTCTGGGTCCCTTCACTCATCTCTTGACAGTAACCAGTGGAGCTGGTCCTGGCCACCGCAAGTCCTCTCTAGCCTGGGGTACAAAGGGTTAACACTCTGCCTCTGGAATGACTGGGTTTCTCTTTGGTCAGAGCTGTCTTTTAGGCTCATGCCTTCCTGGTGACTCAGTACAGACCAGCATGACCATGAGTCTGTGGTTCCCGAGTACAGGGGTAACTGACTTGCATTACCAAAAACTGAGACTGGTTTACACTTGACTTCTTCATCCAGGTTGAAACAACTCACCTGTGTCCTGAGTGGTGGGGAAAGGCTTCCATAACACTGGATGCCTCATGGACGGTCAATGCAGCCTCCAGGAAAAAATAAATCAGAAGCTGCTGCTAACTAAAGAATCTGTGGCATTCAAACGCAGGGAGGGGATTGTGGGGGTGCAGAGTGGGCGGGCAGGGCACCAAAAGGGCTGACATCCGAAAAATCCATCTGTGACAAAGTGGCTTCCAGCTAATTAAACAGAGAAAAACCTCTTTTAGGGAAGATAATCCTATTGGATCAACTTGCAAGATTTTTCCAGCCACCTTCTGCCTCTTGGAGCTTCAATTAAAAGCTATTTAGCAGATGGCAGTTTCTGAGTCACAATCTTAGACTCTGGCAACCACGTGAGCTGTCGTTTTCCCAGGGGGTCCTGGCCGCATATGGCCCTGGAAAAGGAGCGACCGTGCTTTCCTGGTGGGCAGTGGAGAGCCCTCTCCCATCTTAGCACTCAGATGGCAGGCATGTCGGTGTGTCCATCAAGGGCAATGAACAGGAGGGACTTTACTGCTAATTCTGGAATTTGGGGGCTCTGGAAGGCATAACATAGCAAGGCTGGAAAGGAGCCTAAAAACACATTGTGTGTGTGTGCGTGTGTGCGTGTGTGTGTGTGTGTGTGTGTGTGTGCACGCGCGTGCTCAGTCGCTCAGTCGTGTCCAACTCTTTGTGACCCCAAGGACTGTAGCTGGCTGGTCTTCTCTGTCCGTGGAATTTTCCAGGCAAGAATGCTAGAGTGGGTTGCCATTTCCTGCTCTCGGGGATCCTCCTGCATCTCTTGCATCTCCTGAGCTGGCAGGCATATTCTCTACTGCTGCGCCACCTGGGAAGCCCACCCTGGAGATATCATCTGGCCTAACCCCTTCTTTTTATAGAACAGGGAAACTGAGGCTCAGAGAGGTGATGTGATCTGTCCAAAGTCACCTCGCAAGGGAAAACCAGAGTCAGGAATACGTCTCAGTCTTGTTTACTATAGAAATGACTTCTCTGTTTATTTTAGGGACTTAATTCATTGCCTGCTTCTCTCCCAAGTTCCCTCCTTATACTCACGGGGCACCTCAGGGACATCTTCCCCATGATCTGACAATCTGGTCAGCAGAGAGGCTTGACAAGGTCATTGAGTCCCCCCTCCTGCTTCACTGCAGAAATCAGTGCTGTACTGCTCTCCTCCTCAAAGCTTCCTACTAAAGCTGAAGTCCCAGCTTCCCTTGAGTGCTGTCAAAGAGAAACACAGCCGGACACTGGTCAGAGGCAGCAAGACAGATTTCATTCAGTTCTGCTGCAGTCGGGGAGAGAGCTCAGCTCCACTCTGCTGAAACAGATGACAGGAGCCCTTTAATCCCTGCGGCATGCTAAAGGGAAGTGACAGAGGATGTGATGGAGGGTGGGTGACGGTCAAGGCCACCTGTATTCTGTTGTTTCGTCTTTTTTAATAACTTTATCTGTTTGCTTTTGGCTGTCCTGGGTCTCTGTTGCTGCCTGGGCTTTTCTCTTGTTGCAGCGGGCAGGGGCTACTCTTCACTGCACTGTGCGGGGTTCTCATTTGCAGCGGTTCTCTTATTGCGGAGCAGGGCTCTAGGGCACTTGGGATTCAGCAGTTGGGGCGCCTGGGCTCCAGAGCACAGGCTCAGTGCTTGTGGCACACAGGCTTAGTTGTTCTGTGGCGTGTGTGATCTTCTGGGACCAGGGATCAAATCCGTGTCTCCTGCATTGACAGGTGGATCCTTTACCACTGAGGCACCAGGGAAGCCCCCCACCTGTGTTCCCTATTGAAATTGGCCTCCCACCTCCCCCTACATTCCCCCTCCTCCCTTTGGAGGCTGGGAGACAGGGCCCTGTCCTTCTTGATGATTACATTCCAAGTGATGGCTCCTAGGTCCTCAAAAAGATAATATTGGCTTGTGGAAGATACATCACAGCAGAACAGAGAAGTAAATGCTCATAAGAACAGAGAAGTCAGGGGCATATAATCAGGGTTTTGGAACAAACAGTAAATCCTTTTGGCAGTGTTGAGATTTCTATGAAATTAAAACAGGCTGGCTCCTTGGAAGGAAAGCTATGACAAACCAGATAGTGTATTAAAAAGCAGAGACATCACTTTGCCAACAAAGGTCTGGATAGTCAAAGTTGTTGTTTTTCCAATTGTCACGTATGGATGTGAGAGCTGGACCATAAAGAAGGCTGAGCACTGAAGAATTGGTGCTTTCAAACTGTGGTGCTGGAGAAGACTCTTGAGAGTCCCAAGGACAGCAAGGAGGTCAAAACAATTAATCCTAAAGGAAGTCAACCCAGGATATTAATTGGAAGGACTGATGCTGAAGTCGAAGCTTCAATACTTTAGCCACCTGATGCGAAGAGGTGACTCAATGGAAGAGATCTTGATGCTGGGAAAGACTGAGGGCAGGAGGAGAAGGGGACGACAGAGATTGAGATGGTTAGACAGCATCACTATCTATCTTCTCTCATCTGTTCATGACTCAGTGATCATGAATCTGAGTAAATTGCAGGAGATGGTTGAAGGACAGAGGAGCCTGGCATGCTGCAGTCCACAGGGTCGCAAAGAGTCCAGTGCAACTTATCAACTGAGGAGCAACAATTTAAGGAGACTGGGACCATTGTCCTGGGGATGCAGACCTGAGGTGTGTGTGTTGTTCAAGTGTCTTAGTATACAGTATGGTCAAAATTATTTGTGTCAAGAGCCTGCAGTTCTCATGGGCCAAAGATGAGGCCCAGTCAACAGTCAGAGGAGCTTGACTCAAGTTTGGTCAAAGAATAGTCTCTGTCAGTGCTGATGAGACTTCTGCTGCTCTGACAGTCAGGAAGTTGATTCAAATGTTTTCCCATGTAACCCGCTACAATTTAAGCTTATTTCTACCTGCTCTGTACTGTGGCTGGAAGTTGGTTCATGTTCTACTTGGAATGTCTCTTCTTATATTCAGTGTCAGACTTTTCCAGACTGGATTTTAAGTTTTCTGAAGATAAGATTCATGTATCACATTAAAAAAAAAATTCCATTGTACTTTGTAAGTAGCTGATTTGATAATTATTTTCTGATCAAAATCCCAGATCACATTCCACTTTCAATGGTACTCACCAACATTCTATATCTTATTTCTAGAACCACCTCTGTGGCTTTTCTCAACTCTTTCCAACTTGGGAGGCCAAAATCAGGCTCAGAAATTCATGTCTGTACACCTCACAAGCACGTTCTCTTTCCAGAAGGCCCTAGAGAATTAAATTATCCAGTTTTTGCTGCATACCTGCTATAGGCCAGACAGATGCTGCTCTGGGTGCTGAGAAGAGGTCAGCGGGTTATTGTATTCTCACATGCTATTAAGTAGACCAGCGCGAGAGACTGAGCAGTAAGTCAGTGATTTCAGGACTCAGTGAGGTGCTCAGAGATAGAGGTGTCTGTGTGCTAGCTCCTCAGTCGTGTCTGACTCTTTATGACCCCATGGACTGTCGCCCGCCAGGCTCCTCTGTTCATGGAATTCTCCAGGCAAGAATACTGGAGTGGGCTGCCATTCCAGGCGTCCTTAAATCCGTATGGATGGAAAATGGTCAGGAAAGTTCTCTCCAGAAGAGACAGTGTTTGCTTGGGCTGGCCTCCCTCAAAGCAGAGCCTGGGAGGGGAAATCTTGTACAAGTGACTTATTGAGAGAGATCTGAAGAAGCCTGTCAAGAAATGAGGGGAGTGAGATAGAACAAGAGACCAAGTTGGGTTCCTGCTGGAGTCTAGCTCTCGTCCCAGGGGACTCTCCGGAGGGAGTGGGAATTACACCAGAGCTGTCTCTCAGCCAAAGAGGACAGACTTCTGTACTCTTACCTGCCGTCACTGGCTGGAAGCTGCATCCCAGGGCTAGGGTGCCTAGCCTCCCATATAATTCTATGAAAGAAACCCCTTTTGGCAGAGGGTGAATCTTGGGGAAGGATTTGGCTTTGAGCTGTTAGAAGCTAATGCTCATAGCCACTGGGGGACAGGGGTCTTGCTCAGCTAACAGGGATTCGGGGTGAGTGCCCCCAACCTCTAGCACAATGTCTGAACTGACTCTAGAGAGGGTACTAGTCAAAAGTAGTTACACGGGATGTATGGGAGGGGGGAGAGTAGGGTACTTCAGGGCAGAGTTACAAGGGGAAGAGAGAACACGATACATTTGCCAAGGACAGAGTTTCTGTGCGTCTTGGCTCCGGGTGCTATAACAAAATATGAAGTGGGTGGCTTATAAGTAATAGACATTTATTTCTGACAGTCCTGGAGGCGAGAAGTCTGAGATCAGGGGGCCAGCACGGTCAGGTGCTGATGAGAGACGTCTTCTGGGTCTCGGATTGCTGTTTCCTTGGAGTGTCCTCACATGGCAGAAAGGGGCCACGGGAGGAATCTGGGGTCCCTTATTTAAGGACACGAACCCGAATGGCCTTTCAGAGGCCCCTCCTCCCTGCCCCATCACCCAGGGGGGTGAATTTCAACTGGTGAATTCAGAGGAAGGGAACATACCATCAGTCTGCTGCCCTGCAGATGGGATAGACAGAATCCTGGGCTTAAAAAGAAAGGAGTGGGGCTTCCCTGGTGGTCCAGTGGCTAAGACTCCAAGCTCCCGATGCAGGAGGCCCTGGTACACCGCAACTAAAGATCCCATGTGCCGCAACTGAGTCCTGGCGCAGCCTAACACATAAAATATTTGTAAAAAAATTAAAAGGATGTGTGTGGCAGCAGTTAATCGCAGTGAGGGTAGGAGTCCTCCCCAGTTTGGTGACTCGTGTCCACCCTTCTGCCTCCTCAAAGGAGAATGGAGATGCTATCACTGGGGAAAATGAACCAGAGGGAGAGTGGAAGAGGGCTCTGGCCAGGACACACGGAAGGATGACCAGTTGGAGCTATGCGACGTGTGAGTCATTCCAACTCACAAGATTGTATGAGCTTCTCCCCCAGCAGTAGGAGATGTTTATAAAAGCCTTCTCAGGCTCCGTTCTTTGAACAGGCATTTGATTTATTCACCTGCAGTCAAACACCCAAGAAGCCCCAGCAGAGTCACTCGTTGCTGTGCAATTGTTTACCCAGCCTGTCGCTCTCGCGGGAGGCTGTGAGCTGGTCCTGGCCCCAAATCCATCTCCCTGAAGCCAAGCTGGTTGCTCAGGACCTTGAGTTCTGCCCGGTGACCACAAATTGATAAACTGGTGTTTCGTTCTGTTTTTCTCCTTTCCTGAGAAGTTATTTCCTTTTGAAAAGATGAGCACTATTGTAGCTTTCCCCTCACTGGGACCTCAGTCTGCCCCTTGGCCTCAAAAATAATAGCTGAGTGTTTTGCAATAACACTTGTCAACAACTCCTTACCTCTCCCACTTCACTGGCTTGAATATACCCATCTTCAAGCAACTCTTCCTCTGTGGAATTTAATTGGACAAACACCTTCCCACTTACGGGGGATGATGCTTGTTTTTGGTCTGTGATTGCCGTTAAATCTTCGATAAATGCATTAATGAAGTTGTATGAACCAAGAATCTACTCTGACCCTCTTAACAGTGTCGAAAGATTATCAAAGGCTTTTGTTGAGATGATCTGTGTGACTGCATACACACAAATGTGATTGGATGGTGGACATATGCAAAATTACAAAGCAACATCCAAGCTCCACAGATGTCCTGTGTAAGCTGCATGTCTTCCCCCACTTAACTGATTACCAAAATAACTGTGTATCCTCAGGAACTGTTCTGATTTTCATTCTCACCTTGGTGGCATTCCTCATGCATTTTTCAGGCTGTGGCATTCATTCATTCATTCCATAAATACACCTCAGAGCATCTGCTGTGTTGCAGCCACAATCAGGTGCTGGAAGCGACAATGAACAAAGTATTTAGGGTCCTGGCTCTCGTGGAATTTCACAGCTTTGGTAGAGAAGCAGATATTCAGTAAATCATTTTAAAATGTTTAATCACAGGAAAAAGAAAAAGAAAAAACGTAGAATCGCACTCGGGACAGTTTTAAGAAATAAAAATACAGTGGTGTTCTGATTACCTGTAGCTGCACAACAACCATCCCGACGCTCAGGCTTAGGGGTAATAGACTATGTGATTGATGTTGATGATCACTGGACAGGTGTCGGTCATCCAGCAGCTCTGGCTGGCATTGGCTGGGGTGGCGTAAAAGCTGGATGCTGGAATCATTTGAAGGAAACACCCCCTCCCCTGCCTCCGGGACCTCAGCTGTACGTGTCAGATGGAACACACCACACTGCCTCTCCACGCAGTTTGGGCTTCCCCAGGGTGTGTGTCCTGAGAGAGGGCAGGCGAGATGCTGAACCATCTGTGCAGTCACAACTTCCTGCACAACTTCAGGGGGAGGGGAGATAGTCCCCGGTCTCTTGATAAGGTTTCAGAACTGCACGTAGGATCAGAAATGCGGCTAGGGCAAGTTTTGGAACGTGTAATATCTCACAAGCGGCTATGAGAGAGCAAAGAGTTTATTAGAGGGATCCAGGATTTTTTAGGATGGGATCCGGAGGAGATGGGAAGAAAGGGAGAGCATTCCAGGCAGTGGGTCCTGGCTCAGGAGGAGGGCAGCTCTAGGGGGAGCAGAATGAAAGGACGGCTGCAACAGAGTGAGCCTGCATGACGGAAAAGCGCCAGCAACGTGAACGTCATCCGTGGGCGCCCTCGAGGCGCTTCACCAGCCTGTACCTGGCATCCGGCTTGTCTGTCGCTGCACAAACCACCTCAAACTCCTTAGCGTAAGAGAGCATCGTCACTTGTTATTTTTTCTCTATAACCCACTGTCCAGAAAAAGGCATCCTTGAAAGTAGGTGCTTTTTCAGCTTGAATCAGGACTGTCCTTGCCAGACCAGGACATATGGTCCTTCCTGCTCCAACGTCCGTAGCCCTCTCCAGCTCCTTTGCCTTCCGACCATTCACTGTGTCATTTTCAAACACACGCTTATTGAAATGTGGGCTTTAAAATGTATTTTCTGTTTCTTGGTCATTTCTCACTTCTAGATCATAAATACTGTGTTAAGGTTGCTTTTTCCTGATGAGCCTGAAACTTGATGGTTACGAATTTTGTCCCACAATATCTTCCATGCAAACTGAGGCAGCTTTTGGCCTGTGGAAATAACCACTCAGGATGCCTCTCTGTCAGACGAAAGAAACCCAAGCAACGGAAGATTTTGCTTCAAGAAATGCTTTTTAAAAAACCTCATTTTTTGGCTAAGTGATTAAAAAAAAAAAAGAAAACAGGGATGACTCATCAGTTGAAATCAAATCCTTCATCCCAAAAAAGTGTTTTTATAAGAAGTGGGTGTTTTTTCTGTCCCTGAAGGCAGACGGCGTAATATTTGGTGCCTTCCTCTTCTGAGTAATATATTCCATCTCAGTGGAAAGTGACAGCTTCAGACTGGAGCCAATAACATTTTATTTTCGGAGTTGGGCGTGATACCCCCTTATGTGCCTTCAGCCCTAAGAAGAGTTCAGCCTGGACCATTCCACACAGGCCCCTTTGCCTCCCTTCCCTCCAGCCAACTGTTAACCTGTCTTTCTGAGGACCCTAGGTGCCTAGGGAGGGCGTATGGAAACAGCGCCAGATGTAAACAGCCCTGACTATCAACAAGCATGACGTTTACTGTCCAAGAGTCCACCCACCGCCCACCTTCCTCTCCCAACCTCAGTTCCCCACTCAGGAGCCTGTATTCCTTTTGCAGATCTCCACCAGAACGTCTTTTCTTTCCCAAGACTCTACAACTCTGTGTCCTTTACTGAAAGAAGGCGATGGGATTCATTTCTGAGCCATGAAAACAAACGTCCCATTCCACTCTGTCTGTCTTCTTGGAGGCTTCCACAAATACCTCCTTGCTAGAAGACAAAAAATGCAAAACGTGTATCCATCTCTTTTCCAGGTTGAAGCCCACAGGGAACTCGTACGAGCCCTGAACTATTGCTCCAGCATCAAGAATTAAAGGGTATTTAAATGAGATATTACATGAGGTGAAGACTAGGAGAACAGAGGGGAAAAGTTAAGAGAGCCACTTGGGGTGGAATAGCAGCACTAATAGCTGCTCAGACGCAAGGCGGGTGGGACTTAGGGTGGCCAACGGTCCCAAGTGGCCTGGGCCATGGAAATTTTCAGCTTCCCAGTCCAGAAGGTTCCAGGAATACCAGGGTGAGTTCATCACCCAAACTGGAGTCCTCTTCCTTTGTTATCTTTATTTTTCTATTTTATTGAGGTATAGTTGACTTACAGTGTTGTGTTAATTTCTGCTGTACAGCAAAATGACTGCTTCTTTTATATATATATATATTCTCTTCTCAATAACATTCTCATTATTGTTTATCACAGGATATTGAGTATAGTTCCCTGTGATATACAACAGGTTGTTTCTCCATCCTATACATAATAGTTTGCACCTGCTAATCCCAAACTCCCAGTCCATCCCTCCCCTCCCCCTTTGCTGGAGTCCACTTCCTTAATCAGAAGCTCTGCTGGGATAAGCCAGGTTCTGCTCTGGAACAGGAAGAGGAAGCAATGCCATGGTCAGGCTGGGGCCTGGAGGGGAAAGAACAAAGCCAGAGGAGCCGCCGGTCACTCAGGCTTCTTGGTTCGGGGACTAAGGGATGTTTGGGGTAAGAAAGTAGCCATGGTGGCGGTGAACAGCGTCACAGAGACTTATATAAGAGGGCTCACTGTCTATCTGTAGGCTCAAAAGGACCGAGGCAGAACTCCACTCCGTAAGGAAGGGATCACTTAAACTATAAGAGGAACAGGTTCAGCTGAGCTTTTAAGGTCCTCTCCAGGCAGCCTTGCAGCAGAACCCCTGGGGTTAGGGGTGGTCTGGCTTCTGGCCAAACCCTAGGGCTCTCCTCTGTCCCTCTTCCAGGCTCTGGGCCCTCCACTCCGCCCATTCCTGGTGGGAGGGCATTAGTTATTCAAACTTCCTTTTTTGTCTTCACCAGTCATCTGTGCATCTCACTGCTTCAGCTCCAGAGAGCAATCCAGCAGTACTGCCTGTTCTGAAATAGCTGGAGGGGACACTTAACACCACCGTGGACTCCCCTTTCCAGAAAAACAATGTCCGAAAGTCAGAAATAAGGCAAAAAAAAAAGATGCAAAACAGAATACATGCCTCAGGGGCATTAGACCTTCTAGAAGGATATAACTTTGATTGATTGTTTATTCTTGATTCAATATTTTATAAGCCTTTAAAATTAGCTATTTATTTGTTAAAAACCATTAGGGTACAAATGGCTTTTATCCAGTAGTGGTGCAAATGATTTTTTTCCTGTAGAGATAAAAATCATGTTCTGTTTATGGAGAAGATAACACGAAAGGTTGTAGCTTTATTGCCTTGAGGAAAAATAACCGGTTTTGTAACTAACTCAGTGACCTTACTCCCCATTTTTTCCTTTCACGAACCATGCATCAGATGATCTTACACACCTGGTTCTCTCATGAATGAGTTAAAATAAAACTTTGACACTTATACCTTAGATATTTATAGGAAAACTATACTTCCTTTTGCTTTTTTAACTTTTGTGTTTATACATTTTTTGCTTTTTTAACATTTTAAACATCCTTTCTACAGTCCCCTGCTCCTCCCACACCCCTCCCCCGTCTCTGTTTCTGATTTCCTTTGGACTCACCAGAATGCAGTTCTATGTCACAAGTCCTGGGCCTCCCTCAAGGGCTGTGGTAAGCACACCTTTGGGTATAAATGCTTTTAAAATGAATTGCTCAATTGCTATTAACTATAGCAGAATCTGGACACCAAGATGTCCAGCAATAGAAAATTATGGCACATCAACACTAAATATGGAGAAGGCAATGGCACCCCACTCCAGTACATTTGCCTGGAAAATCCCATGGACAGAGAAGGCTGGTGGGCTGCAGTCCATGGAGTTGCGAAGAGTCAGACATGACTGAGTGACTTCACTTTCACTTTTCACTTTCATGCATTGGAGAAGGAAATGGCAACCCACTCCAGTGTCCTTGCCTGGAGAACCCCAGGGACAGGGGAGCCTGGTGGGCTGCTGTCTATGGGGTCACACAGAGTCGGACACGACTGAAGCGACTTAGCAGCAGCAGCAGCAACACTAAATATCATGCAGCTATTAAGCGTAATCATTGTCAAGCCTATCGCAGCCACATGGAAATGCTCAAGTAAACTTGTGAGAAGATGGCTTCCCTGGTGACCCAGTGATAAAGAATCCACCTGCCAATGCAGGAGACGTGGGCTCGATCCCTGGGTGGAGAGCATCCCACATGCCGCGGAGCAACTAAGCCTGTGTGCCACAGCTATGGAACCTGCGCTCTAGAGCCCGGGAGCCATGACTACAGAGCCCGTGCGCCCTAGAGCCTGTGCTCTGAAACAAGAGAAGCCTCGCAAGGAAAGCCCATACACCGCTCCTAGAGAATTGCCCAGGCTTGCTACAGCTAAAGAAAGCCCGCGCGCGGCAGCGAGGACCCGGAGCAGTCAAACGTAAATAAATAAATAAAGTGTTAAGGGGAAAAGTATATAAAAAAGACGTTGTATAAAATATGAATTGGAAGGTGAGATAAGCATGAAAATATCTGTGAGGAGGGGCTACTAGGAAGCTTTTTTGTTTTTTTCTCAGTGTTTTTAACCATGGCTTTTGTCCTTACAATGAAAAAATGTAAGAAAGTTGAAAACCCAAGCAGGCAGAGCATTAACATTATATGATATTATTGATATGAAATGGATAGTTACCACCAACATGGTCACAGAACCCATTTCATTGGGTGACTCTCCTAAAATCTCCCAAACTTACCCATTCTGTCACCCTTTCACCTCCAAACACTTAGGGAGCTCTGTGTGTGCATGCAAGTCGCTCAGTCATGTCTGACTGTGACTCTATGCACTGTAGCCCACCAGGTTTCTCTGTCCATGGGATTCTCCAGGCGAGAGGGCTGGAGTAGGTTGCCATGCCCTCCTCCAGGGGATCTTCCCAACCCAGGGATCGAACCTGCATGTGGGTTCTAATTTACCACCAGCGCCACGTGGGAAGCCCATGAACTCTGAGGTCACTTTAACTCCATCTGCTATATGACTGGGCAGGGAAAGGCAAGACCCAGGGCGTCAGATGAAACTTGGTGGGGCAGGACTTATAAGCTTCCGAAGGCTTATAAGGGCATGCAAGACCGCAACACTCAGACTCACGGACAGGTATTAGCAGCTTTGCTCACAGACTCCCGGCAGGCCTGCAGTCCCTTTGGAGGGCTGTCAAGACCCAGCTGCCCATCCCTGCCCTTGGCACGGTCACTGCTGCTAGCCCGCTGTTGACCTACTCAGATCCGCCTTTGGGCCAGAGAAGGTGAGTGTGCACACTCTAGACCCGAACTGGGACCCAGGCCCAATTCCCCTTTGTCCACCCTGCCTTCTTGCCACTTGCAGCTTCCACGCCTGGCCACAGAGAGGCTTCCCGGCCATGGACGTGGTGCTGGCTGTCCTTCAGAGCCCAGACATTCCCCCCGCCCTCTTGGAGGAAACCACAAAAACAAAGCAGGAGCCAGCTTTGTTCCGAGGGGAATGTTTTCACCCTGTTTCTGCTTCATGAAACTCTTTGGCCTATAACACAGGCAGTGAAGCATCCTGAGGCTCCCTGAGGTACCCGTGCTGCCAGCCCGATGACCTGCCAGCTCCAACCTCACTTGAAGTTGCTTTTATTTCTCTGGCTGCTTTTTGAAGTTGGCTCTTTTCTGCGTGTATGTATTTACAAACAGAGTTTTATGTTCCTCAAAAATCTCCTTTCTTTTGAGTCCCTGAGTCAGTCTTTGTTCAGTGACTAACAGAGTCCTACTTTGTTTGATAGGTTGGTACATTCTTAGCCAATTTTCAAGCACAGATCGCGAGCATAAGCTCCTAATGGGCAGGGACATACTTTACATTTTTAAATAGCTAACATAATGCCCTACACAGAATAAATATCTATTGGCAACCTGGAAACAATCCTAATGTTCATCATTAGGAGAGTGGATAAACAACTAATCTATTCATACAATGGAATACCATTTAGCAATAAAAAGGAACACTTCACTGATGCATACCACAGCGTGGATGAATCTCCAGAACATTACACTGAGAAAAAGCAGCCAGTTGCAAAGGAGCATGTATCATTTGATTCCATCTGTTTGAAGCTCTAGAACCAGCAATGCTAGTCAATGTGGATTGAATGCTTGTACCTCTCTCCCCATTGTTATGTTGAATCCATAGCCCTCAGAGTGGCTGTATTTGAGATGGGGCCTCTATGGAAGTGATTAGTTTAAACAAGATCGTGAGAGAGGGACCCTGATCCTAGAAGATTCCTGTCCTTTTAAGGAGAGACACAGGAGGGCTCACTGTCCATCTGCCGGTACAAAGAGGAGGTCGTGTTAGGACACGGTGAGAAGGTAGCTGTCTGAATCAGCTGGAACCTTCCTCCCGGACTTCCAACCTCCATGGGAAAGTAACCATGAGAAAGTCAATTTCTGTTGTTTAAGCTACTCAGTCTATGGCAGCCCAAGCTAAGACAAGGTCAGAGCAGGGGTTGCTGCTGGGGGAGCTGGTATGACTGGAAAAGGACACACGGAAGCCTCTAGGGTGAAGCATACGCACTACATCCCAACTGGGCGTTGGTCACATGGATATTTACCTGGGTATATGCAAAAAAGGGTTGAGCTATACCCTTCTGACATATGTATTTTACTGTATGCAAATTGCAACTCGATAAAGAACTGAAAATTAAATCTGTTGGTAAGAATGATTATCTCTCCACTGTGACTCACACCCTGCAACGGATCCATTTAGGATGAAGGTTTGACAAGCACCTGCCATGTACAGATTCTCATGGGGGTAGCAAAGGGCGGTGGGTGGAGCAGCCCTGGTCCCTGGTTCCCAGGGAAACATTTCCACCTCCTGAGTCAACACCAGAAAGTCCTCAAGTCACGGCTACTGCGCCAAATCAGACCGAATGCTGACGGTTCGGTAAGAGACGTTTAGACACCTGTGAAGCCATGTTAACCAGTCATGCTTCCACGGAGGCAGCTGTTGCCTGGTTCCTTTGAGAACCAGCCCCGCCCCAAGAGCTGCTCAGACGCTGGCAAATTCCACCAGGGAAAGCAAAAGGGAAATAGGAAAGCCGATGCAGAAAGTCTTAATGAGATACTAAATTGTGCAATTCTGACCTTGAAGACTACTTCTTCGCAAGCAAAAGAGGCTGGAAAACAGTTACGCCCACACTCCAGCGGTTGGCTTTTCTGTGATGTGCGGCAATAATGGGGCTTTTAGCACCCTGGGATAGAACTGAGAAATGCCTCGCCAGGGGGCTCCCACGCCCTTCTCTCCTGACTTTGGCAATGCTGACGAGATGCAGTCAGCCCCCAGCGCAGAGCACCATAAACAGGGGGAAAATCGAGGTGGTCCTCCCCAGGGATCCCAGGCACTTTGCCGTTAAAAAACAAACATTCTTTTTGAAAATCACTGACATTCTAGGACAGGTAAACTTGTGACATGCCTGCCACCCATCTTCCATCTTGAGCCTTAGCAGATGTTCTAAGTTGATCATAGCACGTTTCATCACTTGGCCCAGTTCTAGAATCAGCCATATACTAGAGCCAGCTGGCACCACCTCATGAGACCCGATGGTTAAACCTCAGGAATCTTGGGACTTCCCTGGCTGTCCAGTAGTTAAGACTCCAAGCCTCCAATGCAGGGGGCATGGTTTCAATCCCTGATTAGGGAACTAAAATCCCCATGCCACATGGCATGACCAGAACGTTAAAAATAATTCAGGAACTGGAAGCAACCTAGATGCCCATTGACAGATGAATGGATAAAGAAGTTGTGGTACATATACACAATGGAATATTACTCAGCCATAAAAAAGAATGCATTTGAATCAGTTCTGAGGTGGATGGACCTAGAACCTATTATACAGAGTGAAGTGAGTCAGAAAGAGAAAGATAAATATTGTATTCTAACACACATATACAGAATCTAGAAAAATGGTTTGGAAGAATTTACTTACAGGGCAGCAATGGAGAAACAGGCATACAGAATAGAATTATGGACATGGGGAGAGGGGAGGAAAGGGTGAGATGTATGGAAAGAGTAACATGGAAACTTATATTACCATATGTAAAATAGATAGCCAATGGGAATTTGCTGTCTGGCTCAGGAAACTCAAACAGGGGCTGTGTATCAACCTAGTGGGGTGGATGGGGAGGAAGATGGGAGGGAGGTTCAAAAGGGAGGGAATATATGTCTACCTGTGGCTGATTCAGGTTGAGGTTTGACAAAAAACAACAAAATTCGTAAAGCAATTATCCTTCAATAAAAAATAAATTAAAAAATAATAATTCAGGAATCTTGATTGCTGTTTGTTAAGCATATTCATTATTAAAACTAAATTATATAAGTTAATACTTGAATTACATTAAAAGAAAAAGTAATGGATCCTCAAAATTCATCCTTTTATTAATTGTCTTATCACCTTTTATGATTATCTACGTGCCTGAGGTTATTCACAAATACGGTATCTGGAAATGCTACATAATGGTGTGCTACTGGGTATCTCTTCCCAACTCCGTGTTGACAGATACAGTATTAGCTTCAAATATGTCACCATGACAGTATTTACATCCCAGAAACCAGTAAATCCAAGAAGTCAAGGCATCCTCCCCACTCCCCTGGTGAGAGACGGTTTTTAAACATCGACCAGCACACCATCACCGGATGTCAACATCAGAAAATGAGAGACCCCAGAGGAGGCAGACTGTGCCAGGCAAATTCCTTTCTGCCTATAATAGGGGGAGAAGTGCTGGTCAGCATGCCTTTCCTCTGGCATGCAAAGACGCAACTCTAAGCACTCACAGAGGAAACAGGAAGAAAGAGACGGAGAGACCGCCTGGATCCAGCCATGCCCGAAGCCAGGAAGACCTGCTGCATGGATTTTACTCTTGTGAGACTTGCCTAGGGGCATCATTTTCTCCATCTGACGAAGACATCAGGAGGACTCACAGTCAGCCCAGGAGGGGACAGGTGACTCTTTGCCCTGGAGTCTTCCATTCGAGTTCCAGAAGGAGTCCTCTGAGGACCATGGGCTGAGGTCAGGCAAACGCAGGAGCAAACAAGGGGTGGAGCAGCTGGAGAGGCTGGTCAGGAGCGGGGCATCTGGGAAGCCCTGAGACCCAAGAGGGGTGCAGGCAGGGGTGTGAGGCTCCAGAAAGAACGGATCTGGGGTTTCTTGCTGGGAAGTCTGGCCTGGCTGCAAAGGGTAGTAGAGGCTGAAACGTGGGCAGAGAGTAGGCCCAGGCCTCAGAGAACTTGCTCACAGGGATGGCGACATAGAGACTTTTTTCATAATTTCAGGCAGTGATCACACAAGAGGGATAAGTTGCCATAGCCAGGGCCAAGTGAGGGCACTGTGGATCAGGGTGGGGGCCTCAAAGTTGGCCTGAGTCAGTGGCTCCAGCAGGTGCTCACCTCCCACAGCGGCTGCCCTTTCTTATCCCCCTTTATTTATTTTAACTTAAAATTCCACTCTAAAATACTGGAGCCTAGTCTTCACCATGCAGCAGAATCACCCAGGTACCCCTCCTAAAAGGCAGACTTGGGGGCTGTGCCCCTAGGAAATTCCATTGAGAGGTTCCGAAACTAGGCCAGGAATCTCAGGTTGTGAGTCCCTTGGGGAAGATTTCCCATTTTATTGTCAGTTTTCGCCTCTGGCAAAAGCAGCAAGAGCCAATCGGGGCGGGCAGGACTGGTCACAGAATTTGCAGAGTCCACCATAAAGGGAAATTGCAGGGCCCCTTGTTCAAAAGTTATTAAGGATTTCAAGACTGCAGAACATTTAACCAGGCACAGACCCATCCAAGCAGGTGACTGCCCCCAGGAAGCCCTGCTAGCCGGGCCCCATCTGCCTGTGGGGCTCCCGTGTCATCTCAGTATTTGTGTTAGCGACCAGGATTCTTGGTCTCCTAACTCAGTAGAAATTAATATGAGGCTGGACTGGAATTCAGGCAAGGCTTTGCTGGGGCCGCAGTGGGGGGAGCGAGAACAGTAAACAATATCCTTGTTCGATCGCTCCCCACGCAGGGATGAACTGGTTCCCTATACAGGGTGAAGGCCGAGGTGTGTGCAGGGGGTGGGCAGGACGGGTGGCTAAGTGGTCAGCTCACCCCTTGGTGGTGCCAAGTGCAGGGGCACGCACATGCCCTGCTCTTGCCCCTGACTTCCTGTTTCTGCTCCCAGCCCTTCAGAAGTGGCAGTTGTGTGTTGGTGTCTTCTTCACGCTGCTGCTGCTGCTCAGTCTGCATTTTAGCCATGGCCGCCTCTTCGACCTTACAGACTGTAGCCCACCAGGCTCCGCTGTCCGTGGGATTTCCCAGGCATCCCCCAATGGTGTATACACACTGTTATTATTAGTCCCTTATCCTTTCTGTTTTGCTGCTAGAGGAGACATTCATCTAAGTACAAGCACTACAGCAAAGGGCCCAGGGCCCAGGGCCCAGTCGGTCTCATCTGTACTCCAGGGGTTGCCCACCTGCCTTTCAAGGACAGTGGCTCCAGGCAAAAGGCAGTGAGTCTTAAAACCCAGTGTCTTGACTTTGGAGGAAAGCCGTGGTCCTCCAGGGTTGGACAGAGCAGCTCTTCAGACTTGGGGAAGTTCCACTTCCTCCCAGGCCCCCGAGGCTCCAGAGCTATGGCTGGGTCACTGCTGGAATCTGGAACAAACACAGAAATGTCTCAGGGAGATGGGAACAAGGCGGGGAGAGGACCCTGCATCTGAGAGCCCAACTAGAAAGGAAGCCGCAGATAAACATCCACAGGGGGTCAAAGCCCGCTGAGCCTCGGGCCCGACTCTTGTTGGCCGGGTCACTCTTTCCACTCTCTGATCCTGTACTGAGAAGACACCAAAGCATTGGGGTGACCAACGCATCCCAGTTTGCTTGGGACGTCCCTCGATTCAGCAACAAGAGCCCTGAGCACTGTTCACTGGGTTAGCCTGGGTGAACCAGGAAGGATGGCTAGTCAGCCTCCAGAATTGCGAGTTGCAGGGCCCTGTGTGCAAGGGTTCAGGGACTCCTGTGGGCAGGGGTCCTCCGAGACTCACTGGCTGAGTTCCCGCGATCTGATGCAGCAGCTCAACAGCCTCGCTGGCGGCAGCTGCACTTTTCCTCCGTGTTCACGGGACCTCCTGTCACTCACAGTCAGATTCAGCACAGCTTACTAGTGTGGTTGTGGCCAGTGATTTATTGCTCTTGGTTTTTCCTCCCCAAAACCTCATGCTCTGAGCAGTGGTCCCCGTCTCTGGGGATATATGAGAATTCCCCTATGGGGATTCCCCTAGGTCATTCTGACCCACCGCCAGGGTTAAAGCCCTGAAGCTCTAGGACCTAGAACACCAGGCACGTGATTTCCCCTTTGTCCAAAACAGTTTATATATATGTATATATATATATATTTTTTTTTTTTTCAGGAAAATCTTGGCTCTGCTCAGGGTCTCCTTCAGCTCACCTTTCTGCAGCTGTGAAAGGGCCTCCACTCAGGCATAGTTCTGGTTTAAGCAATTCTTTTTTTAACCAAAAAAGTCAGTCCTAGATTACATTTTCTTGATAGTCAAACATTTGGCACTGTCCCTATGATCGATGCAGACATCTTATCTCCAGGTATTTACTTGCCTCTTAAAGATGAAAATCCTGAACTCCAGGTTTAATGACAATGACCAGGAGGATCTATTGATTGTCCAGCTGGAACACTTTTATTCTAAGGATACAGTGAATTTGATGACCAACCCTGTTCCTTCTTTACATTGGCTACTGGGAAGCTCAGAGAGTTTCACTTTTGCAATTGCCTACATGCTTTGTAAATTAACTTTACTTTTGGTTTTATCTTGCTCCCTAAGCTTATTTTTTTCTCTGTCCTTATCTATTTATTCTGTCCTGTTGAATTGAATGCACACACAAGCCACCACAAATCCTTTCAAAAGCAGAGACTAATATATAAATAAAGTACAAATGGTAATTGCTATGATTAGGAAACTTAATGAAACTATGAGTCATGCCATGTGGGGCCACCCAAGACGGACAGGTCATGGTGGAGAGTTCTGACAAAACGTGGTCCACTGGAGAAGGGAATGGCAAACCACTTCAGTATTCTTGCCTTGAGAACCCCATGAACAGTATGAAAAGGCAAAAAGGTAGGACACTGAAAGATGAACTCCCCAGGTCAGTAGGTGCCCAATATGCTACTGGTGATCAGTGGAGAAATAACTCCAGAAAGAATGAAGACATGGAGCCAAAGCAAAAACAAGGCCCAGTTGTGGATGTGACTGGTGGTGGAAGTAAAGTCTGACGCTATAAAGAGCAATATTGCGTAGGAACCCAGAATGTTAGGTCCATGAATCAAGTTAAATTAGAAGTGGTCAAGCAGGAGATGGCAACAGTGAACATCGACATTTTAGGAATCAGTGAACTAAAATGGACTGGAATGGGTGAATTTAACTCAGATAACCATTATATCTACTACTGTGGGCAAGAACGTAGAAGGCAATGGCACCCCACTCCAGTACTCTTGCCTGGAAAATCCATGGACAAAGGAGCCTGGTAGGCTGCAGTCCATGGGGTCGCTAAGAGTAGGACACGACTGAGCGACTTCACTTTTACTTTTCACTTTCATGCATTGGAAAAGGAAATGGCAACCCACTCCAGTGTTCTTGCCTGGCGAACCCCAGGGATGGGGAAGCCTGGTGGGTTGCCATCTCTGGGGTCGCACAGAGTCGGACACGACTGAAGCGACTTAGCAGCAGCAGCAGCAGTGGGCAAGAATCTCTTAGAAGAAATGCAGTACCCTCATAGTCAACAAAAGAGTCTGAAATGCAGTACTTGGATTCAATCTCAAAAATGACAGAATGATCTCTGTTCGTTTCCAAGGCAAACCATTCAATACCACAGAAATCCAAGTCTATGCCTCAACCAGTAATGTTGAAGAAGCTAAAGTTGAAGGGTTCTATGAAAGCCTACAAGATCTTCTAGAACTAACACCAAAAACAGATGTCCTTTTCATTATAGGGGACTGGAATGCAAAAGTAGGAAGTCAAGAGATCCTGGAGTAACAGACAGATTTGGCCTTAGAGTACAAAACGAAGCAGGGCAAATGGTAACAGAGTTTTGCCAAGAGAGCGCACGGGTCATGGCAAACACCCTCTTCCAACAACACGAGAGATGACTCTACACATGGACATCACCTGATGGACAATACTGAAGTCAGATTGATTATACTCTTTGCAGCCAAAGATGGAGAAGCTCTATACAGTCAGTAAAAACAAGACTGGGGGCTGACTGTGGCTCAGATCATGGACTCTTTATTGCCAAATTCAGACTGAAATTGAAGAAAGTAGGGAAAACCACTAGACCATTCAGGTATGACCTAAATCAAATCCCTTATGATTATGCAGTGGAAGTGTGAAATAGATTTAAGGGACTAGATCTGATAGATAGAGTGCCTGATGAACTATGGATGGAGGTTTGTGACACTGTACAGGAGGCAGTGATTAAGACCTTCCCCAAGAAAAAGAAATGCAAAAAAGCAAAATGGCTGTCTGAGGTGGCCTTCTAAATAGCTGAGAAAAGAAAAGAAGCTAAAGGCAAAGGAGAAAAGGAAAGATGATATACCCATTTGAATGCAGAGTTCCAAAGAATAGCAAGGAGAGATAAGAAAGCCTTCCTCAGTGATCAATGCAAAGAAATAGAGGAAAACAATAGAATAGTAAAGACTAAAGTTCTCTTCAAGAAAATTGGAGATACCAAGGGAACATTTCATGCAAAGATGGGCACAATAAAGGACAGAAAAGGTATGGACCTAACAGAAGCTGAAGCTACTAAGAAGAGGTGGCAAGAACACACAGAATAACTATACAAAAAAAGATCTTCATGACCCAGATAACCATGATATCCAGATAACCAGATAACTCACTTAGAGCCAGACATCCTGGAATGTGAAGTCAAGTGGGTCTTAGGAAGCATCACTATGAACAAAGCTAGTGGAGGTGATGGAATTCCAGTTGAGCTATTTCCAGTCCTAAAAGATGATGCTGTGAAAGTGTTGCACTCAACATGCCAGCAAATTTGGAAAACTCAGCAATGGCCACAGGATTGGAAAAGGTCAGTTTTCATTCCAATTCTGAAGAAAGGCAATGCCAAAGAATGTTCAAACTACTGCACAATTGCACTCATCTCACATGCTAGCAAAATAATGCTAAAAATTCTTCAAGCCAGGCTTCAACAGTACGTGAACTGTCAACTTCCAGATGTTCCAGCTGGATTTAGAAAAGGCAGAGGACCCAGTAATCAAATTGCCAACATCCACTGGATCATAGAAAAAGCAAGAGAATTCCAGAAAAATATCTACTTCTGCTTCATTGATTACACCAAAGCCTTTGACTGTGTGAATCACAACCAACTGTGGAAAATTCTTCAAGAGATAGGAATACCAGACCACCTGATCTGCCTCCTCAGAAATCTGTATGCAGGTCAGGAAACAACAGTTAGAAATGGACATGAAACAACAGACTGGTTCCAAATTGGGGAAGGAGTACGTCAAGGCTGTATATTGTCACCCTGCTTATTTAACTTAAATGCAGAGTACATTATGCGAAATGCTGGGCTGGATGAAGCACAAGCTGGAATCAAGATTGCCGGGAGAAATATCAATAACCTCAGATATACAGATGACACAACCCTTAAAGAAGAAAGTGAAGAGGAATTAAAGACCTTCTTGATGCAAATGAAAAGAGAGAGTGAAAAAGTTGGCTTAAAACTCAACATTCAAACAACTAAGATCATGGCATCTGGTCCCATTACTTCATGGCAAATAGATGGGGAAACAATGGAAACAGTAAGAGACTTTATTTTCTTGGGCTCCAAAATCACTGCAGATGGTGATTGCAGCCATGAAATTAAAAGACGCTTGCTCCTTGGAAGAAAAGTTGTGACCACCATAGACAGTGTATTAAAAAGCAGAGACATTACTTTGCTGACAAAGGTCCATCTAGTCAAAGCTATGGTTTCTCCAGTAGTCATGTATGGATGCGAGAGTTGGACTATAAAGAAAGCTGAGGGCCAAAAATTGATGCTTTTGAACTGTGGTGTTGGAGAAGACTCTTGAGAGTCCCTTGGACTGCAAGGAGATCCAACCAGTCTAACCTAAAGGAGATCAGTCCTGAATATTCATTGGAAGGACTGATGCTAAAGCTGAATCTCCAATACTTTGGCCACCTGATGCGAAGAGCTGACTCATTAGAAGAGACCCTGATGCTGGGAAAGATTGAAGGCAGGAGGAGAAGGGGACAAAAGGAGATGAGATGGTTGGATGGCATCACCTACTTGATGGACATGAGTTTGAGTAAGCGCCAGGAGTTGGTGATGAATAGGGAAGCCTGGTGTGATGCCGTGTGTGAGGTCGCAAAGAGTTGGACATGACTGAGTGTCTGAACTGACTGATTATAAGGAAGGGAAAGAGCCCAAAAAATACAGGAGACTCTACATAGCAGATCCTGCAGACTCTCATGATGCAAGGTTTCCAGTTTTGGGTGAATACTTCTGCCCCACCCCATCTCATACAAAATAAAAAATTAATACTCAAATGCCCGACCCAGGGAACTCACTTCAGCTTTCTCTATGAAACTGTTTCCTAGCCTCTCCACACAGTCCGAGCTGAGTAACTAACAAATGTCTTCAATAGCACATTTATCCTTCCCGGTCAAGAGCACAATTATCTTGATTGGTTGACAAGCTCGAGTCTGTGCTCTCCAGGGGTGATGTCACTGCTGGGTGGGAGTGCTACCAGAGTCAGTTGTTATAATTAATTTACTTACTTAGTTGCTGAGGGGGCCTTTTGCAATAATATGCAAATGTCATTTAAAACTTACAGCAATATTTTGAGCCAAGATTACAGCCTTTTTTAACAGGAATGCAGGGAAGCCTTAAACACCTGAAGTTAAGCTCTTTGTGGCTGATGACTTGGTTCTCAGCATGGTTATATTTGTATCAGAAAGTTGGTTATTCCAGGAACGCTTTTGCTCAGAAAGCAGGGAGGCTGGGTCGGATATCAAAGATTTCTTCACTTTCTTCCAGCTGTGTGACTATTGGGAGATTCTGTTTAAATGGCTCAGGCACAATCTCCATTTTATAACGCATGTCCAATTTCCATCATAGACTCTTAGTGCTGAAAATCTCTGCTGCTGCTGCTAAGTCGTTTCAGTCGTGTCGGACTCTGTGTGACTCCATAGATGGCAGCCCACCAGGATTCCCCGTCCCTGGGATCCTCCAGGCAAGAACACTGGAGTGGGTTGCCATTTCCTTCTCCAATGCATGAAAGTGAAAAGTGAAAGTGAAGTCGCTCAGTCGTGTCTGACTCCTAGTGACCCCATGGACTGCAGCCTACCAGGCTCCTCCGTCCATGGGATTTTCCAGGCAAGAGTACTGGAGTGGGTTGCCATTGGCTTCTCTGGGGAATGTTTAATCCAGCCCTTCCTTCCATGAATACATAGAAATTTGTCCAGGTTCACACAGAGAATAAGCCGCAGACTTTGGATTACAATTCAATCTCCATCACACCTGTGGCCAACCCAGAACCAGGCACACTGAATTCAGTCTTAAGGGGCAAGGGAGAGATAAATTAGGGGTTTGGGATCAAAATATACACTCTGGTATATATAAAATAGATCATCAAAAAGGACCTAGAGTATGGCACAGGGAACTATACTCAATGTTTTATGATAACCTATAACGGAAGTGAATGTAAAAAAGGAATGTATTTACATATATATGTATAATTGAAGAGCTTTGATGTACATCTGAAACTAACACAATTTTAAATCAATCATACTTCAATAAGCATTAAACAAAAAAAAAATACTAAAAAGTGTAGTTCTAACTTAAGACAAACTTTCACAGACTTCCTCCAAGCCCTTTCCAACCTCCTCAATGCATTCATTCAAGGGGCATTCACAATGACGTCCATCCTCCAAGCATTGCAGAGTTGACCGAGGCATCTATGCCCCAAACCGTCTGAATGAACAGCCTTCCGAACACATAAAGGAACACAAGTCCTAACGGAAAGTCCCGCAGGCAGTGAGAATTCTCTGTTTGGGAATCCAGCCCCGCCGCCTCTCTATGGGCAGCCAAGACCTGCATTTCTGTCTGCCCCATTCTTGCGTATTAGCAGAACACTTCTGTCAAGAGCGGTCTGCAGCGTGGTACACACACTCTCTCTCGAGCATCATCTCATTTGCTAAAGCGTCCTTTAGAGACAGTCTCACCCCTGTAAATTGGGACACAGTGCAAGGCACATCCATGGGGTGAAATCCAGCTGCACCTGAGGAACGGCTGTCCCTGTGGTCTCCCCCACCCGCGTGTCCTACCCTGGGCCACCATCCCCCGCCAGGTCTTGGATAGTGTTTGGGGAGAGTTGGGTGCTGAACTGATGGCATCTGGATCATATCAGATTTTCAAATGTCAGACTAAACGTATTTTCTGGTCTTTTCCCGAGGGCTAAGATTGGACTGCTCATAAATTTGTCTCCTCTCTCTCTGCATGGATTTTACACTGTAGATTTCACAGATCAGCTGTTTCCAATGCCTTCCTATCTCAAATGGCAGATAAAAATGGAAAAGCTGAGGCTCAGCCAGGATGCCAAGAAGACACGAGCTGCGGGCGTGTGACCCATTGTTTGGGTGTTCAAGATGACAGTAATGCTGCCTGGAGTTTACTTCACATAGCCACCCTGCTGTCTCCGGCTCTGACCCAGCCTACAGAAGGGAGAGAGAAGCTTTAAAAAAATGATAATCAACAATGAGGTCACAGCCCAGAACATCCCAGCCTTCCTGGACCCAGCCAAACAAAAACAATCTTAGTGGCAACAGAAGCCGTGTGGGTCCTTTGAGTCAAGGGATCATGGCTGGTAGAGCCAAGCAGGATGAAACTCACAAATAGGGGAGTTCACTAAAGAATCATGGCTTAGAACTGAAGAATCTCAACACCAGTCCCAGACAGTCTTCTATCCTAGGTTCTAAACTCTAGCAACTCAAGCGGTGTCTAGCACACAGCAAGCAGTCAATAACCCACAACTACCTACTCTGCTGGGCTGTGATTCCAGAGCCCAGCACAGCACTTGGAACATCGTAAGTATTCAATAATTGTTGACAGACTGATTACATTCATAGAAAATAACTGAGTGTTCAGACTCACTGAAGGAAAGAAAGAAGGGAGGAAGGCAGGAAGGGAGAAAGGAAAGGAGGGAAGGATATTATTAAATCTCTGCCTAAAGCTAACAAGTCAAAAAATTGGACTCCGTTTCTCACAAGTCAATCCCTTCAGCTGTTGGACACTTTGCCTTCAATATTATAAAGTCCTCCCATCGATGGAGCCAAAATCTGCCATGTTGTAACTCCCTCTTGGCAGGTCTAGTTTTCTCATCTATGTCTTCCTGGCTCTTTCCAGAGGGTCCTTCCCAGAAGGAAGCAGACCTTCTGCATTCTCTATCTGTTAGTGTTGGAAGCTAGCAGGAAACCACAGGGTTTTTAGCCGCAGAATCACAGGAAGGGAGAGTCTGAAGAAATCAACAAGTCTGTTTCGTCTAAGAATTCATTTGCTCTGGTTTCCCCAGGCATCTGTGGAATGATGTCTTTAAAAAGACCTAGGTCTGCCATCCTTGTTACCAATGCCAAGAGCAAGCCTTCCTATACCAAGATGGCGGCCACAGAGCAATGAGGCCCATGGACGCTTTGGTGACCTCACCACGTGTCAATTAGGCTGACCCACATTTCCCAGACTGATCTTTCTTGCATGTTTTCAGCAAGGTTGGTTACACTGTTTGCCTCAGTTCAGATATCAGAAAGGATTCCCTAGACTCCACAGAATATACTCGTGTTCAATTCAGTTCAGTTCAGTTCAGTCGCTCAGTCGTGTCTGACTCTCTGCGACCCCATGGACTGCAGCACACCAGGCCTCCCTGTCCATCACCAACCTCCGGAGCTTGCTCACACTCATGCCCATTAGTCGGTGATGCCATCCAACCATCTCATCCTCTGTCCTCCCCTTCTCCTCCTGCCTCATGTTAAGGCTTTTATTTAAAGCCAGAAGATCCAGTGCAAGGAAAGAAAGAGAGCGCAGGGCAAAAGCATAGCTCTGAGACACAGGATCTGTACACCGGGGCCCAGCCTTTGTCCACATGGACTGCACTGAATCTCTGGATTGAACTGCCGAGACCTGTGTGAGGAAACTTGGCTTCAGGAGAACTCACTGAAAGGGGCCGGGGGCCATGCCAGCCAGGCTTCTCAAAACTGGTAAGGCCGTTGCAATCCACCAGCAAAGAAGAGATCCCTGAGGCTTGCCAGGAGAGTTTCAGACCTCAGACAGGGCATCACACACCTCATTGCCTTCACCTTGGTCATAAGTCAAAAACCAGACGTTCAGTGTCCCCAGAAGTGAAGGCAGGGCTGTTCCGATCTCTCCGCAGCAGGGCACAGGGGAGATTTTTGGACAGAAGGGAAGAAGCAGACATGTAGGACGTGCAAGTTGTTACTGATCTGCTGACTCATCTGCCCAAAGTGGTAGGATTTTCCCTGACTCCTCCCTCAGCACCTCTGCTCTGATTTCTGCGCCAGGAGTCGGCGTTTAGATTCATGACAAAGGGCCCGGCTTCTGCAGGATACCCATACCGCCCACATAGAGACAGCAGACGTCAGTGCCTCTGCATGGGGGTCCAGCTCATGCTTATGGGTTCCAGCTTGTTCTTGATTTCCCCCCGCTCAGTATCATCTTTCCTTCATAGCTGCCTGTCCTGACTTCAAGCTTCAGCATCAGATGTGAAGACAGCAGCCTTGCGGAGACCACTTGCAGCCCCTGCAACTATGTGAGGTCATATCTGAGACAAATCCTGCATCTCCTGTTTTTGCCTCTCAGTGGATCTGTTTGTCCGGCTGACTCCTGACCACTGGCTGATGGGTGCTCTGCTGTTCCCTGGGAGCACAGTCCTCGTCCTCCCCTCTCCCTCTGTGTTGCAGGAAAATGCCACGTGGAGGCCAATTCCCTGGACTCTGCTTCCACACACAGGACCACTCGACTTGCGAGCACCTCTGACGATCTCTGGTTGGCGTGCAGGTGGGAGGCTGGGGGGGCAGCCCTGTTCTCAGGGATGGAGGAGGCTGACTGTCTATGCAGACGAGCAGGTCCCAGGCGAAGAGCCCAGGAAGCTCAGCTAATTTCTCACAAGAGGAAAAATGCCAGTGACAAGAAATGGCTGGAGAACTCCACTAGCCACAGGGAGTGGAGATCCTTAGGTCTCTCAGAAGCCTCAAGGCAGGAGAGCAAGATGAGCCCACAGCACAGACAGGAGGGCGCCTCGCCACATGGGTGTCAGGACAGACGCCTAGCCCACTGCACCCCAGGAGGCTCGGCGTGCGAGGGAGATGATGACATGCTTTCTCCAGGCCCACACCCAGCGGTTGGGATCTCGGGCACCTTCCACCCGAGAGGCTGCAGACCTTGGGGCTGCAGCTGGCCTGCTGCCATGTTTCGTTCGGCCTTAACAGTACAGTTAGAAGTTTTTTAATTCGTTGCCAGTTTTTACTAATTTGTGATTTCACATTTAAAAAAAAATCTGCATTTCCCACTTTTCTTGAAAAAAATCAGGAGATTTGGCAAGTCTAGTTCCTATCTTTCAGCATGGCAAAAATTGGCCATAGCTGAGAAACAGCTGTTCTTGTTAGACAGGGAGAGATACTCCTGGCTTCTGTGGCCTCTCTCAACCTACTGCCCTGGCTTATGTGACCTGCCCGCTCCTGGGGGCCCCTGAGTTCACAGGCCCCCGCCCTTCCATCTGCAGCCCACCCCCACCGTAGGGGGCACCCCAGTTGCCAGCGTCCGCACCTCTATGCCTGAGGATGGTCTTTGGGGGTCAGTGCCTCTGTTTGCTCCCCAGCAGGCTGTGAGTGCCCCTCCGCAGCTGTCCTCCGCTGACAGGGTTGGTGCATACACACCCCAGCTCCCCCTTCCTTGGCTGCCATCACTCTGAGGCAGGCTGCCCTCTGACCCCCAGATATCCCCCAAGATGTTATGCCCTTCAAAGCCTGCCCACCTTCCCTCTCTTCCCCTCTCCCCTCCCTGAATAAACCATCTGTTCAGTTTTTTTTTTGTGCAGTAAGGAGACCTCATATGAGTGTTGTTCTACCAAGCTGCTGTGAATCCTGGCTTAGAGAATACAGAACCACTCACTGCTCTCTGGCCTTCTGGTCAACCAATAAATACATAACTTTGCCTTAACATACTTATGTTCAAAGACATCTTATTTAATATATATTGTGGATTCATGAACATTAAACCCACTGGAGCTCGCGCGGGAATGAAGCTGACCTGACTCCTGCGTCTCCCCCATAAGGCTCATCGCGGCCTTCTGAGCTTAGGACGCTGGCAGCGCTTCAGGACTAGGCTTGGGGCCATTTTAAACAGCAAAATCGCCAACACAAAACACGAAAAGGCGTAAACACAGCACTAAATAGAAAAAGTCAACATTTGCGCCATTCTGTGCGTGTCTGCAAATGATTCTGAGGTTACAGATCAACTGCAGCAAGTAGGCAAAATCACAAAAACAAAATCCATCAGAACACCCCCGCGCCCGCTTCTAGGGGACCCCGAATGAAGACATCTCAGAGGTATTTTCCTCCTCAAGTAGACCAGGGGCAACTGAAAACCCTGGAGGAAACGCAGCACAGTAGTTTCAGGACTTGCCATCAGGTAACAGGGAGGTGACCCATGAGAGAGGGAAACCAACGAGGTGAGTCCTGGGATTTCCCCAGCGTGTTGCCTGGAGACCGTTTCCAGGCTGCAGCGCAGGAGGGTGGAGCTTCTCCGGGTGGAACTGGGGAGTGATCTGAGGAGGTGGAGCTGGGAGACCCGGGGCAGGGGTGTTACAGGCCTGGGGGCAGAGCGCTGGGAGCAGAGAGCTGTGAGCAGAGGGCTCTGAGGACCAGCAAGGATCAGAACCTGCCTGTGGCGAAGCTCACCAAGGCCAGGGAAAGGAGCGCCTGGAGGAGCCGAGGGCGGAATCCCCAGCGCTCACACAGGGTGGGCAGCAGCCCCACTCCAAAGAAGAGATCCTAGACATGCACGGGACACCGGGAGGGGGACTCAGGTCTTGTCTCAGCAGTGGAGACGCTGACCCTCACTTAAACACTGCTCCAAGGCCAGACCTTCTGGGGAAAGCTCAACAATATAGAAATACAGAAGTATCTGGTATCCAACAAGATAAAATTCACAGCATCTGGCATCAAATTAAAAATGACAAGGCATGCAAAGAGTCAGTAAAATATGACCCATGAGGAGGAGGAAAATGAACAGAAACAGATCAAGAACAACAGATCAAGAAGCGTCCCCAGAGATATGGAGAAAGCAGGGGCGACAAAGCCACACGTGGGTGGGTCTCCCTGAACGGGCAACTCTGGGGTCGACACCCAAGTGGAGACATGAGCCCTATGGCTGGACCTCTGCGAAAAGAGCCCTCAAGCAGAACGGAGGGTAAAGGCAAAGGCCCTGCTGTAGGGTGAGGCTGGCCAGCCTGAGGCTGGTGTTACTGGGGCAGGGGGTGCATGTTGGGGGGGCGCTCTGCCCGAGGGTGGAGACCCCGCAACCCCACACCCTTAGGTCTCTGTGAGCCCCCGGGAAGGGGAATTTTCTCTCCCATCATCCCCAATTCCCAGAGGTCCCTACATTCTAAACCACATCTCCCAGGGGCTTCCCTGGTTGCCCAGTGGTTACGATTTTGCCTTCCACTCCAGAGGGTATGTAGGGGTTCAGTCCCTGGGCGGAGAGCTCAGATCCCACATGCCTTGGTGCCAAAAAAACAGAAAAACAGAAGCACTGCTGTAGCAAGTTCAATAAAGACTTTAAAATGGTCCACATCAAAATAAATAAATAAAACCCACATCTCCCAGAATGCCTGCCTCTTGAACCTGGAAGTCACGCAACTCCCACCCCCAGGACATCCTGGTGTGGGATTTGGAAAATATGGTCCAATCTGTCAATTCCTATGAGCTGCCCGCTGGGGGCTGGGCTGTTGAGAACAGTTGTTTAGGACCCACTCATTCACCTCTGACTCTGAATGGCTTTAGGGAAAACAAATATGAGCACAGACACACACACACACACACACACACACACACACACCCCAGAAGCAGCACCAGAGTCCAAAGGAAAAACATTTTTTCCATGAGATGTTTTATGCTCACAATCTAAGATCAAAATCAAATCAGGAAAAAAAAAATGAGCAATCCATTTCAGGAACCCACCCCACCTTAGTTCCTCCTACAGTTATCAAAAGGGTCACTTCTCATGATGATGGCTACTTACCCTCCATCAATCTGGTCCACCAGATGCCTGAACTCTGAGCTTACCAACTCCCCTGCTCTCTCTTGTCTCCATCAGTTCAGTTGAGTTGTTCGGTCGTGTCTGACTCTTTGCGACCCCATGGACTGCAGCACACCAGGCTTTCCTGTCCATCACCAACTCCCAGAGCTTGCTCAGACTCACGTCCACCAAGTCGTGGTACCCTCCAACCACCTCACCCTCTGTTGCCCCTTCTCCTCCTGCCTTCAATCTTTCCCAGCATCAGGGTCTTTTTCAGTGAGTCAGTTCTTCACATCAGGCAGCCAAAGTATCAGATTTCAGCTTCAGCATCAGTCCTTCAAATGAATATTCAGGACTGATTTCCTTTAGGATGGACTGGTTGCGTCTCCTTGCAGTCCAAGGGACTCTCAAGAGTCTTCTCCAACACCATAGCTCAAAAGCATCAATTCTTGGGCGCTCAGCTTTCTTTATAGTCCAACTCTCACATCCATACATGACTAGTGGAAAAACCATAGCTTTGACAGACGACCTTTGTTGGAAAAGTAATGTCTGTTTTTTAATATGCTGTCTAGATTGGTCCCTGGGTTGGGAAGATCCCTGGAGAAGGGAAAGGCTACCCACTCCAGTATTCAGGCCTGGAGAATTTCATGGTCTGTAAAATCTATGGGGTCACAAAAAGTTGGACACGACTGAGTGACTTTCACTTTCATCCAAGGAGCAAGCATCTTTTAATTACATGGCTGCAGTCACCTGCAGTGATCTGCAGTGATTTTGGAGCCCAAGAAAATAAAGTCTGTCACTGTTTCCATTGTTTCCCCATCTATAAAGTGATGGGAGTAGATACCATGATCTCAATTTTTCGAGCCTTGTCTAACTCAATGAAACTATGAGCCATGGTGTGTAGGGCCACCCAAGACAGATGGGTCATGGTGGAGAGTTCTGACAAAATGTGGTCCACTGGAGAAGGGAATGGCAAACCACCTCAGTATTCTCACCTCGAGAACCCCATGAACAGTATGAAAAGGCAAAAAGATAGGATACTGAAAGAGGAACCCCCCAGGTCGGTAGATGCCGAATATGCCCAGTTGTGGATGTGACTGGTGATAGAAGCAAAGTCTGATGCTGTAAAGAGCAATATTGTATAGGAACCTGGAAAGTTAGGTCCATGAATCAAGGTAAAATGGAAGTGGTAAGAGTGAACGTTGACATTTTAGGAATCAGTGAACTAAAATGGACTGGAATGGGCAAATTTAACTCAGATGACCATTATATCTACTACTGTGGGCAAGAATCCCTTAGAAGAAATGAAGTAGCCCTCATAGTCAACAAAACAGTCCGAAATGCAGTACTTGGGTACAATCTCAAAAATGACAGAATGATCTGTTTGTTTCCAAGGCAAACTATTCAATACCACAGAAATCCAAGTCTATGCCTCAACCAGTAATGTTGAAGAAACTAAAGTTGAAGGGTTCTATGAAGACCTACAAGACGTTCTAGAATTAACACCAAAAAAAGATGTCTTTTTCATCACAGAGGACTGGAATGCCAAAGTAGGAAGTCAAGAGCTACCTAGAGTAACAGGCAGGTTTGGCCTTGGAGTACAAAGCGAAGCAGGTCAAAGGCTAACAGAGTTTGCCAAGAGAACGCACTGGTCATAGCAAACACCCTTATCCAGCAACACAAGAGAAGACTCTACACATGGACATCCCCAGATGGTGAATACCAAACTCAGATTGATTATATTCTTGTCTTCATCACTGCCTCCAAAATCTTCAAAAGCCATATCTGCACTGCTGGCATCTGATTTTACATCTTCAAGCCAGACCTGTCCCCTGACCTCCAGGTGGTGGCTCAGAGGTTAAAGCGTCTGCCTGCAATGCGGGAGACCCTAGTTCAATTCCAAGGTTGGGAACATCCCCTGGAGAAGGAAATGGCAACCCACTCTAGTATTCTTGCCTGGAGAGTCCCATGGACGGAGGAGCCTGGTGGGCTACAGTCCACAGGGTCGCAAAGAGTCGGACACGACTGAGCGATTTCACTTTCACTATCCATACGTCTAGCTGCCCACACCTCCCTTCCCTTTAGCTGTCGAGATGCCATCTTCAAGGATGCATGTCCCCCGCTGAGCCTCTGCTGTTCCTCTGCTCCCAGCCTTCCCATCTCCTTCGAGGGCAACTTGATTCCTCCAACTGCCTGGACCCAAAACTTGTAACCATCCTTGACTCATATGTCTCTCACCCACAAATTCACCGACAAATCTTACGGGCTTTTCCTTAAAATACGTGCCCAAGCTGAGCACTCACCTCTGGCTCCAGGGATGCCCTTGTGTCTCGCTGCAGCAACACCTCAGTCGGTCTTCCTGCTTCTGCCTGTGCTCCCACTGTCTAACTTCAGCAGCCAGAGCGGCCCAGTTAGCATCCCAGTCCATGGTGCCTGTCTTCTGCTTACAGCCTTCCAAGGGCTCCCATCTTAGAGGAAAAGCCCAAGTGCCCTCAGTGCCCCCCAAGTCCTAAAAGATGCCGCCCTTACCTCTCTCACCCCACCCCCACCCGCCCACTCTGTTCCAGCCTCGCAGGCCCTCTGCGAGTCCTCAAAAGGCCAGGCACGCTCTCACCTTTGCACCTGCTGCTCCTCTCCCTGCACCAAGCTGCCCAGTCCTCCTCCTTCAGCAGAGCTTCTGGGACCCCTTCCTCACTCCGGGTCGATTGCCCACCCCCAGCCCCTGCTCTCCAGCCCCCTGCCTCTGTCTTCTCCTTAGCACTACAGCCATCTCTCCCACTGTAGGTCTTAATCGCGCTTGTCTGTCCCACCAGGCTGTAAGTTCCACAAGGCACACATTTTGCTGTTTTATTCGCTGCAGTCTCCGCGCCCAGCCCCCGGGATAATTTGCCAGAAGGTGGAGGCTCTTCATTACGTGTGGTTTGAATGAAGGGAGTTGACAACGGAGGGAATGTGCCCCTCCCGTTTCAACATCCCTCTCCGTGTCCCCACCTGTTGGGTAGCTGAGGCCGGGCGGGCATTCAGGGGCTCGGGAGGAGCTTGTTATGGGAGCATCTTCACCAGCTCACCTCCCTTTCAGAAGGAGGAGGAGGAGGGTCCTCAGGAAGGGAGGGAGGGCCCAGCCTGGCTCTCCGGGATCACCTATAGAAGACTGAGGGTGCAAACAGCCCCCCAGCTCCCCGCATTTCCGTCCCTGGAACAGCTTTCTTGAAATCAAGAGGGAATCCTCTTTCCCGCCCCTTTGGGTGGGAAGAGAAGCCTTCCTGGGGTCAGATGCAGATCGGACCTCCCCGGGGTGTTCCGCTGGGATTGGTCCCAGCAGCGTCAGTGTTTGTTTTCCCCGGGTCGTGTTCCCGAGAACAGTGAGGGCTTTAGGACCAGGAGCCGGGCGCCCGCCCGCCCGCCGCCGGGCCCGCAGCGTCCTGGCCGAGCGCTGAGCGCTGTGTGAAAGCAAATTAGCCTGCTCCGGCTTCACATCTGTGGATCCGACCTGACCTGAAGGGTCCAAAGGAGGACGGGGGTCAGCTCCGCCGGACTGAGACCTCCCGGCTTCCCCCACCCCCCACCAGACAGCCCACAGCAACCTGACCCTTCATGCAAGCGGCGGGGGGCTGGGAGCGAAACACGTGGGACTCCCTGAGCAGAAATGAATTATTCTTTCTCCCAAAGAGGAAAAGGGCATCAGGGTTCGATCTGAAGTTCCCCCCTCCCCGGCCCCCCGTGGATGGGCTTTCGGAAGGCAATTAAAGACATCCGCTCAGAGAGGACCTGGGCTGGGACCTGGGTTGGTGGTTTTCTGATTGTCAGTGGCAGCCGGTCTTACACACGCTGCTGGCAAGTGTCAGCTGCGAGGAAAAAAAAGGACCAGGTTAAGTGAGCTGGCAAAAAAGAAAAAAAAAGCTTCCAAGTGGACCCAGGAAGCCAGGTTGCGCTGCCAGCGTGGAGGACACCGGAGCGGGAGGAGACAGTGAAGTGGAGCATGACCTGTTGCGTTTGGCGGCTCCCCGCAGCATGCTTGTGAGGAAGCGGCGCAGACACGGGCCCTGCCGGCGCCAGGCGCTGCTCGCCCTCCTGGCGCTGGGGTGCGTGCTGCTGATGCTGGGGGCCCTGCACCCGCCCCCGCACGCCCTGCCCCGGGCGCCCCCAGCCCCGCAGGCGGCCGGGCGCAGCCCCCAGGCCGGCTACCGCCTGGACTTTGGGGACCCCCAGGAGTGGCTGCTGGAGTCCGAGGAGGAGGATCAGGAGTACGGCCGCCTGCCGCCCCTCGTCTCCCTGAGGGAGGACCAGCTCCTGGTGGCCGTGGCCTCGCCCAGGGCCGGAAGGAACCGGAGCCGGGGTGGGCGAGGCGGCGGCTACCGGCTCATCCCGCGGCCGCAAAAGCAGCAGAACCCGGCGGCCCCGGAGAGGGACTGGGCGGCCGAGGAGGAGGATGAGGAGGACGGAGAGGCGTCCGAAGAAGGGGAGCGGACCGCGCTCAGCCGGGAGGAGGCGCCCAGTGCCCGCAGCCCCCCGCACAGCGGGGGCTCGCGGCATCCGCTGTAAGTGAACCCCGGCCGCCCCTTCCCGGTTCCCGGAGGGGCGCAGGCGCTCCGCCCGCCGCCCCCGCTGTGGCAGGCGGCGCTTCTCCAGGTGTGGTTCCCGGACCGGCGGCATCACCTGGGGACTTGTTAGAGCCGCAGAGGCAGAAACCCCGGGTGCGGTCCGGCCGTCTGTCTTTAACTAGCCCTCCAGGGTAGACCCACCGTCCTACAGACGGAGAAGGAGAAACTCTTCCCTGTCCCTTCTCTTCCCCACCGACCCGGGTTCCAGTCCTTCTGTCTCTGGATCTGCCGGTCAGAGGTATCCCTAACCCCGAGGGGCCTGGGAGCCGATGTTCCCCGAGACGCTTCCAGGACTAAGTGATTCCGGCACATTTTGATATTCTGAGTGATGGGCTTGCTTTTCTTTTAGATGAAAGTAACGACTGCAGTTAATATTTATGTGGATCTTGCCATTGCTTGGCTTTAATCAAAGAGCTTTTCACGTATACACTGATAAAGGCCTTACAGCTTAGCGAGAGGGGTGCTAGCTCTGCTACCATGCCTATTTTATAGGTATGAACATGGAGACGGCAATGGCACCCCACTCCAGTACTCTTGCCTGGAAAATCCCATGGACGGAGGAACCTGGTGGGCTACAGTCCATGGGGTCGCCAAGAGTGGGACACGACTGAGCGACTTCACCTTTTCACTTTCATGAGGCACAGAGAGGCCAAGTGACTCGTCCACAGTCACACAGCTGGGAGGCACCGAAGCCGGGATTTGCTCCAACCAGCCCGAGCCCCTCCCTACACTATGCCTTCCCCCTTAGTCCACTAGACGAGGTGGACTGTGCAGGACCCAGGAGTTAGAATACTGCGCTGATGCAGTCTGACCTGGCAGGGTGGCTCCATCACTTCTAGGACCACCCCAGGAGGCAGGCTGGGAGGTGTGATGACCCACAAACTGTGCTCAGGGAGACGGTGGGCTCGTCCTGGACCCCCTGCTCTCCCCACCATCCCCATCATCCAGGGGCAGTGCAGCTGGGTAGCTGGGTGCTTGGATCCCTTCCTTGTAGGCACGGCTCTTCCCGGAGCCCGGAGAGTTTCCCGGGAAGCAAACCCACCCTCCGCGCCTCTGGGTGGGAGGGTCGGAGCGGGGCAGCAGGGGGCGGGGCCACGTAGTCCTCGGAGCCGACGGGCTCCTCGCCCTCAGGGGTGGGCAGATGCGCAGACTCTGGACCTCAGCGCCTCCTTCAGGTCGCAAGCCCCCGCCCTGCTGCTTGTCTCCAGGTCTCAACCGAAACAGCTCCTTTCGGGAAACTCCCAGACCCCGCCAGGCCCGCCCTGTCGCCGTTTTGTGCTGCCGGCCGCTTTAATTCATAGCACTCGCTGCAGCTGAGGCTAAATGGTCCTTGATGTATCGGTTCATTCAGTGCCTGCTTCCCTTGCCATGCGGTGAGCCTGGAGGCCCAGCACACGGTAAAGGAACGACTGCTGAATGAGCCGATATATCGTCTTCTAATTCTTTGATGCATCTTTTCATTGGCCTAGAGCAAGAATGTTTTACCAACCAGACACACGGCCTCAATCAAGAGTCTGTGATTGTGTGTGTGTGTGTGACTGGGTATCTGCCTGGTGCAAGGTGAACGCACTGAGTTGTGTGTTGAATGGATGCTGTGCATGTGTGCTGTGTGCAGTGTTAGTGGTGCCCGTGCTGTGCTGTGCTGTCACGTACGCGTGTGTGTCTTCAGGGTGTTAGTGTTCGTGTGTGTACACGTCATGAGTGCATGACGTGTGCACATATCACACGTTGTACACGTGACATTGTGTCTGTTGTGACGTGATGCTCAGGCTGCATGTTTTTGTGGTACGTACGCATATTGTGCTGTGACTGTGCTGCACATGTATGATCCGTATGATGTGCTGTGTGAGTGGTGTGAAGCGCATGGGTGTGGTACACGCGGATGGCGCATGTGTGCATTATGTGTGCTGTGCGTGGGGCATGGTGTGCACCTGCACTGTGAGGGTGTGCGTGCGTGTGCTGTGATGGACGGCTCGTTTGGCGTGTCTGTGTGGTCTGTGAACATGTGTATTTGTTGTGAGTGTGCTGCTCATGAGTACTGTGTGCGTGTGCTGAGTGTGTATTATAAATGTGTTGTGCAAGTGGTGTGTGTGTACTTTTGCAGGTGTGTTGCTGGTGTGCTTGTGGCCTAAATGCACGGGTGGGTGTTGTGCGTGTGCGAGCCCCCCGTATTATGCATGAGATGTGCATACGTGCATGTGTGCACGGGTGTGTGTGCACCACTCCTGCTCAGAGTGACCAGCTGTCTGAGTTTGCTGGACGGTCCGGTCAGGAAGCCCCTTGGTCCCAGGCTCCTTCTGTCGGGCTGTCTCCCCTCCCCCAGCAGGGCTCTTTCCGGAGGTGTGCGGCGCCCTCTCCCGGCTGCAGTCTGTCCCTGCAGCCGCGAGCCCGGCCCTGGGTCCCCAGCTCCTCCACCCGCCAGGGACAACCGAGGCGCTAGCGCCTCCCCTTCCTGGCGGGGCTCCCGGATGACAACGGCTTGTCTGCAAAGTAAGGCCCCAACCCCACCTCCCTCCAGGGTGACGGGACTTTAAAACCGGCCCCAAATGCAGTCCTTTAAAGAACAGCCATCTCAGAAGCACCTCTCCTGTGTGTCTGAGGACACTATGTTCACAGAGGTTGCACAGAGCGCGCTTTTCAAATCTCAGCGTGTGCGCAGATCCCCTGGGCATCCTGTGGGCGTACGAAGTATGACATATTTGGCCGGGGGGTGGGGGCGCCCGAGATGCAACATTTCTATCAGGCTCCCGGCGGGCCCCAGCACTGCTGGTCTACAGACCACACTCTGGAGCAGCGAGGGGCTTTATCACTGGTTCCCAAATGTATGTGCATGTCAGATTCCTGCAGATTGCTTGTTTAAAAAAAAAAGTAGATTTTTCAGATACCGTTACTAAAAACTCTCAGTGGTTCTGAGTTGGAGTCCAGCAACCTGAATTTTCACAAGTTGGTACTAGACAGCTGGGGGTGAGCATGAAGCTGAATCTGCCTCTGTGTTCTGACACTGAGCTAAATATTGGAGACGGAGTTTGAGGTGAAGTAAACAAGAATAGCTTTATTGCTTTGCCAGGCAAAGGGGACCCCAGCAGGCTAATGCCCTCAAAACTGTGTGTCCCCCAACCTGGAGGGGGCATCGAGAAGGTTTATAGTAGTGGCTCAAAGAGGGCGTGAGCAGCTCATGGACATTCTTCTAATTGGTTGGTAGTTGGGCTTCCCTGGTGGCTCCGCTGGTAAAGAGTCCGCCTGTAATGCGGGAGACCTGGGTTCAATCCCTGGGTTGGGAAGATCCCCTGGAGAAGGGAAAGGCTACCCACTCCAGTACTCTGGCCTGGAGAATTCCATGGACTGTATAGTCCATGGGGTCACAAAGAGTCGGGCACAACTGAGCGACTTTCCCTTTCACTAGGTAAGTAGGAGTCAGCGTCATTAACCCCCTGGTTCCAATGGTCTGGGGTCCACATGCTTGTGGGCAGTGTACAGTTAACTTCTCCCAGCTGGAGGGGGGTTCAGTTTCTGCAAAACAGCGCAGAGGTATTGCTGTGTGCATCCCTTGATGGGGACCCAGGACCCTGGCCCAAGGCTCCGCTATTGTTCCTCTTGGCTGTTTCTCCCGGCTCTCACGTCCCTCCCATCTCCCCTAATTAACAACTGCTTGAATCCCGTTGGCACTCAGGGAAGGTCACGGAGGCTGAATGAAGGCTGCTTCCTGTAATCAGAGGAATGGGGGAGACGGAAAGGCTTCGTGCCCAGGAGGCCCGCAGAGCCCTGCTGTATGTCAAGTGGAGAGGCAGTGGGGTTCTGGATGTTTCCACAGGGCAAGTAGTATTGAGATTGGAAAATAGAGAAGAAAGGCCGAAAGGAGTGCAGTCCCTTTCATGGCCCGGGGTTCAGCTGTAGCCAGCTATGCGCCACTTGCTTACGCCAACTTTGTGTTTATGGTTTGGTCTGGGTTTCCTTGGCTGTATACCCACATCGTGACTAAACCATACACCCATGGAACAGTGGCCCCGGGGTTGAATTCTGGACATCACCCCTTACTGTATGACCTTGCGTCATCACTCAACCTCCCTGAGCCTCAGTTTCCCCAACTGTAAAGTGGTGATGACAGTAACGCCCTCGCAAAGGGTTGTGATGCAAATGAGATGACCCGTGCGCTGATTCCCCCTAGTGTTCAAGTCCAAATGGAAGACATCCTTGGTGTATTCTCAAGGGTAGGTCCGAGGAGTGAGCTGGAAAGAAGCTTGGAGGCGGCACCTGGGGACTGCACACCGTTGTCCTTTCTCTGACCCATGAATTATCTTCAGCCCCCTCGGGCTGCCAAATCATCACAAGCTTGGCAGCTCTCGGAATTACCTGGAAACAGATTTTCCAGCAATAGGGCTGAGTGGGCCTGAGACTCTGCATTTCCGATGTTGCAGGTCTGAAGCCCCACACTTTGAGTGGCCCTGGAGTAAATAACACTGGCTTTCACTTGTGGCTCAGCTGGTAAAGAATCCTGCAATGTGGGAGACCTGGGTTCGATCCCTGGGTTGGGAAGATCCCCTGGAGAAGGAAAGGGCAACCCACTCCAGTATTCTTGGGCTTCCCTTGTGGCTCAGCTGGTAAAGAATCCTCCTGCAATGCGGGAGACCTGGGTTCGATCTCTGGTTGGGAAGATCCCCTGGAGAAGGGAAAGGCTACTCACTCCAGTACTCTGGCCTGGAGAATTCCATGAACTGTATAGTCCATGGGGTCACAAAGAGTTGGACACGACTGAGCGACTTTCACTTTCACTAGTAATTAAAAAATATAAGATGCAGGTTGACCACTTCTGATCTAACCTTCGAAGCCCAAGGCAGGACCCCCACCCCCAACCCTGAGTACTGGGTGTTCCATCTCAGAGGATGGCACTCGGCACAGTCTACACTGCAGCCCCCCTGTGGGGGCTGGATCCAGAGTGGAGATGCAGAGAGGTGCCCTCCCTGGCCATGGCTTTGCTGGACTTGGGGGGCTTGGTGATCACGGGGTACCTTTGTGACCTGACCAGCCAGGCACCACACACACTGGCTTGTTTTCCCTCTCATTACAGGTGGGGAATTAGCTGGGCTCCCGCCCCCCATCTCTGCCCAGTTACTGACTACCCCCCCTCCAGCTCCTACCAAATCAGCAGAGGTCCCCTCACCTGCCCTAGGGCTGGGCCCATCCACTCAGATTTACTGATGCCCTGGCAGCTGCCCTCTTTTGCAGCCCAGGTGGCAGAGCCATCCTGCGATGTCTGGCTTCCTGTCAGGAACTGACCTGACCCTGTGGAGAGCCACACCCCCTCTTCCTTGACAACACGTCACAACTCCAGGGGATGCCCAGGCCTCAGCCCAGACAGACTACTTAAGAATCCCTGCAAGCGGAACCCGGGCAGAGTCTCAGGCCCACTCAGCCCTACTGCTGGAAAATCTGTTTCTAACAAGATTCCAAGGTGATTTATGTTCGTGTCAAAGCTTGAGTAACACTGATGAGGGTTACAGTTCACAGCGCTGCCTGCACGTGAGAATCAACTGGAGGCTTTTATGAATGACCGTGGCCAGGCTCCTCCCCGCAGACTAGCTAAGTGGACACAGCCCACAGGGACTCACTGTCAGAGATTCTCGTGTGCAGCCCTCGTTAGTCCAGGGCAAGGGAATCAGGATCAGAGCAAAGCCAAGGATGCCTGGAGCCCCTCAGAGGAGGCTGGGAGAGTTTGGAGATCCCTCCACAGAGAGAAGAGGGTTGCAGGCACCTTGTGTGACCTGTCTCCTCCGTGGGCAGTGACGGGCTGGCAGCCTCAGCCTCATATGTAGGCTCAAGCCCGTCCACACATCTCTCTCATCTGTAAGCTCCTTTGTCTGTCCCTCTAAGGCCGGGGTCCTCAACCCCCAGGCCACCAACTGGCACCGACCCGTGCCCTGTTAGAAACCATGCTGCACAGCAGGAGGTGAGTGGTGGGTAGGCAAGCAAAGCCTCTTCTGTATTTACAGTGGCTCCCCGCTGTTCGCATCGCCATCTGAGCCTCGCCTCCTGTTGGATCAGTGGTGGAATTAGATTCCCATAAAGTGAAAGTGGTGAAAGTGTGAGCCGCTCAGGCGTGTCCCACTCTGTGCGACCCCATGGCCTGTAGCCCACCAGGCTCCTCTGTCCATGGGGATTCTCCAGGCAAGAAAACTGGGGTGGGTTTCCATGCCTTTCTCCAGGGGATCTTCCCAACCCGGGGATCGAACTTGAGTCTCCCACATTGCAGGCAGATTCTTTTTTTTTTATTATTTTCTAACTTTACAATATTGTATTGGTTTTGCCATATATCAACATGAATCCACCACAGGTATACACGTGTTCCCCATCCTGAACCCTCCTCCCTCCTCCCTCCCCGTACCATCCCTCTGGGTCGTCCCAGTGCACCAGCCCCAAGCATCCAGTATCGTGCATCGAACCTGGACTGGTGACTCATTTCATATATGATATTATACATGTTTCAATGCCATTCTCCCAAATCATCCCACCCTCTCCCTCTCCCACAGAGTCCAAAAGACTGTTCTATACATCAGGGTCTCTTTTGCTGTCTCGTACACAGGGTTATTGTTACCATCTTTCTAAATTCCATATATATGAGTTAGTATACCATATTGGTGTTTTTCTTTCTGGCTTACTTCACTCTGTATAATAGGCTCCAGTTTCGTCCACCTCATTAGAACTGATTCAAATGTGTTCTTTTTAATGGCTGAATAATACTCCATTGTGTATATGTACCACAGCTTTCTTATCCACTCATCTGCTGATGCAGGCGGATTCTTTACCATCTGAGCCACCAGGAAAGCCCTAGATTCTCATAAGTGAAAGTCGCTCAGTTGTGTCCAACTCTTTGCGACCCCATGGACTATACAGCCCATGGAATTCTCCAGTTCAGAATACTGGAGTGGGTAGCTTTTCCCTTCTCCAGGGGATCTTCCCAACCCAGAGATCGAACCCAGGTCTCCCGCATTGCAGGCAGATTCTTTACCAGCTGAGCCACCAGGGAAGCCCAAGAATGCTGGAATGGGTAGCCTATCCCTTCTCCAGCTAATCTTCCTGACCCAGGTATCGAACCCGGGTCTCCTACATTGCAGGTGGAGTCTTTACCAACTGAGCCATGAGGGAAGCCCTAGATTCTCATAGGAGCACAATAAATGTAATGTTCTTGAATCATCCCCAAACCATCCCCCTCTCTGGCCCATGGAAAAATTGTCTTCCATGAAATCAGCCCCTCTTGCCAAAAAGGTTGGAGACCACTGCTCTAAAGCATCGTCCCCAGGCCGTATCCCAGCAGCCCTGGCCCCAGGCCTGGCCTGGAAATTGTGGTCTCCACAATGAGCTCCACCAATTAGAGGCACCATGGGCTGAACCTAGGGGTTTTCATAGAATGCAGGGCATTTGTATCGTTATCCTGTTCCTATAGACGGCCAGCCTGTACACCTCTTGAGAGCAAGAACAGCATCCACCTTCATTCATTGAATATTTCTTTGTGCCCGCATGCATTCTGAGTCACTTCCATCATGTCCCGCTCTGAGTGTTTGGTTAGCGACTATTGAAGGTGGGAAGGTGAGCAAGCCCCAGCCCCACCCCTAAGGAGCTTGGAGTACCCCGAGGGCTGCAGACAGGCAACCAGCTGTGACATGCGTGGGGTCAGGGCTGAGACAGGGAAGCCATTTCAGTCCGGGACCGCGACTGATTTGGTAGGAGTTGTGGAGCGACTTAGCACGCACGGGAGCCAGGAACTCCAAACCAGCTTTAGAAAATCCAGCAGAAACCTTTCTACTCCGGCCAGGCAAGGGGAGGGCGGACAAGGGTTTGCATCACAGCTCAGCCATCTGGAGAAGGCTGTGACACCTTCCCTTCAGAATCAGCCTCCAAATGCATGTTCTGAGGTCATGGGGGACCCCAGAGCTGCAGGAAGCTGGAGCGTGCATCTGTGTGTCAACACAGACCCAGGCTCTTCTGATCTCCGAGTGTGAAGTTTGTGTGCACTGAGCAGCTCTCCTGAGCCAGAATGATCCCTTTTAATCCAGGCAGCTGCCCTGGATTAGAGGGGGGTCTCAGCCTCCCCGTGTTGACTAATTAGCGGGTATAATAGTGGAGCCAAGATTCACAGCCACATTGATTTGGTTCCAAAGCCCTGGGTCCTTCCTTCCTCCCTGCTGCCGCTGAGAAGGTGGACAAGTGAGCGCGGGTGGGCTTTTGGACACACACTGAGAGCGTAAAACATGCAGCAGGCGATTGGTTGAAGGACAAAGAAAGCGGCGCCATCGCTTAGTAATAAAAGCAAGCGTTTCTTCTGGGAGCGCCTCATCGGACCTGGTCACATCCGAGCATTGCTTCTCGGTGTCCAAGAGCTGTTCCTCTGCCCTGCCTCACCCATCCCCCCGGCAAAGCCATGGTACAGACAGAGCAGGAAAAACCCCACTTGACAGAAGGAACCCCAGTCACCCCAGGAGGGGAAGGGACTTGCCCAGGCCCCCTGCATGGACCACTCACCTTTGCTCTGTTGTTTGCCTTCCTACCTACTGTATTCCCTTGAGGGACTTGAAGATACATCATGAAATAGAAAATTGCTCCTAACATCCTGTTTAGTCAAGACAAAGGGAAGTGTACTTGAGAAAATCTTCCTTTCCGTTCCTGGTACACGCCAAGCCCCTGCCCACCTCCAGTCCTTAGCAGAGGCTGTGACATCCGCCAGGAACTCTGTTCCCCACCATGAACACCCTTCCCCACCAGGCACCTTCTCTGACTGTGCCCCACCCACCCCCAGGTCCCGGCCTCAGCTGTTGAATACTTCTTTGGTTTTCTGTTTAATGGGATATAAAGTCCACGACATCAGAGGCTCTCTGAGCTGGGGTTCCCCCCGAGGCAGACCCCAAGGCAAGGATTTGTTTTGTCCATGGTGCCAGGGAGCCCTGCTATGGGGCGGGGACGGTGAGGCGGAGAACAAGGGACAGCCGACGAAAAGCGGGTTTGCAGGCGGCTTCCTCTGTGGGCAGCTGAGGCTCAGCCCTGCGGGGGCAGCTGGCGACAGCACCCTGCTGCCCTTCGCCTAGGATCTGGGCTGCTGGATTTTAATGCACCGACTCCTTTCAGGTGCCTCCTGCAGGCAGCTCCCAGGGCTGGAGGAGGTGACTCTGCAGCTCTTCAGGCCGCTGGTGCTTAAGGGGAACGTCTCTGACCGTCGGAGAAAACCGCCAGATGGTTGAAAGTCAGGCTGTGCTGTACTCTAGGATATCCCCCAGGGGATACGGGCAGGGGCGTCACACAACTCTGCTTCAAGGCTTTCATCTACGATGAGTCCCCTACATGTGAACAAGTTTCGTTCCAAGGGCACATTCCCAAGTCCAATTTGTTTGCAAGTCCAACAAAGTTAGCCTAGGTACCCAACGAACACAATGGGCTACATAGAAGTGTTCAGTTCAGTTCGGTTGCTCAGTCGTGTCCGACTCTTTGCGACCCCATGGACTGCAGCATGCCAGGCCTCCCTGACCATCACCAACTCCCGGAGTTCACTCAAACTTATGTCCATCGATTTGGTGATGACATCTAATGAGGAGGAAATGGTTGAATGGCATCATCGACTCAATAGTACTGTACTGTAACAGGTTTATAATACTTCTCACACAAATGATACATTAAAAAATCACAAAAAGTAAATAAATCGTTTCTAATCTTACAGTTACCTTGAATGTACAGTAGTCCAGTACCACAGCTGGCACACAGGGGCTGGTGTTGAGTGAATGGGCAAGAAGAGTTGCTGAATGGAGGAGACAGAGAAGGCGGGAGATGGTAGAGCTGAAGGGTCATCAGCCTTGGTAGACGGAGGGGGAACTGCAACGTCGCTCACCCCTGACGCTGATGGCACAGGGTCTGGTTCTTTGTTGGAATCAGATGCACATTCACATCTTTGAAAGTTTGCAACTTGAAGATTCATATGGAGGGGACTTACTGTATTTAACCCACCTTCCAGTAGTAATAAGTTGTCAGTCAATAAATGTTATATGACTGGATAGAAAATGGAAAGTTGAGACCAAAGAGAAAATCAGAGTGAAAATAGGCAATCAACGACTAGGGAAGTGAAAGTCGCTCAGTCGTGTCCGACTCTTTGCAACCCAAGGGACCGTACAGTCCCATGGAATTCTTCAGGCCAGAATACGGGAGTGGGTAGATGTTCCCTTCTCCAGGGGATCTTCCCAACCCAGGGATTGAATCCAGGTGTCCCGCATTGCAGGCAGATTCTTAACCAGCTGAGTCACCATTTTCTTACTCTGAGCTTCCTGGCGGCCAAAGTGAAAAAGGAAACACCATAAATATTGAGACCCTTGTTGCTCAGGAGGAGGACACACATCATGTCCTCAAAGGAGGAAAGGATTTTCCCGGCACTTCTATCTTGAGAAAATTTCCTCCAGAGTTGTGTGGAGGGGATAGAAGAAAGTGCTGGAGGAGACAATGCCTCCACAGGTGTTACAGAGACCATAATGCAAAGCAGTTGTCATGAAAAGCTTTCTTTCACTGTTCTCTGAGAAAAGCTGAGAGCATGGTGCCAAGCAAGACACCACAGAAGCAAGTTTCTAAGGCAGCCAAGACAGTGGGATCAAAGGAAGTTGCTTTCTGAGGACTTTACTAAATCAGTGTAGACAGCCCAGAACATTTGATGAAACAAATGGATTATATGTTCTTCAAATAATCCCCTCCCTTCACAGTCACTGGAACACAAGCTTTATGACTGAATCCACAACATTCTGTCAGCACTTCAGTCCAAGATGCCAGTATACATATCCTGGTCAAGAGCACAAGGTGCAGAGTCCCACTGACCGTCAGCTGTTTGCTGTGCATGCAGGCATGCTAGGGCACTTCAGTCGTGCCTGACTCTTTGCAACCCCAGGGACTGTAGCCCACCAGGCTCCTCTGTCCATGGGATTCTCCAGGCAAGAGTACTGGAATGGGTTGCCATGCCCTCCTCCGAGGGATCTTCCTGACGCAGGGATCAAACCAGAGTCTTCTGCAGCTCCTACACTGCAGGCAATTTCTATACTGCTGAGCCACCGAGGAAGCCCCGTTTGCTGTGCAACTTTAAGCAGGTCACTTACGCCCTTTGGGTTCTAGTTTTCTCATCTTTAGAATGGACTGCATATGCCTTATCTAGTGCTACATACATACAACCTCAAAATTTAGCGACTTAAAAGATAAGTAAATTGGACTTCATAAAATTTTTAAGTGTTCTTCAAGAAAGTGAAAAGACAACCCAGAAATGGTAGAAAGTATTTGCAAATCATGTATCTGATTAGGGACTTGCATCAGAATGCATAAATACCCCTTATAGTAAAAATAAAAAGATATCCTACTTAAAAATAGGCAAAAGATTTGAATAGACATTTCTCCAAATAATACTTAGGAAATTACCAAAAAGCACAGGAGCTGATGCTCAAATCATTAGTCAGTGGAGAAATGCAAATCAGAACCACAGTGAGGCACCATTTCACCCCCACTGAAATGACTAAATTAAAAAAAAAAAAAAGACAATAGCAAGTGCCGACAAGGCTGTGACAAAGTTGCTGGAATACAAAACGGTGCAGCTGCTTTGGAATACGGTCTGGCAGTTCCTCAAAACATCAAACATTCATTTCCCACATAGCTCAACAATGCCAGATCTAGGTATATACCCAGGAGAACTGGAAACACATGTTCACATGCAAATTACACATGAATGTTCATAGCAGCACCACTCATAATAACCAAAAACAGAAATACTCAAATGTCCATCAACTGATGAATGGATAGAGTGAGGTCTGCTTAAACAACGGAACAACGTTCGCCAGTAAAGAGCAGTGAAGTACTGATACGTACTTCAACACAACGAACCTTGAAAACACTGTGCAACGTGAAGGAAGCCAGACACGAAAGGCTGCAGATCATATGATTCCATTTACATGAGGTTTTTAATCTTCCCGTAGTCCTTAACGGTCACTGTACATCTTATCCTCATTTTATGGATGAAGAAGCTGAGGCAGTCAGGCTCTTGGAAGGCTTGAAGGAAACAATAATGAACAGCCTGTATTGAAAGTTTACTTATGAGTAGGGCACTGGCCTAAACACTTTATATGAATTCACTCATTTGCTCCTTCCAACAAACCCATTTTGCAGATTGAAACATTGAGAGTAAACTGCATGCTTGAAAAGGACTTGTTGGAATCAAGGAGATTCTGAAAAATAAGCATTGGTACTGCAGAAGTGATTGGGCCTGTGGATCTGGAAACTGTTGAAAGGAAGGATGGCTATCAGTGAGCTTATGTCTCTCGTCCAAGTCACATGAGGACAGCTCTGGGATTTGAACTCAGTGTCAAAGTCTGATATGCACTCTTCCTAAGCATTACCGACTTGATGGACATGCTTTTGAGTAAGCTCCAGGAGTTGGTGATGGACAGGGAAGCCTGGCGTGCTGCAGTCCATGGGGTTGCAAAGACACGACTGAGCGTCTGAACTGAACTGAACTTCCTAAGATTCCCTCAACTGTCAGGGTGTTGGAGCTCTCAGGGAATCCCCTTCCACACCCCTCTGCCCCTGTGCTGCCACATGGACCCGTCTGGCCACCCCCATGAGACGCGGTGCTTCCCAGACACTGATGAGGCCATCGCTGAAGTGATGACCTTGGACCCCAGCAGCCCAGGCATGTATCCGGAGCCTCTTCCTTCCACGGGGGTCTGCACAGCCTGCCCAGCCAATAGACCCCTGTTTTCGCTCACTCCACCCCCAAAAGCAAAAGAATCAATCCTGGCTCCTCTGAAGAGCATCTCGCGGGCCCTGAGACATAGGCCTGACTGAAGTTCTGTCTCTGCTATTTTGTGCTGCTCTCAGAGCCTTGGTGGGAGAGCTGGCCTGCCCCCAGGAGCCCACACCGGTCCTCCTGGGAGCACCACATTGCCACCGTGGTTATTTTCAGCTTGCAGCCCCGGCAGCTCTGTGGTTGCCTGAAGAGGTATTCCAGAGCCGTCTGCTTATGTTCTGAGGATGTATGAGCCTCTTTCCCTGGAGCACATGAAGGGTCCTCTCTGAGCTGCTGCCAGACACCTGCCTCCACGCCTCAGGGAGCCCCCACCCCCTTAGCCTTGAAGAGTTTTCAAAAGCTCGCTTGCTTTTCAAAGTCCTCGAAGCCCGTTGAGTTCATCCCAGCCACGCACCATCCCTGTCATCTCTTCACCCCTTTCTCTCACCAGGAAGACAGAACACAGTTCTCTCTACTCTTAAAACCTAGAAAACTCTGGAACAGGACGTGGAGGGAGAGGAGGACAGTCCTATGAGACTCTCTTCGAAAACCCCGCTCCCCTGTTTTGTCCTCATCCCTTCCCCCTGTTCTATGCAAAGGGCTCTCCGAAAAGTCAGTAGCACAGAATTTCAAGGCTTGCAAGAGCCTTTGGGATCCATCCTGCAGTAATAATATACCTTCTGATGAAGGCAGTGAATGCAGAGCGCTTGCTCAGGGCCAGCTCCATTTCTTTCTTTCTTTTTTTTTTTATTGGAGTCTAGTTGCTTTACAGTGTTGCGTTGGTTTCTGCTGTACAGCAAAGTGAATCAGCTATGAGTTGAGTAAGTGAGTGAGTGAAAGTTGCTCAGTTGTGTCTGACTCCTTGCGACCCCGTGGACTATACAGTCCATGGAATTCTCCAGGCCAGAATACTGGAGTGGGTAGCCTCTCCCTTCTCCAGGGGATCTTCCCAACCCAGGGATTGAACCCAGGTCTCCTGCATTGAAGGTGGATTCTTTACCAGCTGAGCTACCAGGGAAGCCCAAGAATATTGGAGTGGGTAGCCTGTCCCTTCTCCAGGGGATCTTCCCAACCCAGGAATCAAACCCAGGTCTCCTGCATTGCAGGCGGATTCTTTACCAACTGAGCTATCAGGGAAGCCCTCTCTCCAGAGGATCTTCCCAGCCCAGGGATCAAACCCAGATCTCTCACATTGCAGGTGGATTCTTTACCAGCTGAACCACAAGGGTACCCCCAAGCTGTGGCTCAGCTGGTAAAGAATCTGCCTGCAATGCGGGAGACCTGGGTTCTACCCCTGGGTTGGGAAGACCCCCTGGAGAAGGGAAAGGCCACCCACTGCAGTGTTCTGGCCTGGAGAATTCCATGGACTGGATAGTGCATGGGGTTGCAAAGAGTCGGACAGGACTGAGCATCTTTTACTTGTTGTTCGCTTTCACTACAAGGACACATGTGTGCACACAGGCACGCATACACACACACGCATTGTCTCCTGTCCTCATATTCTGTGGATTGGAGATAGAGCAAGGGGTCACTCCCCTGGGAGATGGACGTTAGTCCCTCTGAATCTACACCCGTGGGAACCCCATATGCAGGCCTCTTTGTCCCCGCCTCCTCTCCTATCTGACTCAGAAAACAGCCATCATGCAAGCAACTGCCCAAATAATGTTTTGGGGTTTTTCTGTACCCACTGAGTTCACTGTGGTAAGATTTTTTTCCAGTAGCCATCGGAGACCCCTGTTTCTAGGACCCTTGGGTTTGCCAATCCTGGTATTGTTCCACTTCCAATGTGTTATTTGAATAGCCCTGAAATCAAGCTGCAAAAGTTCCTGTATAGTTCACTCTTTTGTTCATCTTGGGGATGCTTCTAAGAACACTGTCATCTCTTTAAGAGGGCCTTCTTTCTAAAGTCCACAGGAATTTCTCTGTTTAAAATTCTATTTGTTTGGTTATCGCTGTGCTGGGTCTTCACGGCAGTGCAGGCTTGTCTCTAATTGCCGTGAGCGGGTTTCTCATTGTGATGGCTTCCCTCGTTGCAGTTCCCGGGCTCTAGAGCACAGTTCAACAGTTGTGGCCCTTGGGCTTTAGCTGGGCTTCCCTTGTGGCTCAGTTGGTAAAGAATCCGCCTGCAATGCAGGAGACCCCAGTTAGTTGCTCCACAGCATGTGGGATCTTCCTGGATCAGGAATTGAACCTGTTTCTCCTGGACTGAAAGGTGGATTCTTTACCACTGAGCCACCAGAGAAGCCCTAAAGTCCATTGGAATGTCTTTTACAATCAGTGCTATATTTAAAAACAGGTGAAATCTAAATGAGGTCTGTATGTGACTTAATAGTACTGAACCATGTCCAATTCCTGGTTTTGATAGTTGTGGGTGGTGGTGTACAAGACTCTCCCTGGGTGGAGCTGGGTGAAGATAAAATGAGAATTCTCTGTACTACTTTTGCAACTTCCTGTGAGTCTTAAATGATTTCAAATTAAAACGTTATCAATTGTATTACAAAAAGTCTACCTGGTATGTAGCTTTTCTGACGGTAACAATTCTATAAATCTCCCGTTTTACTTTGGGTTCCAGGAAGCTTAGAGTCAAATTTTAAATTCTCTCTAGAAATACCAAGGCTCTTTGGACCTACACATGTATGTCCTTTTCCAAATGCTGACTTTCCACTTGTCAACTAAAGAAAAAGGCACCACCTAAGAGTTGAGAGTTGTGTTTTATTTGGGAGCCTTACTGAGGACTGTAACCGGGGAGACATCACTCAGACAGCTCTGAGGAACTGCTCCCCAGAAGTAAGAGAGGAGCCAGATTTATAGGAGCTTTTGCTGGAAAAAAAGAAAAGCAAATAAACCATGGAGTCAACATTGAATGGAGTCGAACATCAGAAGATTACTGCCAATCACAAAAAACAGACATCTCGGGTTAATGATCTTAGAACGTTGCTCTGTGTGGGAAGATGCGAGAATCTGGGCTCATTGAAATCATGTCTTAAATACTCATCTTCAGTAGCCTGTTTTCCTCTATCCTGAATCCCCGTGGGGTACACGGAGAGGTGGGGGCGGGGAAAGAGCTGTACTGTCTGATGGCTGCAACATTCTTTTTTTACAGGACCAGCAGGCAGCATTCTTTTTAGGATTTTTTTTTTTAATCATTATTTTGTCGTGCATACTTCCTCGGAGTGACTTTGAATCAGTTCAGTTTAGTTCAGTCACTCAGTCGTGTCCAACTCTTTGCAATCCCCTGGGCTGAACCACGCCAGGCCTCCCTGTCCATCACCAACTCCCGGAGTTTACTCAAACTCAAGTCCATTGAGTCGGTGATGCCATCCAACCATCTCATCCTCTGTCATCCCCTTCTCCTCCCACCTTCAATCTTTCCCAGCATCAGGGTCTTTTCCAATGAGTCAGTTCTTCGCATCAGGTGGCCAAAGTATTGGAGTTTCAGCTTCATCATCAGTCCTTCCAATGAATATTCAAGACTGATTTCCTTTAGAATGGACTGGTTGGATCTCCTTGCATTCCAAGGGACTCTCAAGAGTCTTCTCCAACACTACAGTTCAAAAGCATCAATTCTTCAGTGCTCAGCTTTCTTTATAGTCCAACTCTCACATCCATACATGAACACAGGAAAAACCACAGCCTTGACTATATAGACCTTTGTTGGCAAAGTAATGTCTCTGCTTTTTAATATGCTATTTGGTTGGTCATAATTTTTTTTTCCCAAGGAACAAATGTCTTTTAATTTCATGGCTGCAGTCACCATCTGCAGTGATTTTGGAGCCCCCAAAATAAAGTCTGTCACTGTTTCCATTGTTGCCTCATCTATTTTCCATGAAGTGATGGGACCAGATGCCATGATCTTACTTTTCTGAATGTTGAGTTTTAAACCAACTTTTTCACTCTTCTCTTTCACTTTCATCAAGAGGCTCTTTAGTCCTTCTTCACTTTCTGCCATAAGGGTAGTGTCATCTGCATGTCTGAGGTTATTGATATTTCTCTTGGCAATCTTGCTTCCAGCTTGTGCTTCATCCAGCCCAGCATTTCTCATGATGTACTCTGCATATAAGTTAAATAAGCAGGGTGACAATATACAGCCTTGATGTATTCTTTTCCCAATTTGGAGTGACTTTGAATACTTTATGAAAAGAAATAGTGTATAAATATAGAAACAATATTACAGTTGTCACAGCTAGCTTACGAGACATTCATGTGCCTTGTTGTTTCATCATCTAAGGTTTCTGTTTTACCTTTATCTGAAAGCACTCACCTAGTACCAATCCCTCACCATGTAGCATTTTCCCCAGACAGTCACAGGCAAGTTTCCGTGGCATTGAGAGCTCCAGCTTCAGCTGGGACACATCCAGCAGAGGGGTGTCCAGCTGGTGAGCAGGGCTGGTGTCCAGCTGGTGCTGATCCCCAGGCCAGCACAGACGCCTTTAGATGTTAGAAGTTTGAGGTCCTTGAAACAACCCCAGTTCAATTGCAAATGCCTCTCTGAGGACAGACTGGTGGTTTCAGCAGCTACAACCTGGAAAGGCGTGCTCCAGCAGTGAGTTTTAAGAAAGTGCCTTTGTGGACAGGTATGAACTGCATGCTGCTTTAGGGGTCAGGTTGTTATTAGAGTTCATTCCACTGTGGATTCACTCAGAGTCCTCACAGACCCCATGCTCAGCAAACATAAAGCAGAGCATTCTCTTCACCTGGAGAGGAAGGTGGGAACCTGAGAGTCTCCTGGCAGAGATCACACCATCACACACAGACACACACACACACACCCCATTGGTCCAGGCACAAACCAGCAAAGGGGAAAGGGCATGACTGCTGTGAAGGTATAATATCCAGCTCTGCCAATCACTGATCACGTGGCTTTGATGAGCCTTGTTCTCTCTGAGCCTCAGTTTCTTCATCTGTAAAGTGGGATGAGCTGGTCCAACCACAGACTCACCAGGCAGTGATGTGCGTAAAGGCTTGACACAGCATCTGGCATGTTGTTACTGCTCCCAAAGGTTCAAACCTTGCCCCTTCTTCAATAATAATTATAATACTAATAAGAATAATAATTAACATGTAGAGAGCTCTAATCAAGATGGCAGAGTAGAAGAATGTAGAACTCACTTCCTTCCAAATACCTCAAAAACACATCTACAAGTGGGGCAGTTCTCACAGAGCACCTCCCAGGCCGTAAGAGAAGACCTCAAACTCCTGAAAGGACAAGAAAGGTTCCCATGCAACTGGGCAGGATGAAAGGGAAAGGGGTAAGTGGGACAGGTCCTGGGTCTCTGGGAGGGATCCGGAAAGAGGAAACATTCCTGAACCCTGGGAAGTCCCTTCACCAGCAGGGAGCTCATAAACGGAGCTTCAGAGGCTCAGAGGCGAGCCCAGCCACCAGCCCTCGGCAGACAGAGCAGAGAGGCCTGCACAGACGGGCCAGCCAGCAGGCTGGGCACCCAGCCTGAGACACAGGTCTGCTGCTACGGACGGGGCTGGGTGCTGAGACTCGGAGTTCAGAGTCCTGGCCTGGGGAGGGGACTGGAGTTGGCTGCTGGGAGGGAGCCTGAAAGGCCTGGAGTGTGGCCCAGCTCAACAAGGGGTGTTCTTGGAAGAAGCCCAGCCCTCCACAGTAGCAACGCACCATTGCTAAGTAGCGCGCCGAGGGCAGGGCCACTATAGCAGCTGCTGTCTCCACGCACTGACCCCTACCTCCACGGCCTCCTAGAGAGTGCCCCAGCCACCACTCAGGGGCTCAGTAGCAGATGCCACAGGCTGCCCATGTGCAGAGGGTGGATGAAACCACAGCTGATTCCCAGGGGCCACACTACTTGGGAAGCAGGGCAGAATTTTTTCTCCCTGCGGTTGTGCGAACCATGGATTTACACCCCCGCCCCTGGCTTTGTAAAGTGAGCACCTGTGTGTCATCTGAACAGACACAGATCTACACCAAGACAGATGACAATTAAAATGGCAAAAGTTAAATGAGGATGACAAGGAAACCCCTATAAAGCCATCAGCTGATTTCTCTACAGAAAAGTTGCAGGTCACAGGGGAGGGGCAAGATATATACAAAGTCCCGAAAGGGAAAAAACTGCAACCTAGGATACTCTATCCAGCAAGATTATCATTGAGAATAGAGGGAGAAGTAAAAATGTCTCAGACAAGCAAAAACAAAAAGAATAGAGCCATACTAAACCTACCCTAAGGAAATATTGCAAGGTCTTCTCTAAATAGAAAATAAGTAAGAATCTATAGGAAAGAGAAAATTACAATTGGAAGGTAAATCATATAAATAAACCAGTACACAGATTTAAAAAAAAAAAAAGACTTTTTTCTGTGAAAGTGATGACAACCACAATGGACAACAAAAGGATGAACCTGAAGATGTAAAATCATAAAATCAAAATCATAAAATGTGGGATGAGTAAGAAAATACTCATAGTATTTAGGAAAATATGCTAGTTCTTTTTTCTAGAATGTGTTTGAACCTATATGACTACCAGTCTAACACAAGAAGATATAGGGAGGGATTAATGTGCTTGAAAAACAGAGTGACCACAAATCTAAAACATACAATAGATGCACAAAAACCAGAAGCAAAGAACATAAACATAATACGAAAGAGAATCAGCCAACCGCAAAATGGAAAAGGACAAGGAAGAAATATAAAATCAATGGGAAATCAAGGTTTAAAATGACAATAAATACAGGTCTATCAATAATTACCTTAAATGCCAGTGGGCTAAATGTGCCACATCTAAAAGATATAGAATGGCAGAGTCGGTTAAAAAAAAACAAAACAAGAACCCACGATAATGCTGCCTGCAAGAGACCCACTTCAGGGCAAAGGATACACACAGAGTGAAGGAAAAATTAACATGTATGATGTGTCAGACGCTATGCTAGATTGTAGGAATACAAAAGTAAAGAAAACAGCGTCCTTGCTCTTAAACAATTGATCTTTCATGTTGATAGGACACTTACTGTGTATCTTGTCCTGTTAAGGCCTCACACCAGCTCTAAGAGGTGAGTGATCTTGTTATTCATTCCCATTTCACAGATTAGGCCAGTCGTCTGCTGAGAAATGGTGGTAACCTCTCAACTGCTAGGGAAGAGGCAAGGATACACACTGTAAAGCAGTTCTCGGAGTCCGAGGCCTGGGAGACGGTGGACAGCACGTCTGTGAGGGCGTCATGGGTTCTCTTTAGTGGAAATTCTGAGACAAGCCGGGGAGAGAGCCCTCGAGTTGGGAGGAGAGCCACTGGCTAGAGCCCCCCCGGCTGGGGCTCGCCTTCCCCTCACGCCCTGCCTCTCCTCCCTGCAGGTGCCTGCAGCAGCCGCCGCCCGCGGACAGCCTGCCCACCGCCAGCGTCGTCCTCTGCTTCCACGACGAGGCCTGGGCCACCCTCCTGAGGACCGTGCACAGCATCCTGGACACGGCGCCCAGGGCCTTCCTGAAGGAGATCGTCCTTGTGGACGACCTCAGCCAGCAAGGTGGCTGCGGGCTTCCTGCAGGCTCTCTTGGGAGGGCCTGGACCCTGAGGGCCCCCGTGCACACACTGGGGTTTGGAGCCTATGTAGGCGGGAGTCCCCGAAGCGGTCCCGCAGACGGGGATTCAGGTGTAGGAGACTCATCCGGGAAGAGCCCCAGAGGCTCCGCCCCCTGTGACACCCCAGAGTGTGATGCTGGCTGCAGGCGAGGAACCAGCAGCTGGAGGGTGACTGTGCTGCTCTCTCGTTATTGGCTCTTTTGATCGCACTGCAGGGCATGTGGAATCTTAGTCCCGTGCCCCTATATTGTAAGTGTGGGGTCCTAACCACTGGACCGCCAGGGAGGTCCCTTGTGCTCACCTTTTTTGTAAGGGACTTGAGCACTGAAGCATCTGTAGATTTTGGTGTCTGCAGTGGGTGGGCGGACTTCTGGAACCAACACCAGCACCCCGACTCTGAAGGATGACCGTACGTTGGTCTTTCCATCTCTGCTAGTGCTCATCTGGGTGCTCTCACACCTGTCCATTTGCACAGTTTTTCTGATTTTAAATGTGCTGTGCTTAGTTGCTCAGTCATGTCCAACTCTTTGCAACCCCATGGACTGTAGCCCACCAGGCTCCTCCATCCATGGGATTCTCCAGGCAAGAATACTAGAGTGGATTGCCATGCCCTCCTCCAGGGGATCTTCCCAACCCAGGGATGGAACCCAGGTCTTCCGCATTGCAGGTGGATTCTTTATCGGCTGAGCCCCCAGGGAAGCCCAAGAATCCTGGAGTGGGTAGCCTTCTCCAGAGGATCCTCCCGACCTAGGAATCAAACCTGATCTTGAAGACAAAGCCTAAAAAGCCTCTCTCAACCTGTATCCTCTGTAGGATTGTCATTCCTGAAAGAATGTGTAGACTTTTGATCTCAGTCTCTAGCCTCCCATTTTCTCTTCACTGCTCACTCCCCCACCACTGCAGTAAGACCTCTCTGGCCAGTGCCGCCCTCCTGGGGGCCGCCTACAATGGGCCCTCTGTCTTTGACGTCCTTGACCCCTGTGTCTTAGTCAGGTACCCTAGAAGCAGAGCCTGAGATGGGGACTCATGTGTATGTTATTGGGGGGCAGAGCGGTGCTCTCAGGGGAGCACTCTAGGGGAGTGGGGAAGCCTGGAGGAGGCAGGAGGAGTTGAGCTAAGACGCGGTGTCAGGGCTCTCAGGGGAGCACTCTAGGGGAGCAGGGAAGCTGGAGGAGGCAGGAGGAGTTGAGCTAAGACACGGTGTCGGGTGAAGGTCAGCCACAGCCCATTCCCAGGTGCACCTCAGCAGCTGTCTTGCCTTGAGGCAAAGAGTGGGCTTGGTATTCAGGCAGCGGTCGGTCATTGCCAACCCACCCACCACTCACCTGGGGCAAGGGGTGGCATTCTGACCAACTCCCTGCTACTTGCAGGAGAGGTGGTTCTGGTCCCCTGGGTTCTGGTCCCCTGGGGCACGTCTCCAGGGAAGGATGGGGACTTCAGTTGGCAGCCAACCCCCAGCAGCTGGGCACCTGCAAACCAAACTAGCAAGAGGGGTCCCAGCAGAGCAGGGCACCAGCAGCATCTGCTTCAGTCTCACTGCTGCCTTTGGAGAATGTGAGCACATTCTCATCTCTCCTAGCTTCAGGACGCCATGTCTCCTGGTTTTTACTGGAGGGAACCCTGATCCACCCAAAGGAACTAGGCATCTCTCATCTTAGCGACAACCACCCCATAATGTAGGCGATGCTCACCACTGCTCCCAAGAGCAGCCTGTTGGCAATGATCCTAGTGATGGTCATTGCACTCTCGGGGGCTGTGGCATCCCGTGACCTCACTGACCACCCCCCTATTGATTCCAGGACAACTCAAGATGGCTCTCAGCGAGCACGTGGCCCAGTTGGAGGGCGTGAAGTTGCTCAGGAGCAACAGAAGGCTGGGCGCCAGCGGGGCCCGGATGCTGGGGGCTGCCAGGGCCACCGGGGACGTGCTGGTCTTCATGGACGCCCACTGCGAGTGCCAGCCAGGTTGGCTGGAGCCCCTCCTGGCCAGAATAGCTGGTGACAGGTAACTCACCCCCCGGGGGCTGTAGAGCAGGGGGCGGGAAATGGGGAGATGGTCTACGGCCTTAGCCACTCACAGAACACACCCCACCTCCCTGGCCACCACTGCCTGAGCTGACTGCAGCTCCAGTGCCCAAGCCAGGGAGGAAGAGTCATGACCAGAGAGAAAGGGAGATTTCCAAGGGCAAAGGGGCAGACCCCCCTCTTAGGGGTGTTCCTGGCTCAGGAGGCTGACCACACTATTTCCCACTAGAAGACTGGTCCAGGCTCCTGCCTTAGGGACACCTGGTTCTTTTTTAAAAATATGTGTGTATCACTTTATAGTTTACAAAGAGCTCCTGGATCACTGGTCAAAGTGCAGGGTCTGGGATGTCTTCATTCTATTTTTTTTTAAATAGACTCTATTATTAGAACAATTTTTGGTACACAGCAAAATTGAGAGGCAAGAATGCTGGAGTGGGTTGCCCTTTCCTGCTCCAGTGGATCTTCCCAACCCAGGAATCAAACCTGGGTCTCCTGCACTGCAGGCAGAGTCTTTACCAACTGAGCTATGAGGGAAGCCCCCAGTTGAGAGGAAGTTACAGAGATTTCTCATACATCCTCTCCCTCCACATGTGCACAGCCTTCCCCATTGTCAACATCTTCCACCAGAGTGGTAAAATGGTTAACAATTGATGAACCCACATCAACAAATCAAAAGCATCCAAGAGGGATGCCTAGTTCCCAAGGTCACCTAGTTATCAAGGTCATCTAGTTCCCAAGGTCAAGGTCACCCAGTTCTCAAGGTCAAGGTCACCTAGTTCTCAAGGTCAAGGCCACCTAGTTCTCAGGGTCGTCTAGTTCCCAAGGTCATCTAGTTCTCCAGGTCACCTAGCTCTCAAGGTCACCTAGTTCTCAAGGTCATCCAGTTCTCAAGGTCGTCTAGTTCCCAAGGTCACCTAGTTCTCAAGGTCACCTAGCTCTCAAGGTCACCTAGTTCTTAGCTGAGGTTGAGGCTGCTCTGTATTTGAGGGCTTAGTGATGGAAGGCAGTCTGAAGAATCCCACATTTGTGTGTGTGTATGTGTGTGCATGTGTGTGTGCGTGTGTTGAGGAGCAGCAGGGGATTTAGATGCCTCCAGCCCTGCAGAGCGAGCCACCTTCCTCTGGTCTGTGGCCTGGGAAAGCTCTCAGCCCCTGTCCTGCTCTGTCCCCCTCAGCAGACAGAGTCCTGGGAGGGCCAGCATCAATCTTGGGGTCGCACCTGAGCAGCAAAACTCTGGGAAGAGAGACTGTAGAGCTTCTTGCTTCTTAGTATAAGACACTTCCCACAAATGCCGAGAATTTGCATGGGCTTCCAGAATGACTTTCTACATCACAGAGCAAGAGGAACGTTCAGGCCCAGGGGAAAAACAAAGAGTGGTGAGATAAACTAGGGTCCTTCCTCCTTGGGGTAAAAGTTTGGTGGATGAGTTTGCAGCTGCAGTTAGCTTTTGGCTCTCTGGACAGTGGTGCCTTGGTTGACCTCACGTATTTCAGTTAGCTGGTGTTTGTTGACGGCTCCATTGAAACCCAAATGCTTGACCACCTAGGGCTTAGAAAGGCTTAGGAGAGGATTGACCTCAAGTCTGCCTGTGAGTTAAAACTCAGTTCACAAGTGACAGGATGATGGAGTGAGTCCTTTCCTAGCTCCTTCCAAGTCAGACAGGGAAGCTTTGCTATTTTGCCCTTAGTGAATTCCAAGAACTCTAGATACATCTGTAGGTTCGAAACACAAAGCTAAATATAAGACTTTTTTTTTTTTAATCACTCCTTTTCAAGTCTCTCAACTCCAATTTCTTCCTAATTCAGCCCTGACCAAGCAGCTGCTCTGGCCCATGAGAATAAAAAACAAAACAAGGAAACATCTTTCATTTCATTCATTGACATTTTAATCTTCATCTTTACCCAAAATGTATTCAAAGAGGCTTATGATGAATCACTTATGTAACTGGCTAAAATAGAAGAAGACTTCAGAAAGGAAAAGATGGTGTTGGAAACTGGGGGTAATACAGTTATTAGAAACGAGATTTACATATGACTCTGAGCCTCCAGCAAGACGGAGCAAAAAGAGAAACTTGACGAACTTTAGGGTGATCATTCTCTGATGAAAAGGGATGTACACCTTTTATCAAGAAGGACACAGCTGAAAGCTCTGGGACAAACAGTGTAGCCACTTAACTGCAGTTTCTTTCTTGTCCTGTTACAATTGCCAAGGTGGCACAAACTTGATGGGACTCCTCAGAAGTCAGCCGCATGGCTTCCCTGGCTCTTGATTCTGAAATTCCACAAAATGCTCTGCCAGTTGCCAAATCCATCCGCTCTGCACGGCTCTTTCAACAGTAAGCAGACCTGGGAGCGTGCCCCCTGAAATCCTTGCCCGTACTTCTCAGTTTCTTAGGTCAATACATAGTGCTCCAAAGTGGCGGAGGCCAGGGGTCTCAAGTTACCATTACCTTCCAAGATCCTTGCTGTAAATATAAACCCCATGACCCTTCAAGCCAAGGCCAGTCAGTGGAGGCCACAGATTAAAGCAGATCCTTGAATGCCAGGACCACTCTGGCCCTCTCCATATGGGCTGGGCTCATGCCAGCCCTGGCTGTCTCCAAGGGGGATGGAAATTGATGGGAGTGTAAACAGCATGGCTGGCATCTCTTTCCCAGAAATATTCCTTTTCTTAGACTGGTAGCTGCCAGCCAGTCTAAGACTTCTCTTACCAGTCTAACTGGGTAATCCCTGAGTTCATGCCTAACTCATTCCAAGATACAGCTTTTAGAAGAAACTGTCATGAAAGGCCAGTTTCATGCCTCTCACTGCCATGAATGGCCATGAAAGGAAAAAAAATGTGACTGAGATATGACTAGGTGGAGGGCAGCTGCTGGTACACCTGAGTGATGCGGCTAAAGGCAGGGTTTCCAGCCTGTACCGAAATCTGTACCAATTTCCCACAGCGCCCTCTCTGAGGTCATGTAGTCCCAAGCCATGCAAAAAATCTGGGATGAAATACAACGCCAACAGCTACAATAAATGAACAAGTAAATCTAGTTGCAGGACTTCGCTGAGAGACACCATGTACTCATAAACACACACGTGCACACGTGCACGCATACACACACACACATGCTTTAACATCAAGGAGACTTCTGGGGCTTGACAATCCTGGTTTCTCAAGACAACCCAGTTTCATGATCCAGGTAGGAACCAGAGCTAGACCCTAGAGCAGGGGCCCGTGAGCCCTCTACAGTTGTACACAATATTTTGTATATGTGCATATGATTATTTTTCAGAGGAGGGATCCATTGTTTTCCCATGATTCTCAAAGGAATCAAAGACCTCCAAAGAAGTCAAGAGCCATAGGCCTAGAGCATTACAGCTGAGAAAGAAAGGCCTTTCTGGGAAGTAGTTCTGCCTCCCGTTTTACAAATGAGGAAGCTGAGGCCCAGAGAGGCACAACAGCTACCTCAAGATCACACAGCGCATTAGCGGCAGAGCTGAGCCCAGGCCACCACTCCTCTGTCTCTCAGTTTTGTCCAGAGAGGGTGTGTGTGTGTGTGTGTGTGTGTGTGTTTGTATTTTTTATTGGACAGAGAGATTTTTAAAGAAGGGCGCAGGAATATTCTTTAATGAAATGGGCCCCCAACTCCCTATGGAAAAATGTATTTTCTAGAACAGTTCTGTTCAGTAGAAATAGAATAGGAACCACAGGTATAACTTAAATATTTCTAGTAGTCCCATTGCAAAATAAAGAGACACATGATATTAATTTCAACAAAATATTTTAGTAAACCCAATACATCCAGAATATTATCATTCCCACACGCGATCAATACGATAATTACTGAGATGGGCACACCATTTTTCATACTAAGTCTTCTCAATGCAGTGCATGTTTCACACTTACACCACATCTTGGTTCAGACACCTGATATTTTTAGGAGCCCAGTAGCTGCGTGACTGGTGGTTGCTGTATTGGGGGCTGGTGTCTAAATGATGTTTCTGCCCCCCCAGCAAATGGGGGTGTGTATCCCTTCTCTGACCTCACGGTTCCTTCCAGGAGCAGGGTGGTGTCTCCAGTCCTAGACATGATTGACTGGAAGACTTTGCAGTATTACCCCTCCGCGGACCAGCAGCGAGGAGTATTGGACTGGAAGCTGGATTTCCACTGGGAGCCTTTGCCGGAGCATGAGAGGAGGGCCCTCGCCTCCCCTGTCAGTCCCATCAGGTGAGGCTCCTTCCCCAGCCGGCTTCACCACTGCCTCCCCCACGCGGGCTCAGCAGCGGGCGGCCTCGGCATAGGGTGGCCCGGGCCAACCCGGGCTCTCCTCCTCTCCTAGCAGGTTCAGTTCAGTTCAGTGGCTCAGTCGTGCCTGACTCTCTGCAACCCCATGGACTGCAGCACACCAGGCCTCCCTGTCCATCACCAACTCCCAGAGCTTACTCAGACTCATGTCCATTGAGTTGGTGATACCATCCAACCATCTCATCCTCTGTCATCCCCTTCTCCTCCTGCCTTCAATCTTTCCCAGCATCAGGGTCTTTTCCAGTGAGTCAGTTCTTTGCATTAGGTGGCCCAGTATTGGAGTGTCAATATTGGAGCTGCCTGCTGCTGCTGCCGCCAAGTCACTTCAGTCGTGTCCGATTCTGTGCGACCCCATAGACGGCAGCCCACTAGGCTCCTCTGTCCCTGGGATTCTCCAGGCAACAACACTGGAGTGGGTTGCCATTTCCTTCTCCAGTGCATGAAAGTGAAAAGTGAAAGTGAAGTCGCTCAGTTGTGTCCGACTCTTAGCGACCCCATGGACTGCAGCCCACCAGGCTCCTCTGTCCATGGGATTCTCCAGGCGAGAGTACTGGAGTGGGGTGCCACTGCCTTCTCTGTTGGAGCTTCCTAGCAAGTTACATAATAAATAAGCGGGGGATCACAATGATACTTACCTTCTGGGGGCTGGGAGGTCTGAATGAGCTAATACATGAGAAGCACACAGAGACTCTCAGGCCCTCAGGGATGAGTATTATTATCCTCACATTGCTTCACGAGTGGAGTCCGGCGAAGTTTCCAGACCCTGAAAGTAGAAAGCAGAAGCATGATATTTGGGGTCTCAATCCAGCTCCGTCTCACCAGGAAACTCTGGAGTTTCCCAGGCCTCAGATGCTTTCTTGGTAAAAGGGAAGAATTCAGCTGGGTAAATGCTAAGACACCGGAAGCTCTGTGGTTTGCTTCTCCCGTGTTTGACTTTCAGACAAATATCCTATGTTTAACATAGGATACGTTATGTTTAACATCTAGGCGATGTTCTAGAGAGCTTCTGCTGTGTAACAAACCGTCCAGACTTAAGGGTGTGGAAGAGCTTTTATCAGGAGCCTGGACTCTGGGTTGTGAATTCTGAAGGCAGCTCTGGTGTTGGCTGTTTGCTCCGTGGTGTCCGGGGCCTCAGCAGAACCAGACTAGACCGGCTGGAAATGACTCAACAGCTCGGGGCAGGATTCCCCAGGGTCTGATGGTGGCCATCTCTGGGACCCAGTGGGAGCTTCTTCCCTGTTCTCTCCATGAGATCCCTGCAGGCGGGTCCCTGGGGCTTCCTACACCCTGGCCCGGGGTTCAGACAGCAAGGGTCCCAGAAGAGCCAGGCAAAGCAAGCTGTAATCTCCTACCCAATTAAAAAAAATAACGTATTGAGGCGAAATTCATATAATGTAAAATGAACCGTTTCTAAGTGAACAATGCAGTATATTCTCAGTGCTGAGCAAACATTGCGTCTTCACAGTTCCAAAACACCTCCCTTTACTAAAGGCAAGTCCCTTACTTGTGTCTCCCATTGTCCCCTTTCTTCAGCCACTAGCAATCCCCAATCCACTGTCCGTCTCCATGGATTTACCAATTCTGGATATTTAATACCAAGGGACTCACACGTAGGTGACCTTTTGTGTCTGGCTTCTCCCATTTACCGTGATGTTTCAGAGTATGTACCCCCTTTTATAAGCAAGTCTCAGAGGTCACCCGGGGTCACTTCCTCCACAACCACAGGCCACCTAGGTTCCTAGGAGGGAGATGTGGCCCTAAGTCGCAGTGGGGTCGATGTCACATTGTAGACAGAGCCCAAGGAACAAGGATTCTGGCGCCGCTGACCTGCCCAGCACCAAGCAGTCACCTAAGCTGTTTCCATGTGCCTAGTCTATGGACACAAAGTGAGGTGTTAGTCACAACCAGGGCTTCCTCGCGTCTGCCCGAGAGCGTATGACTCTAAAAGTGAGGTGTTAGTCACAACCAGGGCTTCCCCGTGTCTGCCCGAGAGCGTATGACTCTAACAGCTGACCTCAGCCACCAAGATACATAAGAAATATTTTTTTTATTTTCTACTAACTGAACTTAGGTAATTTTCCTCTTGATCCCTGTTTCCTAATGGCAGAAAACTTTTGGACAAATTAGGTTCAGTGATAGCTTAGTCCTCTCGTCACTGAATCTGTCATCCAGGCGTGTCCACCCTCCCATCCCTCTGGGGTGGACTTTGGGCTCTTGGCTTCCATGGGGGATGTTGGTGGGAAGGAAGGGCTCCACTTCAGGCTCTGGCAGTCCTGTGTCAGATTCACCATACATGTGCGCTTTCACTGGCTGTGGCCACAGAGGGGGGCTGGCACGGGGGTCCCACTGGCCTGCACCCTCCACATGGCTTCTGCCGAAGTCCCACATCTTCTTCCGGCCCACACTGGCATGCTGATGGTCCAGGAGCCTCTAAGGCACTGCATCTACCACCTGCCTCCCTGGGTACCACCTAGACCCTATCTCCTAGGGCCAAGGGCCATCAGGGGGGTCCTGAACTCCCAGCACAGCCAGCTGAGAAGTGGGCTTTGTACCCTCTACTGTCTGATCTCCAAACAACAAGCAAGGGATCCTCCTCCTCCAGGAATTGCCCTGAAGGTGTCACGGTGGATACGAGATCCTTCTCGGGGATCTACCTGAATCTCTGTGTCTCGGTCTCCCCACAGGCTCTATCTTCTCTCCCCGGGCCGGAGGATCTTATCTAGTTTGGGCATAGAAAATCCTGGCTCTGTGAGGATGAGCCCTCACCTTAGGCCTAGACTGCAGGTTTGCTGTTAGACTTGAAAACTCAGAGCCTGCTGTCTTTGTTCTTGGTTTTGGGGCCATGTTGTAGTCAGCTCAGCGGTTATAACAAAAAACCACAGGTTGGGCGGCTTAACCAATATGAGATTTATTTTCTCCTGTTGCTGGACCTCATTTAGCCTTAATTACTTCTTCGGAGGCCCTATCTCCAAATACAATACACTGCGGGTTAGGGCTTTGACAGGTTAATTTGGGAGGGACACAGACATTCAGTCTGGAACCCGCCCATAACAACCTCAGGTCTCGTATCCCAAGTGGGGAAGGGTCATGGTGCTGAGATGCAGGTGTAAGGGATGGGGTGCAGAACCAGCCATGTTTTACCTCCTTCCGTCATAGGTGTGCATCCTGAAAGCACAGGGAGCTAACTCTATCTGACTTCATTACTGGCCTGTCAGTGCCTCTAAGCCCCTGTTTCATGCCAGACACTCTCCTGAGGGCTGTGAACCCAAAAAATCGAAAGAGAAGTTTCTGGACCTGTCTGAGTTATGGTGCGGGAGGATGGTAGATCTCAGCATTATGAGGAGTGCTGGATAGGTGGGTCCACAGAAAGTTAAGAGAGGGGCCTGCCTGAGGGAGAAATTTATTCTGCTCCAGCCAAAGCCAAGGGATTCCATTCAAGAGAACAGACTTCTCAGATGACCTTTGCCCAACCTGAGGCAAAGGCTCCTTGACTCCAGGCACCAGTCCTCTCTGGAATCTTCTTTTAGGCCTCAGGGTCTCTCTGATGCCCAAGGTCACTGTAGTCACTTTGACCCACCCAGTTTGACCTACCATTGGCCAAAGTCGGCGCCTCTCCTGTTCCAGCCAAGGAGAATCCAGTCACCTTTGCCCAGGGCGGCTGCTCCTTCCCTGAGACCCAGCTGCTACCCGGCCCCTGTGGAGGCCTCAGGCTCCCTGTGCAGGGCCCAGATCTCTTTTCACACACATTAGTACATTTTTAACTGTGTCTTCCCCACCCTGGATACTCTGACTTCATGGCTTCTCTCATCAGTCTGGTGAGAGAGCATGAAAGAGGAATTAGGATGATGTTGGGTACTGATTATATACAGATGCCAAGAAAATTCCAGAAAGGATATCATCATCTGTACATTTGCAAATGATAGTATTAAGTGATATTTATTGAACATGTGCTTAGTTAATGCTATAAACATATTATACATATCAGCTGGCTCAGGGGTAAGAACCTGCCTGCCAATGCAGGAGACGCAAGAGACACAGGTTGGATCCCTGGGTCATGAAGATCCCCTGGAGGAGGGCATGGCAACCCACTCATTTTCTTGCCTGGAGAATCCCATGGACAGAGGAGACTGGTGGGCTTCAGTCCACAGGGTCACGCAGAGCCCGACACGACTGGAGTGACTTAGCACGCACATAATTCGGTGCAGCAGTTACTGTTACTAATTACTATTATTAGTCCCATTTCCCACATGTGAAAATGGAGGTACACAGAGATTAAATTAGAGATGAAGCCTCCAGAGGTTGCCCAGTTGCATGAAGTTGTTAAGCGGTAGAGCCAAGGTTAAACTTGGAGGCCAGCCTCCTGCCACAGTGCTCTTCGTGGCTCCACTCTGCTGTGTTTTACAGACAAGTTTTAAATACAATCTGTCATTGCCAGGCACATAAAGGCTATACAGATACCCATGTCAGTTCAGGACAGGGCTTGCTGCCAAAGGCATCATGAGAAAGCACTTGAGTTTCAGAGATCTTTGGGTTTTGGCAAGCAAATGTACTTCACGTGACATTTCTTTTAGTCCCCCAAAACTCTTATTATGAAGCACTGTTATTGTCCCCAGTTAGAGGTGATGAAATTGAGCCCAGAGTGGTCATCTATCTCATCCAAGATCTTACAAATTGTAAGTGGTAAAACTGGAAATAACTACACTACTGGTTTTTAGTGTGGTATAACTTCATGTTTTTAATAGCCCAAATGTCAGTAGTTTTGTTCATGTAAAACTATTGTCTTGGTAATTAAAAAAATCTGAACTCTGAGTCATCCACTCCTGAGGCATACCCAGAGTTTGGCCATAGTGAAATGTGTGCTCTTTTGAATGAAGAGATTCTGATTCCGAAGGCTCTGGCTCTGTCCTCCTCAGGTAAGCTCTTCTAAAGGATGTTGCTGTCATCCTAATTCCCTCACTCAGGGATTCCAGCTTTCTGTGTTTTTAAGGCACGTGTATTTCCCCCAGAGCGGCTGGGGACCTATCTATTCCAGAGTCCCTGCGGAATTCGTCTTAGGGGGTGCGTGATCGTGAAGCAGATAAGAGTGTGAGGTCAAGAGTGAGCGCAGGAAGAGGCCCGCTGGCCGCTTTGGTCCAGGCCTGGTGCTGCTGCCCTCAGGGCATCTTATTTTAACCAAGGTCTTCTTCCCAAAGACGTCACCAGAGAGGGGGCCCTCCCTGAAGAAGCAGAGTCCCAGGATGCGGTATAAAAGGTCCAGGCGGCCGGAGCTCTCCTTTCATGAAACCCCGGGACTTGTGACATGCTCACTTGGCTCCAGTCTCGCAACTAAAAGCCTTGAGGTCTGACTGAGCCCCGAGCCCATTCTCTGGGCCCCTGGAGCATCCCCACCTGCTGTCCCCACCCCCAGGCACTCCGGGTTCTGAACTGCTGTCTGTTCCCACCTTCTCTTCCCAGAAGCCCCGTGGTGCCTGGCGGGGTGGTGGCCGTGGACCGACATTACTTCCAAAACACCGGAGCGTACGACCTCTCCTGTCACTGCAGGGAGGCGGAAACCTCGAGCTGTCTCTTAAGGTACGTCCTGGGCCGCGGGAGGCCCCAGAGGTTCTCTGGAGCCATGGGTAGGGTCACAGCTTGGAGGTCAAGGATGCTGCTTCAGACAAACACAGAGTCATCATCAGGGAGGTGTCCCACCCTGCTTTCTCCCGCTCTGTCCTCTCTCTTGACTTCATCACAGTCTCCCTCCTGAACCCACTTGTTGAGCCCGCTCATAGGAAAAAGCATGTCTTCAGTCATCTCCGCCTGACGCAGAACTTCCTAGACGTCCTCCGAGGCCAGCAGCCTTAGCACCTGGAGAGTTTTCACCATGCCCACTGGCCGAAGCAAATGCCACACAGTTCTGTGTGCTTAGTTTGATCCGAACAACGTAATGGGGCTTCCCTTGTAGCTCAGTTGGTAAAGAATCCGCCTACAATGCAGGAGACCCAGGTTTGATTCCTGGGTTTGGAAGATCCCCTGGAGAAGGAAATGGCCACCCACTTCAGTATTCTTGCCTGGAGAATCCCATGGACTACAGCCTGTCAGGCTTCTTTGTCCATGGGGTCGCAAGAGTCAGACACGACTTAGTGACTAAACAACTTAATAAGTTAATAAGTATTTGTCCAAACAGCGTAGCCCCACTGTGCACCACACAATTTCTCAAGCCTTGGATCAGATTGGACCCACCACCCTCATTTCCTCATTGATTTTTAGCCTGGTTTTTCACCACAGCAACCCCTGAAAACCCAACCCAGCGAAGACATAGAGCATTGAAAGTACAGCAATCTGAGGCTGAAATCAGTTTGCAGAACATCCAACAGGTGTCATTGTGTTTCTCCTGAACGTTGGAAACAGCCCACTCAGCCGTCTGGGTTTGCTCTGGCACCCTGGGGTGCCTTGGCACACAGTTTGGAAAGCCCGTGGTTTGCCTGCTTGGTGCCTTTTGGTTCTGCCTATCCTAGGCAGGTTTTCGCTTTCCTCTTTATTCCCAAGTAGGGAATAAGAGACTTCCTGTCGGATGAACTCCAGGCACTTGGGAGTAGGAGTGAGTGGAGAGCAGGGAAACTCCCAGAAGTAGGAAAGACTGAGGAAAGCTTGCTTTGATCTCCACAGGAATGGCTTCTGGTAACTTTGCAGCAGGAGACTTCACAAACTTTTAGAGATTCCCTGGCCACTAGGGGTACTCTTTCTCCCCAGGAAGCAGCCTTGGGAGAGTCCAGGTGTTAACAGCACAGACGCATCCTCTAAGTGCTGAATCTGGGCATGTGTTTCAGGAGCAGGGCAGGGACATTCAGGCAGTTGCAGGGGTTCAGTTCAGTGGCTCAGTCGTGTCTGACTCATCGACCCCATGGAGTGCAGCATGCCAGGCCTCCCTGTCCATCACCAACTCCCGGAATTCACCCAAACTCATGTCCATTGAGTTGGTGATGCCATCCAACCATCTCATCCTCTGTCATCCCCTTTTCCTCCTGCCTTCAACCTTTCCCAGCATCAGGGTCTTTTCTAATAAGTCAGCTCTTTGCATCAGGTGGCCAAAGTATTGGAGTTTCAGCTTCAGCATCAGTCCCTCCAATGAACACTCAGGGTTGATTTCCTTTAGGATGGACTGGTTGGATCTCTTTGCAGTCCAAGGGACTCTGAAGAGTCTTCTCCAACACCACAGTTCAAAAGCATCAATTCTTCGGCGCTCAGCTTTCTTTATGGTCCAACTCTCACATCCATTCATGACCAGTGGAAAAACCATAGGCTTGACTAGACAGACTTTGTTGTCAAAGTAATGTCTCTGCTTTTTAATATGCTGTCTAGATTGGTCATAACTTCCCTTCCAAGCAGTAAGCGTATTATAATTTCATGGCTGCAGTCACCATCTGCAGTGATTTTCAGATCAGATCAGTCGCTCAGTCGTGTCCGACTCTTTGCGACCCCATGAATCACAGCACATCAGGCCTTCCTGTCACCACCAACTCCCAGAGTTCACTCAAACTTATGTCCATCGAGTCAGTGATGCCATCCAGCCATCTCATCCTCTGTCGTCCCCTTCTCCTCCTGCCCCCAATCCCTCCCAACATCAGAGTCTTTTCCAATGAGTCAACTCTTCGCATGAGGTGGCCAAAGTACTGGAGTTTCAGCTTTACCATCAGTCTTTCCAAAGAAATCCCAGGGCTGATCTCCTTCAGAATGGACTGATTGGATCTCCTTGCAGTCCAAGGGACTCTCAAGAGTCTTCTCCAACACCACAATTCAAAAGCATCAATTCTTCGGCGCTCAGCCTTCTTCACAGTCCAACTCTCACATCCATACATGACCACAGGAAAAACCATAGCCTTGACTAGACAGACCTTTGTTGGCAAAGTAATGTCTCTGCTCTTGAATATGCTATCTAGGTTGGTCATAACTTTCCTTCCAAGGAGTAAGCATCTTAATTTCATGGCTGCAGTCACCATATGCGGTGATTTGGGAACCCAGAAAAGTAAAGTCTGACACTGTTTCCACTGTTTCCCCATCTATTTCCCATGAAGTGATGGGACCGGATGCCATGATCTTTGTTTTCTGAACATTGAGCTTTAAGCCAACTTTTTCACTCTCCACTTTCACTTTCATCAAGAGGCTTTTTAATTCCTCTTCACTTTCTGCCGTAAGGGTAGTGTCATCTGCATATCTGAGGTTATTGATATTTCTCCCAGCAATCTTGATTCCAGCTTGTGCTTCTTCCAGTCCAGCGTTTCTCATGATGTACTCTGCATATAAGTTAAATAAGCAGGGTGACAATATACAGCCTTGACGTACTCCTTTTCCTATTTGGAACCAGTCTGTTGTTCCATGTCCAGTTCTAACTGCTGCTTCCTGACCTGCATACACATTTCTCAAGAGGCAGATCAGGTGGTCTGGTATTCCCATCTCTTTCAGAATTTTGCACAGTTTATTGTGATGCACACAGTCAAAGGCTTTGGCATAGTCAATAAAGCATAAATAGATGTTTTTCTGGAACTCTCTTGCTTTTTCCATGATCCAGCGGATATTGGCAATTTGATCTCTGGTTCCTCTGCCTTTTCTAAAACCAGCTTGAACATCTGGAAATTCACAGTTCATGTACTGTTGAAGCCTGGCTTGGAGAATTTTGAGCATTACTTTACTAGCATGTGAGATGAGTGCAATTGTGTGGTAGTTTGAGCATTCTTTGGCATTGCCTTTCTTGGGGTTTGAATGAAAACTGATCTTTTCCAGTCCTGTGGCCACTGCTGAGTGTTCCAAATTTGCTGGCATATTGAGTGCAGCACTTTCACAGCATCATCTTTCAGGATTTGGAATAGCTCAACTGGAATTCCATTACCTCCACTAGCTTTGTTCGTAGTGATGCTTTCTAAGGCCCACTTGACTTCAGTGATTTTGGAGCCCCCCAAAAATGAAGTCTGCCACTGTTTCCACTGTCTCCCGTTGTTGCCGGGGTGTGACCCCTCAACCCACAGGTCCTGGCCTGGGACCACCGCCCTGGTTCTCCCCACCTGTCCCCCTTGCCCAGAACTCTCAGATCAGGAAACTGTTCCACCCTGAGAACTAGCGTCACTGTGCACTCGTGATGCCCCAGGCATTTTGCCAGCTCCTCCCAGGGTCCCTCGCGTCCCACGTCCCTGGAGAGGAGCACAGAGATGTGTGTTTTCTCCTTTCCTGGCAGACCTGGCTCTGTGGGGGCTCCGTGGAAATCCTGCCCTGCTCCCGGGTGGGGTACCTCTACCAAAATGAAGATGCCCACTCCCAGCTTGAGCAGGAGGCCACCCTGCAGAACAAGGTCCGCATCGCTGAGACCTGGCTGGACTCCTTCAAAGAAACCTTCTACAAGCAGAGTCCAGAGGCCTTGTCCCTGAGCAAGGTAAGAGGGGGGAGCCCAGCAGAGGCTTCTGTGCCCACCCAGGGCCCCCTCCGCAGCTGGAGGCTGGGCCAGAAGCACCTCCCCTCTGCCTTGAAGGGCAAATAGAAGCTTCCAGCTGGTACTTCCATGGGGGCCCTCTCAAGGGGTTCCCTCTCCCGGTGGGGTTGTCCTCTGTCTCTCCCAGCGTCTGGGCGGGGCGGGGGGTGGGGGGAGCAGTGGGAGGGGGAAGTGCTCACAGCTCGAATCCCCGGATGTCTGTGGCCTCGAATCCCCGGATGTCTGTGGCCTCGAGTCCCCGGATGTCTGTGGCGCGGGGTCTGTCATCATGGGACAGTCTGTCATCACATCTAAGGCTGCGACCGTTCATCCTGGGCCCAGAGGAAAAACTGGGTGGGGAGTAATTGTTGAGATGGGCCCCGAGGGCCCTTTCATCCAGGGAAAGTGCTCAGGGCTATGCAATTACCCCAAGACGTGAAACAAATAGAAGCCTAAAGGTAAAGGACCTCCCCTCAAAGGCCCAGAAAAACAAACCCTTCAAACATTTGATTAAATGTCCACAAACAGGGCATTTTCAACTGGCCCACGACCACTCAGCACAGTTCTGCTGGCAGGACACGTGAACACTGCTTGGCGCGGGACGCGGCCCACGGTCACGCGCGCTGTCCGCCCCCCTCAGCTCCCTCCCAGACCCCGTCCCTCCCCTACGTGAGCTCTGATGTAAAGCCGCTTTCTTCATGCTGCCGCCTGTGTCTCCCCCCTCCCCAGGCTGAGAAGCCGGACTGCACAGAGCGCCAGCAGCTGCAGAGGAGGTTGGGCTGCCGGACCTTCCACTGGTTTCTGGCCAACGTCTACCCCGAGCTGTACCCACTGGAACGCAGGCCCAGGTTCTCCGGAAAGGCAAGGCATGAGAAAGACAAAGGGCAGAGGAGGAAACGGGCTGAGTGGCTTCCCCAGCCAGGGCCTGGCTCTCCCCCAACCCCGGGCGCCCAGGCCCGGCCCAGCGGGGCCTCCCTGAGGGATGGCTGGGCTGTGCTGCAACCCACCACAGGGCCCCTCACCCTGGGGTGCGTCCACCTCCTTCAGGAGGCCCGGCCCTTAGGATCGCTGGCTTGAGCTTGACCTCCCTCGCTTCTGTGGCCCCCACGTGGGCCTTGAGCGTCACTGCAGAGAGGGAAGGAGGGGAACGCTGCTGACAGAGGGCATCTTTGCGCGGAGGGTGGGATTCACCCCCGTGTGTCTGCTTACAGCTCCACAACACTGGACTGGGCTTCTGCGCGGACTGCGCGGGGCAGGAGGCGGCCCCGGGCTGTGCCGTGATGCTGGCCCCCTGCAGGGACGGTGAGCCGCAGCAGGTGGGTGGCCAGCGCTCTCAGACCCCCAGGGGGTCTTTGCCGGGGTGCCCCTCTCTTCCTCTGGGGGCCTCTCCTTTCCCGGGTCCCGCGTCCTTCACTATGCCTGGTCCCCCACTTTTGTGACCCGCCCCCCAACCTGTCCCCAGCCCCTAGCCCAGATGTGGAGCCGTCAGAGAAGGCGAGCCTCTGAGCTCAAGGGAAAGGGTCGGGCTGTTTAGCCAGTGCGTTCGGCTGACAGAAAAGGAAACAGAGACTTGGAGGGCGGCTAGCCCAGGGGTGACCAAGGCAGGTGTCTCCAGAATCGCGGTGGGTAAGGGGCAGTGGGCACAGGGAGGTGGGCAGAGGCTGTTCTCACTGAGGAGCGCCTGCCCCTGCCACATGCATGTCTCTTGTCTTGTGTGGAAGTGGATCCAGTATTACGAGATCATCCAAAAACATAAAAGACACTGGAAATCCAGAATTCATGAAAAAGACTCCCATTAAAAAAAAAAAAAAAAGTTTACTTACTGGCCAAGCCTCACAGTGTGCAGGATCTTACTTCCCCAACTAAGGATCAAACCCATGCCCCCTACAGGGGAAGCGTGGAATCCCCACCTCTGCCCTGCTAGGGAATTTCCTCTTTTTCTTTTTATTGGAGTGTGCTGCTGCTACTGCTGCTAAGACGCTTCAGTCGTGTCTGACTCTGTGCGACCCCATAGACAGCAGCCCACCAGGCTCCCCCATCCCTGGGATTCTCCAGGCAAGAACACTGGAGTGGGTTGCCATTTCCTTCTCCAATGCATGAAAGTGAAAAGTCAAAGTGAAGCCGCTCAGTCATGTCCGACTCTTGGCGACCCCATGGACTGCAGCCCACCAGGCTCCTCCGTCCATGGGATTTTCCAGGCAAGAGTACTGGAGTGGGGTGCCATTGCCTTCTCTATTATTGGAGTGTAGTTGATCTACAATGTTGTCTTAGCTTCTGGTGTATAGCAAAGTGATTCAGTTCTACATATATACATATTTATATTCTTTTTCGGATTCTTTCCTGTTGTAGCTTATTACAGGACATTGAATATAGATCCCTGTGCTATACAGTAGGGCCTTGCTGTTTATCTATTTTATGTATAGTAGTTCGTGTCTGCTAATCCCAAACTCCTAATTTATCTGTTCCCCCACCTTTTTCCCTTTGGTAAGCATAAATTTGTCTTCTCTGAATGTGGGTCTGTTCCTGGTTTGTAAACATGCTAACTGAAGTAAGTCAGAGAAAGACAAATACCTTAAGATATCTCTTATGTATGGAATCTAAAAGATGATGCAAATGAACTTATTTACAAAATGGAAAAGTTCATCATTTAAATTAAAAATCTATAATTGGAGATCAAAGAAAACTTATGTGCAGACAAATTCCCACCAGGGCACTTTTTCAAAACCAGTTCAAGACCAGTTCAAGACCATTAGCCAACTAGAACCAGAGACAGGGACAGCGGGTTACCAAGCAGGGTCTGTGGGCACAGAAGCCCCGAGGGAGCGAGGAGACCCCAGAAAGCGCCCCCCGTTTACAGCGGTGCCTCAGACCTGTGACTGTGACTGTTCCTGAGATTCCGAGCTGCTGGCACTGAGTCCTGCCCGAGTAGATACGCTGCGTCTTTCAGGCATTTAATACGGACCTCTGGGGGCCAAGACTTCCAGGCCAGAGGGGGCTCTTAGGGCAACACAACAGCCGTGTGTGTGTGTGTGTGTGTGTGGTGGGAGAAAGGGCTGGATTTGGGCAGACAGCCTCGTGGCCTCAGCGCCCCCGCCCCACTTGCCGGAGGAGGGGTCACCCAGCTGGCTGCAGGTCTCCGAGGAGCAGCTTCATTCAGCACTCAGCATGTGGTCTGTGAAACTCCTTCCTCAGGGAAAAGGACTTGCACTCCACAGTCAGAAGGGAGGCAGAGGGTGGAAATGCCCCTGGGGAAGGGAGGGGAACAGCTCTCCAGGGGCGGGTGCACTGGAGACCGTCTGTCCACGGATTCTTGGGGGCTCCCTCCGCAGCGAGGCTGGACCCCGGGGTAGCCGGAAGGGCTGGCCACCCCAGGACAACAGAAGCTTATGACCCGCTGCTGCTGCTGCTGTGGCTGCTAAGTCGCTTCAGTCGTGTCCGACTCTGTGACCCCGGACAGAGCCCACCAGACTCCTCTGTCCATGGTATTCTCTAGGCAAGAATACTGGGGTGGGCTGCCATTTCCTTCTCCAGCTTATGACCCGAGGCGCGGCCAAAGAGGGACGGTGAACACGACCGGGGCAGGCACTCTCCCACAGGGGGAGGGTCTCCTTGACCTGAGGTCCTGCAGGTGGGCGCACGCGGCTGGCGGGACAGACTAGGAGATCCTCGCCGAGTGAGGGGGAGGTTAGAGGCAGAGGGTGCTTCCAGCATCATGTGGGCTCCTGGCTTATCAGGAAGGGCTTCTGTGGGAGGGTATTTCTTCTCTTCAAATTCCCATCACACAAATACCTGCCCAGGTAATGGGACGCCCCTGTGACTTTGGCCGAGGGTTGGGGGGGTTCACTTCTTTTCACAGCTTGGATGATATCCTAAAAAGTCTAGCCCACCCCCAAGTCTTTCTGCTTTGAGCCTGTGATGGGGCTGTTGCATTAAGCTCTTCTACCCCAAAGGCCTATATTAAAAGCGAACAATAAAGTGTGAGTTCCTGGAGATACTGAGTCAGATAAGCCCCCGAGAGCCTGGGGCCAAAGCAAGAAAATGCTTTCAAGGGTTCAGCCCTGCAGGCAGGACCAGCGAGGCTCTGGGACCCCAGGCGAAGGCCTTGGGCCCGCAGGGCTTGTCGGGAAGCAGGCAATCAGGATCCCTTTGTCCCCTTCTGGTTTTACTGTCTACCAGTGTTCTAGAATCACCAATGGGCACTCCTGGCCCAGAGGACAGAGAGAGAGCGGTAGGTGAGGAGGCTTTATGACCGTGGACGCACCTCACCTTCTGGCTGTGTGACTTCAGGCAGGCTTCTTAACCTCTCTGGGTCTTGGTTTCCTCATCTGCAAGTAGGGATAATGGTCTCCCTCATGCAAGAGGAATGTTAGGTTTGGGAGTTAAGATTCTTGGGCTTCCCTTGTAGCTCAGTTGGTAAAGAATCTGCCTGCAGTGCAGGAGTCCTGGGTTCGATTCCTGGGAAGAGTCCCCTGGAGAAGGACATGGCAACCCACTCCAGTATTCTTGCCTGGAGAATCCCATGGACAGAGGATCCTGGTAGGTTCCCAGTCCCCAGGGTCGCAAGAATCAGACCCAACTTAGTGACTAAACCACCACCAAGATTCTTGGTGGGAAGGTGGGGATTAGCAACGGCTTCTGTATCAAGAAAAACTGTGAACTTGCTAAGCTGAAACCACCATATGTTGTATTAAGAATAAGAAGAAACACACTCTTTTATGTATAAGGAACTAAGTTTATAGCAAAGAGAAATCTCCAGGGACCCTCACAAAACACAGGGCATCCTGCATGGCTTCACCTGGAAGTGAAAGGAAAGTGAGGGTCGCTCAGTCCTGCCTGGCTCTTTGCGACCCCGTGGACTATGCAGTCCATGGACTTCTCCAGGCCAGAAGACTGGAGCGGGTAGCCTTTCCCTTCTCCAGGGGATCTCCCCAGCCCAGGCATTGAACCCAGGTCTCCCGCATTGGAGGCGGATTCTTTACCAGCTGAGCCACCAGGGAAGCCCAAGAATACTGGAGTAGGTAGCCTATCCCTTCTCCAGCGGATCTTCCCAACCTGGGAATTGAACTGGGATCTCCTGCATTGCAGGTGCATTCTTTACCAGCTAAGCTATGAGGGAAGCCTGATGGCTTCGCCTATGTTGCGGTAAATAGAATAAGGGAGAAGACTGTCAGAATGTATAAATGTGAGTGTCACGGTAACTGGAGTGCGGCGGTGTCAGAGGTCAGGGCTAGTCCAGCTTGGTATCTGTGAACCTGACTATGAGACAGAGCCTTGTTGACTCCAGCGGAATCTGAAGCTTGCCCCCAGACCTCGGCCCTGTTGCGGTGAGCTCTCCTTCCCTTATCCAGCTTTGGACAGGGTCTCCTTCTAGCGGTGCTAACGGCCATTCCCCTGTCCCAGCGCCTGGAGCACACAGGCCGGAGCACCATCCGCTATGGCGGCCCAGGGCACCTGTGCTTTGACGTCAGGCGAGAGCAGGTGATTCTCCAGAACTGCACCGAGGGGGGCCGTGCCATCCACCAGCAGCACTGGGACCACCAGGAGGTGAGTGACCCACCCAGGAGGAGCTCACGGGGCCGCTGGCGGGCACGTGTCTGCCTCTTCCGAGAGGTCAAGTATTACCGCACAAGCCTGTGTCCCTGGGGCTGAACTTAGTGGCTTGGCACTAAGGCCTCGGAGGGCGGTGAAGCCAACCTTGCAGCCGAGTTATCCGCCAGCATCCAGAAAGGTACTAATTTCCCAGGTCTCTGTGTCACTCAGTCTTCATGCACTGGAAAGTGGAGACCCCCTAGCTTTAAAGTTTATCCGCTTTAGGCCTCGAGTAGGACTGTGGGGCATGTTACAGACACTGTCAAACCCCGTCGGTGGTGTGCTTTTAGGAGCAGAGGAAAGGCCCACCTCCTGTTCCACAACCAAATAGATGATGGTGTAGATCGTACTTTCTTCCTTTGCTAATTTCGTGCTGAGCGTTTCATCATTTTCATAAGACTTGAATTCCCGTTACCCCAGAGAGAGGCTCTAGCTCCTTTCTAGAGGTCAGCATCCAATAAAGAGGAACTAGGAGGAGTCTAAGTATTTAGGCAGAGTGAGCACTTTAAGGGTTGGAAGGAGACAGTATTAACAACTGTCTACATTGTTTTTCCTTCACCTCAAATCCCTTCTGACGTGAGCTAGGGTGTAAGGACATGAAAAAACAAATTAATACACACATCTTTTTAAAATGTCTTATCTTCACCTTTTGCTTAGAAATAGTGGAGGTTAAATAACTAATCAGAACTCCATGCATCAGTGCTCTTAAAGCAGGCTGTGAAAGAGGAAAATCATATAGTCTAAGACTTAAGCTGAACTCACAAGAAATGTTGAGAACAAAGCTCTTGGGTTTCTGGTGACAGGTGAGCCCAGGGCTCAGGGGGCCACACGTGCTCAGAGAATTCGTGGAAACCAAGTTAAGGCCCTTTATGAATGATCATAAAGGATCATTCTAAGCAAGGCCTCTGGATAAGATAGATTTAGAAACCGCATTTAAGCATAATGTATAAAAGATTAGTGACTAAGATATACCCAGCATCTTTCAGGCATTAGAAAGTAAGACTTTAAAAAAGTATTCTCATCCAGCCATAAAAAGAAATGAGGTACTGTTCATAGCAACACTATTCACAATAGTCAAGAGGCGGAAGCAACCCAAGAGTCCAGTGATTGATGAATAAATGAACAAAATACGCTATGTGCATACAATGGAATATTATTCCATCTTAAGGAAGAAGGAAATCCTGTCATTTGCTTCAACATGGGTGAAACTTGAAGACATTATTCTAAGTGAAATAAGCCGGTCACAAAAAGGCAAGTACTGTATGAGTACACTTAATATGAGGTGCATAGAGAAGTCAGACTCATACAAACGGAAAATAGAACGGTAGTTACCTGGCCCGAGGGGAAGCGGGGAAAGGGAAGTTCTCATTCAATGGGTATTGAGTTTCCGTTTTGAAAGAAGAAAAAGTTCTGGAGATCTGTCTCATCACAATGTGAACATACTTAACACAAATACATTTTACACTTAAAAATGGTTAAGGTGGGAAGTTTTATCTTACATATTGTTGCCGTTTAGTTGTGAAGTTGTGTCTGACTCTTTTGCAACCCCACGGACCCTAGCTCACCAGGCTCCTCCGTCCATGGGATTTCCCAGGCAAGGACACTGGAGTGGGTTGCCATGTCCTTCTCCAGGAGATCTTCCTGACCCAGGGATCCAACCTGTGCCTGCTGCTCGGCAGGTGGATTCTTTACCTCTGAGCCACCTGGGAAACTTAGGGCTACATAAATTATATTACATAGTAGCCAAAATACTCCAATTCCCTATCAGGCCAGCGGACAACCCTTTCATCGTTCTCTTAATGACTAGCACGAATTCTAGGTATTTCTTTCTTTGCTGACTGATTGTGAGGGTCTGACTAGTTTTCTTTATATATACATTTTTCCTTTTCTTCTCTCCTTTCAGAATGGAATGATTGTTCACATTCTCTCTGGGAAATGCATGGAAGCTGTGGTGCAGGAAAACAATAAAGATCTGTACTTGCGTGAGTGTGACGGAAAAGCCAGCCAGCTGTGGCGATTTGACAGCGTCAGCACCGTGGATGAACGGTGAAGGCCACCCTCTGAAGGAACACAGAAACGTGGCCGTCGCAGCCCAGCCCAGGGGAACTGCAGCGGCACGTGCCGTCCATGAAGCGGGCCGTTTACGTGTGTGCGGTGGCGAGAGCAGAAACGCAAGCTCCATGCGTGAATACGGAAAGTCTTTTCTTCCCGCCCCTTATTTCACAGGCCACTGTCTCTTTTAGACAAAAAATATGGACCCACTGTCTCCTTGTCTTCATCACTGGTAGATGATCATGGCATGGTACAGAAGATTCTTGTTTTTTCCCCCCACTGAGCACTGTACAATTCCTTTTATCTCTGACTAAGAAGAAGGGGCTTCTCTGGTGGCTCAGTAGTAAAGGATCCACCTGCCAATGCAGAAGAAGTAGGTTCCATCCCTGGGTTGGGAAGATCCCCTGGAGAAGGAAGCAGCAACCCACTCCAGTATTCTTGCCTGGAAAATTCCATGGACAGGGGAGCCTGGCAGGCTGGAGTCCATGAGGTCGTAAAGAGCTGGACACGACTGAGCGACTAAGCAGCAGCAACAGAGGACAGAGGCCTGGCAACACCTTCAGGACGCAAGATTCCTACTGATCAGTTTATTCTAAACTGCCTTACCCTGGACTGTCCGGTGTTGACAACCATAAAAATTAAAGTGTGAAGAAGGTACAAAGTTCTGACATCCAAAAACTTGAGAATAAGTTTATGAAGACAAATTTCATGTTCATTGGTTGAACCATAGCTCAGATGAAGGAAGCAAGCTACTCAGAGAAAACAGGATTACAGAGACTTTTACCCACTTTTCAGCTCAGCCTAGCAACTGCAGAGAGTCAGTAGACCTGGAGTAAGATGTTTTCATGTTAATGAGAATTTTCTTGGGACTTTCTACCTCCATTCACCTTTGCCCTCACTGTTCTCTAGCTTGATTAACTATAATCAGATTCTCATGCAATACGCTTCTCTATAGTCATTGATGTTGGGTCAGCTTAGACTGAACACTCCCACTAAAAGGAAGTGTGTACAGTTGAGAAACTCCTGATGTCCTGTTACCAAGTTTGCGTTGACTGGATCAGAACAAGCAACTTTTGCAAAGAGGCAAATCTCCCTGGGAGGGAACTGCCAGCATCTGAGTCAAAATTCCTTTGAGAGGAACTAGAGTGGGGTGTTGATGTCCATGAGGTTGAAAGGGCTGGGTCTGAACCCCCAGGAAATGTCTGGTTACCCACAAAGAGGCCCACGTCTGAACATTCAGCCATAGGAAGAACACATCTTCCTCAGGGCAGAGTCCATGCTGGTGAAAGCCGGATGTCTCTCTTGCTGTGACTTGGCCCACCTAGATGGGACTTAAGGGTTGTTGAGTGGGGTTGGTTCTGTGATTAAGAGGTGGTGCCCATTTCTCTTCCAGATGGAGTTCCCTCTTCACACGGTCAGCATATGAATCTCCCCTCAAAGATGCTGGTCTCCTCTGGGCTGTCTCGGGATGCAGTGTGTTTCAGATAACAAACACTGAGCAGGAAGTGAGGGCTTCCAAAAAATATCCGTCATACTGCGCATCTCTTCTCCACCTGTTGAGGTTAATGGCACGCTGTATTTTTCCTTCCTCAGAATATACTCTAGACTTGGGCAAAGAGCCACTGGCCACATGTGGCTATCTAAACATAAATTCATTAAAATTAAAGAAAATTTAGGCTCAGTTCCTCAGTAGTACTGGCCACATTTCAAGGACTCAAGAGCCACTGTGTTGGAGAGCACAGATAAAAGCTCTCCATCCAATAGCTCTCCATTTCATTCCATCATGAAAACAGGCCTGTGGGATAGCACTGATCTAGACAGATTCATCATCCCATGGAAAGAAGAGATTCAGCCACCATCTTCTTCTTTCAGACTTGTTTATGTTCAACACAAATTCTCCTAATATCCTGAGGCCGAGACAGAGCTAAAAATTCTCACATGACAACCTTGGGAAGGGTGTTAATCATTAAAAAATAAAAGCTAAACTAGACTTCTATTTTAAAAATGAACATTGGTATTGGCATTGTTTGGTATTTAAAGTTGCTGGAATAAATTAATATAATTAAATGAAAGGCTGAATTGAATTGTATAAGTTGTGCTTGACAGTAATTTACAAAAGGACCCAGATGGCTTATTGCTTAATTGGTTGAACAAAGTAAGAATGTGGTGTTTCTTGCTTCCTTAAACATCCCCATGATTTATTACTTTATTACAGAAATGGCTGTCAACTCAGTCCCTGGCTGGTACTTAAAGACCCTTAATTTAAACAAAACAGATGCCTCCACTTAATTCTCAAAGAAATTCAACCTTCTCCTCATCATAGGGTAATAGTATTCAAATCCTCTCCTCTATGGACTCAGTTCTGATTTTATCTACAGCGATCAATTTAAAAGTAGAGAAATCTGGCAGTCAGAAGATTTGATTCCCAAGAGTTTCACTCGTCCATCTGAATTTTGTAAGACTTTATTGTTTGGGTTTTAAGACTGAATTCACCATCATTAGTAAGCAATGATCTAGATAGATTCATCATCCCATGGAAAGAAGAGATTCAACCACCATCTTCTTCTTTCAGACTTGTTTATATTCAACACAAATTCTCCTAATATCCTGAGGCTGTCCCGCTGTGGGGACAGAGAGTTTTCAGCCAACAATGTTAGAATCAAACACTCTTTGTGCTATGTCACAATGAAAGCAGATGTCATCCCTAGAGGGGCCCTGATCTATTTCCTCTTTGGTCTCAATGCATTAATCCCACTGGCCAATTTAGAATCGCAACTCCCACGAACATCAGAAAGTCCCCCAGGCCCGAGCTGATGGTGTGTCAGTCACTGTGCCAGAATTTGACATCATTGGAGGTCACGTTATCACGCCCACCTCAAGGGGAGCCTTCCGCTTTGCACTGAGAGGCCATGAAAAAGCCAGTTGGGCACCAAACGACCTGGGACCAGTCACTAAATCTGGACACTGCCGTGGGCGGCTTGATGGGCACAGCCCTACAGATTGTGGACGCTGTTTATGCTTGTTCTGTAAAGGCTCTGTTAGAAATGCCGCTTGTTGGGCCAAAGCCCAAAGCGCCTACAAGTCCTGCCCTGATTCTTCAAACACCTGGATTTGGGCATATTTTCAATAATTATGTTGAGCACAATAACCAAGGAGGTGATATTTCCAGGATTCTAGAACCCTATTTCCAGTCTCCAATGTTTCTGCAATCTCCTGGTGGCTCAGATGGTAAAGCATCTGCCTACAACGTGGAAGACCCAGGTTCCATCCCTGGGTCGGGAAGATCCCCTGGAGAAGGAAATGGCAACCCACTCCAATACTCTTGCCTGGAAAATCCTATGGATGGAGGAGCCTGGAGGGCTGCAGTCCGTAGGGTTGCAAAAAGTCGGACACAACTGAGCGACTTCACTTCACTTTATTTCAATGTTTCTGCAGTTTCAACCTCCTCTTCTGTGAAATGTGCTGTTTAAATAGGGAAGTGTGTCCTTAGCATGGCTTTAATATTGTGAGGATCTTTGCTGATGTGGTAGTTCTTTGCACAGGTCTGGGATGTTGATATTTTCTCATCACCAAAGTCTCTATGTTATACCAATATGCTTTGCTCTCATGAATCAAAGCAGGTCACCTGATTCTTTTGGGTTAAGAACGGAGTCGACATGGTTCCTTGACTCCCAGTGATAGTTTACAAGCTCAGCCCGAAGAGATCAGCGTCATGTTTGAAAATTGTTGTTGTTCAGTTGCTAAATTGTGTCCAACTCTTTGCAACCTCATGGACTGCAGCATGCCAGGCCCCTCTGTCCTCCACTATCTCCCAGAGCTTGCTCAAACTCATGTCCATCAGATCGGTGTGCAATCCAACCATTTCATCCTCTGTCATCCCCTTCTCCTCCTGCCCTCAATCTTTCCCAGCATCAGGCTCTTTTCAAATGAGTCAGCTCTTCACATCAGGTGGCCAAAGTATTGGAGTTTCACTTCAGCATCAGTCCTTCCAATGAATATCCAAGACTGATCTCCTTCAGGATGGACTGATTGGATCTCCTTGCAGTCCAAGGGACTCTCAGGAGTCTTCTCCAGCAACACAGTTCAAAAGCATCAATTCTTTGGTGCTCAGCCTTCTTTATGGTCCATCCCTCATATCTGTACATGATTACTAGGAAAACCATAGCTTTGACTATACAGATCTTGTTGGGAAAGTAATGTCTCTGCTTCTTAATACGCTGTCTAGGCTTGTCATAGTTCTTTTTCCAAGGAGCAAGTATCTTTTAATTTCATGGCTGCACTCACCATTTGCAGTGATTTTGGAGCCAAAAAAATAAAATCTGACACTGGTTCCACCTTTACCCCTTCCATTTGCCGTAAAGTGATGGGACTGGAAGCCACGATCCTAGCTTTTTTTATTGTTGACTTTCAAGCCAGCTTTTTCACTCCCCTCTTTCACCCTCATCAAGAGGCTCTAAAGTTCCTCTTCGTTTTCTGCCCTTCAGTTCAGTTCAGTTCAGTCGCTCAGTCGTGTCGGACTCTTCGCGACCCCATGAATCGCAGCATGCCAGGCCTCCCTGTCCATCACCAACTCCCAGAGTTCACTCAGACTCACGTCCATCAAGTCAGTGATGCCATCCAGCCATCTCATCCTCTGCCGTCCCCTTCTCCTCCTGCCCCCAATCCCTCCCAGCATCAGAGTCTTTTCCAATGAGTCAACTCTTCACATGAGGTGGCCAAAGTACTGGAGTTTCAGCTTCAGCATCATTCCCTCCAAAGAGATCCCAGGGCTGATCTCCTTCAGAATGGACTGGTTGGATGTCCTTGCAGTCCAAGGGACTCTCAAGAGTCTTTTCCAACACCACACTTCAAAGGCATCAATTCTTCGGCGCTCAGCCTTCTTCACAGTCCAACTCTCACATCCATACGTGACCACTGGAAAAACCATAGAGGAGTTAAAAATTTCTGAACCATACAGCTAACTCACAGTCAGGTGATATTCCAGAACCCTTGACAAATGCTAAATGAAGATGACAGGGCCAATTCAACTGCAGCTTGGACTTATGAAAGCCTTGTAACTTTACAGTAAAATGTGACCAGCGGGTGGGGCACCTTTACTTCACTGGGCGACCTTCTTGATGGCACTGTTGACCCTTCTCCTTTAGGAACTGGCCAAGGGTGGCAATGCTTAATGCTTCACTTAAGGCCCAGAAGAGCCTGAAAAGCTGTTTTTCAAGCCATGACTAGTACAGATGCACCAGTGACCCTGTTCAGAGGGTGGAGAAGTGTCTGTTAAGGGGGAGGCGGGCAGCTGTTGGATCGCCCACCCGGCACATTCCCCAAGTCTAGCCACACGGCCACACTGGGAGCCACCTGCTGCCTCTACAGGAGTCCACCCCCGATTGGTGGCAGGAGGAGACTTGACCTAATTGGGTCAATAATTGACCTAATTATTCACCAATAATTTTCTACTGAGACTAAGAGATTAGTCTCTCTGGAAGAGACATAAGAGACAAGGTAAGAATCTATGAAAGTGAAAGTGATGTCACTCAGTCCCATCCGACTCTTTGCAACCCCATGGACTGTAGCCTACCACACTCCTCCGTCCATGGGATTTTCCAGGAAAGAGTTTGGAGTGGGATGCCATTGCCTTCTCCAAAGAATCTATGAGCACTGGACAAACCAGTTTATCGCTCAGCTTTTCAGCAGTTCTCAGCCTCATCTCTCCTGGGAGAGCCGACAGTGTGAAGGTGCAGAAATACCATTGTCTGTGGACAGAGGACGCCAGGCTGCTAGAGCTGCTGCCGGAGGTGCTGGGGGAGAGCCCTGTCTCAAGGAGGCAGCCGGGGCCCTGGAAGGCAGGCAGCCCACAGAGAGGATCTATGGTGAGCCTCTGTGTGTGCGTGTGAGCTCAGTCGTGTCCAACTCTGTGCCTCCCTGTGGACCGTAGCCCACCAGGCTCCTCTGTCCATGGGATCCTCCAGGCAAGAATACTGGAGGGGGTTGCCATGCCCTCTGCCAGGGGATCTTCCCAACCCAGGGATCGAACTTGCATCTCCTGTGTCTCCTGCATTGGCAGGTGGATTCTTTACCACTGAGCCATAGGAGTCTTTTGGAGATGATCCAGGACCTGAGGCCTTGGAAAACAGCCATAACTAACAGCCAACCATGAGATTCTATGATCGGAAAACAAATCCTGAGAAAGCCCCAAATTAGATTCTCTCAATCCTAAGTCCCACAGTAAAGTTAAAACACAGTTAACTAAGAAAGAGATGCCAAACTCACCCTTCCACACCAGCCTGTGATAGTGATAGTGTTCTGGCCCCACCCACCTCCCTCTAGCCTTTCAGCCTCAGGGAGTGAGTAGCGGCCTCAGGGGTTTTGCCTGTGAGTGCTCAGTCACTTCAGCCATGTCCAGGTCTTTGCAACCCTATGAACTGTAACCCACCAAGATCCTCTGTTCATGGTATTTTTCCAGCAAGAATACTGCAGTGAGTTGCCATTTCCTCCTCCAGGGGATCTTCCCAACCCAGGGATTGAACCAGCATCTCTTATGTTTCCTGCATTGGCAGGTGGGTTTTTCACCACCAGGGCTTCCCTAGTGGCTCAGAGGTTAAAGCGTCTGTCTGCAATGCAGGAGACCCAGGTTCAATCCCTGGGTCGGGAAGATCCCCTGGAGAAGGAAATGGCAACCCACTCCAGTATTCTTGCCTGGAGAATCCCATGGACGGAGGAGCCTGGTTGGGCTACAGTCCACAGGGTCACAAAGAGTCAGACATGACTGAGCAACTTCACTTTTCTTTACCACTAGCACCGCCTTCTTTGCCTGTGGATTTTCTTCAAAGATAAAAAGGTTGCTTTCTGATGTGGGGAAGGCCAGATGTGCCTAGGAAGTCACCCCCGCCCCCGCCCACCAGGAGCAATCCTCAATCAGTGACTGACAAGAGTTGGAGTATAAATACCTCAGCTGCCCCACCTCTCCAGCAGGACAGCTCTGAGGTGCAGATTCTACACCATTTCCCAGAGTTTACTGTGGGGTGAAGCTCTGAGCACCCAAATGGTAAATGGCTTGATTGGCTGCAATCCTTTCCTCACAGCCCAACAGGTGCTTCCTAAGCTCACCTTCCAGACAAATCGCTTGCCTTCAAATCCTTATCTCCTTGTCTCCTAATAGGGAAATCCACCCTAGAATGTATGGCCTGTCCACTAACAGTTTCTGCCTACAAGAGTCAGTTTGCTCATCAAATTCCATTCTTTGCTTATTTATAGTACTCCCACCCCACGCGCCAAATACTCCTACTCCCTTGGACTGAAATTATCTCACCAAACTGCAAGACCAGCATATGGGCTTCCAGGAAGCTGTATCCCCAGGGAAAGAGACTGAGGAAGGGGCATGTGGTCAGTCCTTATCCCAAGCTCATCTAAAGTATTAGAGGTCCTTCCTCCTTGAGGACTAATGAGTGAGAAGCAGAGAGAGGCCACTCATGTTCCTCTAATTGATGCCCCTCCTTGTGGAAACCTGAAGACTAGGGAAGCAAAGTTCCTCTGCAACACAGAAAATTTCCCTCTCATATTCCAGTTATTTTTCAGTAACTGGTACATACCAGTTATTAGAAGATATCAGGTATCACCTGTAAGTTAGAAGTAGAGAGCACGATAGCTCTCCAGAAGAAAGTGGAAGAGAAGGGTCAAACAATATCACGAACATCTAAAGAGCAAGATGGTCAAAAACATATTCCTAGTGGGGGCAGGAAGGGTTACCAGAGGGACTTTCAGAATTGTGTCTAGTCCTCAGTCTAAAACTTTATTTCTATCACCCCAAACTTTCAGTCAAGCCTTCCACACTGACCATGTCCTGTGCTGGAGGATGGAAACCACGGAACTGGGCTGAGCCCCTATCTGGGACAGAGCCCAGAAAGAGCAGCCTCTGTAGGCCAGACAGACCCAGAAAGGCTGGGTCTTGGGAATCAGGGAGACACTGGTACAGAGAAGAACAGACACCAATTCTAGCCTCACATCACCGCACAGTGCCGATCAGGATAAATGCACTTGGGCCAGATGGCATTTTAAAATTATAACTTAAAGTTTTAAATTATATTTAGTATTTATTCTTTTCCTCCAGAGGGCTAGATAGTATATATTTTTGGCTTTGCAGCCACATGGTCTCTTCCCTGACTCTACAACTCTGCCCTTGTAGCACAAAAGCAGGCAAGGTCAATAATAGACAGATGCGCGTCCCTGTGTTACAATAAAACTTTATTTACAAAAACAGGTGGTGGGGCCGATGTGGCTCACAGGCCTTGTTTACCTCCTCTTTCCAGCTGCAGAAGGAGACCAATGATAGATCCTTTAAAAACAGAAAACTGTTCCCAAAGAAACTGTGACTAAAGGTGGAAAGTTTAAAAATAGGGTGTTTTTACATTATAAATAACCAAAAAGGAAAGAAAACACAAGAGGGCAAAAAACAGGATCTAATTGTAAACAGACTCCAATCCTTTTTAGAATGAAATAGAAATAAACAAATGACTCATTTTATTTAAATCAAAATATAAAACATTGACACTGTAGCTGTCAGCTGCCTTTCCTTGGACGCACAGATGCCCCGCGCCTTCCCGGTTGACAGGTCAGGCAGGGTGAGCTTCCTAAATGAGACCACAGGCAGCATCAACAAGGAAGGGAGGGGTGCTAAGGAGCAGAGTACCTCTCAGCATCTCAGCCAAGCCAATGGGATTCAACTGCAGGAACCGATGAAATCCGACGTGTTTCTAGGTTATGGTGGTGAAGACACTCACAAAGGGCAACACACATGCTCCCTGCCTCCCCCCAGCATGATTCCCTTGCAACTGGGAAGTGAGGACGATCAGATATGAGCTCCTGCGTGGGGCAAGAACCATGGCCTCTGTGTGTTTACATAAACTCTGATCCTTGGCAGCCCATTCAGCCAGACTTCAGCACACAAGCTGGAGTCAGGCCCTCCCAATAGCAGGGCTCGCGGCCAGGCTGCACGAGGCCAATCAGCCTCCCTCCTTGTGCTCCTGAGCCAACACGGCCCGTGGAGTGTGTTGCAAGGCCAGATCCAGGGGTACCTCTTGCCTGGTGCAATCTGCATGCAAAGCTGCCAGCCTGTCATGCCCTTTGACAGTTGGTGCCCACATGCCCAAGGCTGGCTCCTGATAAACAGCCTGGGGACGCCTCCTCCCCCCACACAGACAGCTCAAAGCGCCCGACCCCATCTCTGCTCTGCAGGTCGCTGACCCGGCCTGTCCAGCGAGCCTTCACCAAGCACAAGGAACAGATGTCCCCATCACTCCGACCACCCGGAGAGAGGTGCCGCTGAGCACGCTGACCTGCTGTGGAGAGGTCTTGTTTTGTTCCCGCATGCTGGTCAGATGCCTCATGGAATGGGAGGATGAGCAACCACTCTTCCTACTCTTTACTGGGAATGCTCTTTTCTTCTCCAGTCAGCTCTTAAGAGTACCCTTAACCTCTCTCCACAGAGGCCTGTGCCCAGGGCTCTAGGCAGTGGTTGCTTTGCTGGGTGGTGGAGCTGCTACCATCTCCCTGAGGCTCCAGCCCTTGACAGGGACATCTCCGCACGGACCGTCTGAGCAAAGGCCTTCCAGCTTTTGAGGTTGGGTCTCCAGGCCCCTCCTCAAACCGGTCTGCTACATCCTTGCATTGCCTCCCTACCCAGCTGGCCCGAGACTCACTGGTGGGGCCCGGATGGGAACGTGGTGCCGCTGTCTTACGATGGCCCCTGTCCAGCACTGCTGGTCAGTCTGGCTCACAGTGGAAGTCTACCCCAGACTGAGCAGAGCAGCAGGCTTTCTTCAGCAAAGAGCCATGGTCTGCACTTCCTCGTTCTCCCTTAAAAGTAAGTGAAAGCATTAGTCACTCAGTTGTATCTGACTCTTTGCAACCCCATGGACTGTAGCCATCAGAGACTCCTTTGTCCATGGGATTCTCCAGGCAAGAATCTGGAGTGGGTTGCCACTTCCTTCTCCAGGGGATCTTCCTGACCCAGGGATCGAACAAATTCTCCTGCATTGGCAGGCAGATTCTTTACCATCTGAGCCACCAGGGAAGCCCCTGTTCCCCCTTCAGTTCAGTTCAGTTCAGTCGCTCAGTCATGTCCAACTCTATCCGACCCCATGAACCGCGGCACGCCAGGCCTCCCTGTCCATCACCAACTCCCGGAGTCCACCCAAACCCATGTCCACTGAGTTGGTGATGTCATCCAACCATCTCATCCTCTGTCATCCCCTTCTCCTCCTGCCCTCAATCTTTCCCAGCATCAGGGTCTTTTCTAATGAGTCAGCTCTTTGCATCAAGTGGCCAAAGTATCGGAGTTTCAGCTTCAGCATCAGTCCTTCCTATGAATATTCAGGACTGATCTCCTTTAGGATGGACTGATTGGATCTCCTTGCAGTCCAAGGGACTCTCAAGAGTCTTCTCCAACACCACAGTTCAAAAGCATCAATTCTTCTGTGCTCAGCTTTCTTTATAGCCCAACTCTCACATCCATACATGACCACTGGAAAAACTACAGTCTTGACTAGACGGACCTTTGTTGGCAAAGTAATGCTTCTGCTTTTGAATATGCTATCTAGGTTGGTCATACATTTCCTTCCAAGGAGTAAGCATCTTTTAATTTCATGGCTGCAATCACCATCTGCAGTGATTTTGGAGCCCAGAAAAATAAAGTCTGACACTGTTTCCCCATCTACTTCCCATGAAGTGATGGGACCAGATGCCATGATCTTCGTTTTCTGAATGTTGAGCTTTAAGCCAACTTTTTCACTCTCCACTTTCACTTTCATCAAGAGGCTCTTTAGTTCCTCTTCACTTTCTGCCATAAGGGTGGTGTCATCTGCATATCTGAGGTTATTGATATTTCTCCTGGCAATCTTGATTCCAGCTTGTGCTTCCTCCAGCCCAGAGTTTCTCATGATGTTCCCCCTTAGCACTTACCAAAGGGCTGGATGCTCAACTCCATGGATTCTATCACAGAGGGAAAACCAGGAAGTGTAGTACAGATGAACGATGTTTCAAGAGATTGGAGAAAAATCAAGTAGGAAAAACTTTCTACACTAACTAGGCAAGAGACAATAAGACGTCTGCGACAAACATATGTACCCACCATCAGAAATAATAGCAATAACAGCCACAGGCGATGAAGCTGTGCCTAACACTTAACTCACATTATTTCTTGTTATATTCACAATAGGCCAACAAAGTAGGTACCATTATAATCCTCATTTTATATCATCCCATTCTATAGTTGAAGAAAGGCTTACGTGGATGAAGCAATCTTCCCAAGGCCACAAACCAAGAAAGGGATGCAGTTAGATCACAAACCCAGGTTTTCACCTGGTTCCAAGGTCTTTATTTTTAACCTCCACATCGTATTGATAGTTTACGGTGAACAGTGTTGGATTCATGATCTCCGAAGAAGAAGATTTAGCTTTGGGACCAGGGACCATGCTTGATCACTCAAGAGCATTTGTGTAACTGAGTCTTATTAAAGTGTAAAAAGGGACAGAGGGAGTTTCTGACAGACATCAGAAGAGGGACATCAGGAGAGTGCCCCCCTCACTAGTCTTAGCAAGGCCTTATACACTTTTACCAGACCCACTGCACAACATACATCTTAAATTAACAAGGTTAGAACTAACAAGAGAAAGGCCTTACCAGACCCACTCCTGCCGGGAGCCAGTGTGAGGAACTCCGCCCATGGCAAAGGTCATGAGGAAGGAGGCTCGGCATATGCAAAGGCAGGATGGAGCCTCAGGAGTCCCCCTGGAAATTCTCGAGCATCTACCCCCAAAACCAGAGTCTGCCTACTTTACTGCTTTGTGCTCTCACCTACACCTCTGACTTTACGGGGGGCTGTCCCCCACCACCTCTCTCTGAAAAAGAGTTAACTTAGAGCTCCAGTTAATAATAATTCCTGGGCGTGACAGGAGTGTTTTAACCTACAAACTCCTCTGAAGCTTCTCTAGCCTGCCTGACAGGCTTGTCCAGCCACATGTGATTGCTCACAGCCTCCCAACCGTGAGAGGCACGAGATGTTTTAAACCTTCTAAAAACAGGTTCTTTAGAGAAGTTAGAAAATTATTAGTATAGTATAGTGGGCTGATTAGAAATTGTATTGGTGAAGGGTTTTTTATTTGTTGAGCCAATGTTTACTGCTAAGTCTCCACATCCCCTGCCCTTACACACATTAATGAATATATAGAAGAAATAAGTATTAACCTTTGATATTAATCACGTTGGACCTTAGGCTAGCAAATTCTTTCCTTAATTAAAACCCACTACACCCCTCACCATATAGGAATGTAACTTTATCTGGTACCTTTGGAAGGTGGCATCTGTTTTAAGAATAATCACCCCTGGAAAAATAAGTGTTCTGGTTGACTGACCGCTATCACAAGGAGAGGGTCATAAATTGTTAGCAGGCTCCCTGGCCAAAAGATGATGTAACACCCCTAAGACCTCTGTATACATTTGTATGAAGCACCTGACTTTAATAAAAGTCAGGACTGCTGACCCCGTGTGACTTTTGTATAACATCTCAGTGTATAAAAACAGACCCTGGAAAATAAAGAATGGGATCAGTTCCTCGAAAGACTGGTCTCCCCATGTCGTTCTTTCTCTCACCTTCTGGCTGAATCCCCATCTGGAATGTGGAGGCTTGTCAATCTTACTAATTATGCCTGGGCTTCTAAGATCTGACCAGGGAGGCCTTAGTGTCTCCTCTCCTTCGGGAGAAGGGGACGACGCCTGCGGCCTACGTAGGTGATGTAAATTCCTTGCCTTGGAATTTTACTAGCTTTCCACGTAAACCAAGTTATTCAGCCCCTTTTCTCCACTGAATTTTCTCACTGAGCTATCCTTATTCTATTACTCTTTATATCTCTAATTAATATTTAATTAAAGCTATCGTATCCTGATCGCTGAAGCCGTCTCCCCTTCGAATTTCCCTGGATCCACTGGGGCTGGACCCCGGCACACTCCCACAACACATGTCTTAAGATAACAAGTTTAGTCAGAAGGTTCTTGTTAAGAAGAAAAAACATGTCCTCGAGCAACATAAATTGCTGTTATATAATCATTAGTACCGAGGACGTCCACCCAGGGATGCCTTTTGTTCACCTTTTGATTTTGAGGGGAGGCTATGTGGCTCAGCTGAGCCACAAGGGAAGCCAGTGAAGTGAGTGAAAGTTTCTCAGTCATGTATGACTCTTTGCAACCCCAAGGACTATACAATCCATGGAATTCTCCAGGCCAGAATACTGGAGTGGGTAGCCTTTCCCTTCTCCAGGGGATCTTCCCAACCCAGGAATTGAACCCAGGAATCCCACATTGCAAGCGGATTCTTTACCAGCTGAGCCACAAGGGAAGCATGCTTTCGAACTGTGGTGTTGGAGAAGAATCTTGAGAGTCCCTTGGACTGCAAGGAGATGCAACCAGTCCATCCTAAAGGAGATCAGTCCTGGGTGTTCATTGGAAGGACTGATGCTAAAGCTGAAACTCCAATACTTTGGCCACCTCATGCAAAGATTTGACTCATTGGAAAAGACTCTGATGCTGGGAAAGACTGAGGGCAGGAGGAGAAGGGGACGGCAGAGGATGAGATGGCTGGATGGCATCACCGACTCGTTGGACATGGGTTTGGGTGGACTTCGGGAGTTGGTGATGGACAGGGAGGCCTGGTGTGCTACGGTTCACGGGGTCGCAAAGAGTCAGACACAACTGAGCGACTGAACTGAACTGTGTGGCTCAGACGGTAAAGCGTCTGCCTGCAATGTGGGAGACCCGGGTTCAGTCCCTGGGTCGGGAAGATCCCCTGGAGAAGGAAATGGCAACCCACTCCAGTATTCTTGCCTGGAAAATCCCATGGACAGAGGAGCCTGGTGGGCTACAGTCAATGGGGTCACAAAAAGTCAGACATGAATGAGCAACTTCACTTTCACTTTCACAGAGCTTAAGGGAAAGCATGAGTTGTTTTGTTGTGTAATCATTAGCTCTGGGCTTAAAGAAAGTCTTAAAGATTATTGTCATAACAACTCAGAGTTTAAGAAAAGAACATCTTATGTGACTAAGACAAAGCAATGTATAAAAAAAAGTTTGTCCCTTTCTCCTCCTTGAGAGCCCTGGAGCCCTGCCTCCTTGAGGGTCCTGGACTCCTTATCAACCTACCAAAGGATTATCTCTCTCAGTATTGCCTCCCAGTGTTTGTTACAATGACCTAAACAGGAATGGGTGAAAGTAAGAGTCAAGTTGTTTTCAGTTCAGTTCAGTTGCTCAGTCATGTCCGACTCTTTGCGACCCCATGAATCTCAGCATGCCAGGCCTCCCTGTCCATCACCAACTCCTGGAGTTCACTCAGACTCACTTCCATTGAGTCAGTGATGCCATCCAGCCATCTCATCCTCTGTCGTCCCCTTCTCCTCCTGCTCCCAATCCCTCCCAGCATCAGAGTCTTTTCCAGTGAGTCAACTCTTTGCATGAGGTGGCCAAAGTACTGGAGTTTCAGCTTTAGCATCATTCCTTCCAAAGAAATCCCAGGGCTGATCTCCTTCAGAATGGACTGGTTGGATCTCCTTTCAGTCCAAGGGACTCTTAAGAGTCTTCTCTAACGCCACAGTTCGTATTAGGATCTACCAAAATTTAGTCAGTTTAATGAGTTTGGAAGCAAGTAAAGGAATAATCGGCTCCCAGGGGATGATGAAATGGCACTCTTGAGTCATTTCACATGCCCTGTTCAGAGGCAGGCAGTTCCCCACTGGCTGCAGCAGCTCACAGACCTCATTCATCGACAGGCTCTTGCTGCCTTCCGCTTGCCATCCCTGTTGGCTTTGCATTCTGGCATCCATCCCTTCATGGTTACAGGATGTCCATTCCAACACCTACCATGACATCCTTGGCCCAGCATCCCAGGTAGGAAGGAAGAGAGGGGGCAGAAGGAGGCTCTCCTCCAACATCTTTGTGTTGAGAGAGATCTTCCCCTGACCTGCCCCCAACTTCCTATCAGTAGACTTCCCTCTGCCTCATTGGCCAGAGCTGGGTCACACAGTCATGGAAAGTCCCTCACAAAGAGGACAGGGCTGGGCACCCTGCTGCTCAGAGCTCACTGGGTCTCTGCCAGCCAGGAAGACGGGAGGTTGACTGGGGCAGGGCCTGTGTTTGCTGCTGAGACAGCGCCTCTCTCAGGCAAGACTGGGCTCTGCTCCTGCTCTTTATCATTATGAAAGGAAAACTGCCTGACCCTGAGTCCAAGACCCACAGCGTGCTGTGCTCACAACTCCTGGGTGTTGTCCAACCAGCTCTGCCCCCACCTCACAGTGTGGGGTGCCTGGCATACAGATCCCGCCCGCCACCCCTGGGGGCTGCTCAGACAAGCTGAGAGGCAAAGGTGTTTGACCTCTTTTCTCACACACCTTCTGGAAAACACTGTGGCCCTGAGCACCAGCCTGTAAAACTCTTTCCCTTTACTCCCATCCAGAGAAGGCAATGGCACCCCACTCCAGTACTCTTGCCTGGAAAATCCCAGGGACGGAGGAGCCTGGTAGGCTGCAGTCCATGGGGTCGCTAAGAGTCGGACACGACTGAGCGACTTCACTTTCACTTTTCACTTTCATGCATTGGAGGAAATGGCAACCCACTCCAGTGTTCTTGCCTGGAGAATCCTAGGGACAGGGGAGCCTGGTAGGCTGCTGTCTATGGGGTCACACAGATTCGGACACGACTGAAGTGACTTAGCATAGCATAGCATTACTCCCGTCTCTGAGAGGCAGGTTTCCATTGCTTTCTAAACAAAACATAAACAGCAAGTAAGTACAGCTTCTGAACGTGAGGAGGGAATGTCCCTTGGGATTTATAATGACTTTCCTCCTGTTTTGTGTGAGATATAGGAATTTGTTTGGGGGAGTTCATTTAAAACAACAGTTTCAGCCTCCTAACTCATCTGCTCCTCATGAGTGGCAGAACTCATTACATGGCAGTTGTCAAGGGGCCTCTGGATTTCCTCAAGGCTTTCTCATAAGGCAAGTGCTTAAGACAAAATCCTCTAGCCCTTTGGTCCTAATCCTCGTCTTCTTTGCCCAGTGATTAACCAGAAGGTGCGGCATCTGCTGACACCCACGAGGACTGAGTTGGCAAAGTGAAAACCTTTCTGTGCTCTGATGAGTTTCAACAGCTGGGCTTTAGGAGGCCTGCAGAGCTCAAAGTTAAGCTTCTGAATGATAAGTTTGCTGTTCGCGTCCCAGATTACGTTGCTCTTTCCAGAGTGAATTCTAGACACTTCTGGTCACTTTCCAAATTAAAAAGAACCAAGTATTTCTTGAATCTCTGTCATGTATCAAAGACACAGCTAGGTCCTCATCCCATGTGTTTTGGGGAAGCTAAGCTTGGACGACCTTGATGAGCCATCCATGAATCAGAAAATTGCAAAACATCATCTTCACTGCCTATTATGTCAGCGCAGACTCAGACGGAGTTGGATATGTACTCTCTGGTTTCTGGGAAGGCAGAGCTATTTCAAAAACAATTCCAGGAAAGTAAACGAACAGGCTTCTTAAGTACACTTGCCAAGTGGGACACAAAATAGACTTACATTTGTAAATAATTATTTTTTTCCAAAATTGCCACAGCAACAGGCCCAGCATCCAGTGACCCTTCAAATACCTATGTGTGATATAATAATTCACCTATATTCAAATAATTCCCAGGTGTTTCTCCAGCCTCGACTCCTCCCTTGAACCTCAGATTCATTCATTCAAGCATCTTCAATCTTTCCTACAGTTCAAGTGATCTCGCTAAAATGCTTCCCTTGATGGAATCCCCTCTATGGCTCTCCCGTTATTTTCAGAGTAATACCATGGACCCCCAGCATAGCGTGCCTACAACCTCCTTGCTAGCCTGGCCTTTAGCCTCTGGACTCACCAGCTGCCACTCATCCCACTGTCTCCAACACGCGGTCCCTAATACAACTCTCTTCCTTTTGTACCTGCTTTTGACATGCTGTTCTCTTTACCAAGAATGCCCTTCTCTAGGGAACCCTCCTACCCTGTCAGCAGGAATGTAGGTTGGTGCAGCCCCTTCCTCAAAAATCTAAAAACTATAGGACGCTGATGAAAGAAATTGAAGAGGACACAAACAGATGGAAAGATACACCGTGTTTTGGATTGGAAGAATGAATGTTGTCAAAAATACCCAAAGCAATCTACAGATTCAATGCAATCAAATTACCAACAGCATTTTTCACAGAACCAGAACAAAAATGTCTTAAAATTTGTATGAAGACACAAAAGATCCCAAAAACAGAGAAAGCAATTTTGAGAAAGAAAAATGGAGCTGGAAGAATAAGATTCCCTGACTGCAAACTATCCTACATAGCTACAGTCATCACAAGAGTGTGGCACAGAAACGGACATATAGATCAATGGAACAGGACAGAAAGCCCAGAAATAAACACACACGTCCATGGCGAGTTAATTTACAGCAAAGGAGATAAGACTCTACAATGGAGGAAAGACAGTCTCTTCAATAGATGGTGCTGGGAAAACTGGACAGCCACATGTGAAAAAGGAAATTAGAACACTCTTCAACACCATACACAGAAATGAACTCAAAATGGATTAGAGCCCCAAATGGAAGACTGGACACTAAAACTATCAGAGGAAACCAGAGGCAGAACACCCTGACATAAATTGCAGCCGAATCTTCATTCCACCTCCCAGAGTAATGGAAATAAAAACAAAAATAAACAAGTGAGACCTAATTAAACTCAAAAGTTTTTACACAGCAAAGGAAACTATAAACAAAACCGAAAAACAACCCACAGATTGGGAGAATATGTTTGCAAATGATGTGACCAACAAGGGATGTTTCCAAAATTTACAAACAGCTCGTGTGGTGTAATATAAAAATAAACAACCCACTCAAAAAATAGGCAGAGGACCTAAATAGACATTTCTCCAAATAAGACATACAGATGGCTAATAGGCATATGAAAAGATGTTCAACATCATTAATTATAGAAAGTAAAGAAAGCAAAGTCACTCAGTCGTGTCCACTTCTTTGCAACCCCATGGACTGTAGCCTACCAGGATCCTCCATCCATGGGGTTTTCCAGGCAAGAGTACTGGAGTGGGTTGCCATTTCCTTCTCCAGGAGATCTTCCCGACCCAGGGATCGAACCCAGGTCTCCCACATTGTAAGCAGACACTTTACTGTCTGAGCCACCAGGGAACTTCATTAATTAATTACAAGAGAAATGCAAATCAAAACTACATTGGGATATCACCTCACACCAGTCGGAATGGTCATCACCAAAAAATTTACAAACAATAAATGCTGGAGAGGGTGTAGAGAGAAGGAAACCCTCCCACACTGTTGGTGGGAATACAAATTGGTGTGGCCACTGTGCAGAACAGTATGGAAGTTCCTTAAAAAACTAAAAATAGAGCTGCCATCTGATACTGCATCCTGCTCCTGGGTGTACACCCAGAGAAAAACATGATCTGAAAGGAGACATGCACCCCAGTGTTCACTGCAGCACCGTGAACAATGGCCAAGACATGGGAGCAACCTACCTGTCCATCAACAGATGAGTGCACAGAGAAGATTCGCGCGTGCAGACCACGATGGGATGTTACTCAGACACAAGAGAGAATGAATAAAATATGAGCTCTTTGCAGCAACATGGGTGTACCCAGATATTGTCCTACTGAGTGAAGTAAGCCAGAGAAAGACAAATGTCACATGGATACTGCTTACATGCTGAATCTAAAAAATAATGATACAAATGAACTTATTTACAAAATAGAAATAGACGCACAGTCTCAGAGAACACACGTACTGTTTGTTCCCTACTGGGGGAAGGGGAAGGGGAGGAGAATTAGGGAATTTGGGATTAGCAGAGGTAAAGTAGTGTATACAGAATGAATAACACCAAGGCCCTGCTGTAGAGCACAGGGATCTATGTTCCATATCCTGTGATAAACCATGATGGAAAAGAACGCATACATATGTATAACTAAATCACTTTGCTGTACGATAGAAATTACAACATTGCAAATCAACTATACTTCAATAAAATAATTTTTAAAAAGGAGTCCCCTTTTCTCCTCCTTTCAGCTTTTTCTTATCTATCACGCCTGACAGTTCATGTAGCGTCTCCCCAGAGTCCTCCCCCAGCCCCAGGGCTGGGCTAAGCACCCCTCTTCTGGGAGCTGGGTACCTGGCTCTGCCTGAACATGGACCACTCTGTACTGAAAGGATCAAACACCTGTCTCCTCCACTAGTCTAGAGTTTTGCCCATATTTTTACCTAGCATCCCTAGCTCAGTATCTGACTCTTGTTAGACACGTAACACACGCTTGTGAATTTTAAGGGAAGTGATAACAACGTGTTTGCGTGTGTACCTTGAGTCAAGTAGAGTGAGTGCAAAAAAAAAAAGTTACAGAACTTCAATTTAAGAGCTCTTATTTGAGGTCAAATTTAAGAAGACTTTGGGAACTTCCCTGGGGGGCCCATGGTTAAGACTCCACACTTTGACTGCAGGGGGCATAGGTTCAACCCCTGATCTGAGAAATCCCACATGCTGTGTGGTGTGGCCAAAAATATATGTATATATTAAGAAGATGATGTCCTGATTACTTTTTAGTCTTCCAGACTCTAGATTAGGAGGCAAAAATTCTAAATAAGCTAAAACAATTTTTTTTTTTAAGAATTCACAAGTCTAGTTCTTTGGAATCAAACTTCGCCAAAGGAGTATCATCTTTGAAAAATAAAAAATGCATAAAGGCACACGAATCAGGCAAGTCAGTGTGCTGACTATAGAAGCAGACTGTGTGCAATTCATTCCTTTAAATAAGGACATTAAGGAGAAACACTTCAAAGCCTGGAAATGATGAGCCGGAAGATAACAGTGCAAAGGACGAGAAGTAAGCTCTCCAACCTCATATGGAAGACCTGGCCTTCTACCCCAAGTCTGTGGGATCCCAGAGCAAACCAGGGAGATGAAGATACACTGAGGACTCTGGTTAAACACGGAGCAGTGGATTCCCTGTGGAGGGAGGGTTCTTAAACAGTAGCAGAATAAGCACAGCGGCCATGCATACAGTTCCCAAACTCAAACGCCTCCCTCAGGGATAAGAGAGTGTAGGGGGCCTAATCCCGTGAGTGCAGGGTGCCTCCCCTGGGCGGAGTCTGAGTCTGCAAGGCTGGCACAGCGTAGAGGCGTCAGAGGCCAAGTGGGCATCTACTTTTTGGTCTACACAAGTGACTTCTGAATCTTCTTCATTAACACGGGGAAGGTCTCTCTGAGCCTGGACTTCTGAACTCAGGATCTGGAAATAGTGCTTCTCCCTGAGCCTCTCTGGGAACACAGAAGATTTGATGGGAGGATCCATTATTACCTCCGGGATATTCCCAGGGGCACGAAATACTTCCTCCCGCCCCATGCTGCCCCACGCTGGATGTTTGGGACATCCTCTGCCCTCACTCACCCCACAGCCACTGGGCTTCTGTGCTAAGTTGATCCTGGGGACACGCTACGGGCTCGTCATCCTCTCGGGTCCTTCTGGGAAGCCACAGATTCACTCCGCCCTCGACAGGCCCCTCACCCCTACCTGGGCTGGCCCAGCACTCTTTTGCTTTACCCCAGCTCCGTCCCACCTCAAGCTGGGCATGGCCAACCTCTGAGACAGTGGGGAGGGGCATGCTGGAAGTTTCCCTCTGGCTCCTCAAGGAAAGCTTCAGAATCTCTGCATCTGCCCCCAAGTCCCCTCAGAACCTAGATTTTCACTTGAATTTTTATTTTTATCCCCCAGGGTCAGTGCTACTGACTTGATGGGCCTAGGCATCTGTATTTTTAAAAGATCTCTCAGTGTTTCTGACAGGTAGCCAGAATCAGGATTCTCATGCCCTTGAGACATAGCCTTATCAAGTAACTGCCCTTCAACCATTGCCGACGCCAGAACAAAACTAAACTTTATATTCTTCATAGCTTAAAAAAAACTGGGTGCTGGATTACTTGGGATTCTTTGGTTTATAAGCAGAAGAAAACCTAACCCTAATTGGCAAAAGAGGAAAATAGTAGACTCGTGTAACTGGCAAATCTGGGACAGCTTCAGGTCAAGCTTGATCCAGGATTCAAAAAGATCACCAGATCCATTACCTGGTCTGATTTCCTGGTTCAGCTCTATTACCTGGTCCCCAGGATGGCTACGTGCTGGCTTTAGACACCCCCACTTGTGGCCGCAACAACTCTTGCTGCATAATAAATTATCCCTAAATTGATGGACTAAAACAGTTACTTTGTTATAATTTGCAGTTTCATGGATTATGAGTTTGGGCATAGCTCAACTAGGCAAGTCCTCTGCTTCATGTGGCAACAGCTGGTGCTGCTGGGAGGTATTCAGATAGTGGCTGGTCTAGTCTGGAGGGTCCAAAAGATACCCAGCCCCTTGGCCAGGGTGTCCGGCAGGCTGCTCAGCTGGGCCCTGCCCTCTCCTGAGAGAGGTCCCTTTAGCGGGGCAGTCTGGTTTCTTACCCTGTGGCTCAGTAAACCAACACAGAAGCTGCTGGTCCTCTTAAAAGCCTGACCTGGAACTCATACACACCCCTTCCACCATTCTCCTTGCTCAGAGCAATCACAGATCAACCCACATAGAAGAGGAGGGCAAACAGACCCCACCCTTCAAAGGGAGGAGTGAAAAGAAAACCTGCGCTCATCAGTGAAGCACCGTCCCAAGTAAAGCACCAAGTAAAGCACCGTCCCAACAAGCCCAGGGGCTGAGCCGGAGTTCGTGTCCCAGATCCGCAGCGAGAGCTCTGAGGGCCACTCTGGTTAAACTGGCCAGGGGAAGCACCTGCCCCTGGCCCACCCTCTGTGACCAGAAGCTCGGGGATTGTGATTGGAGCAGGGAGTGGAGACACCCCCAGGCCACACTGCGGCTGGGAAACTCTGCAGGCAGGAGCTAGCATTGGGCGGGTCCTGGGGAGGCAGGCTAGCTTGGGGCAACCTAACAGCAGATGGGAATGAGGCTGTGGATGTGGGAGCCTTCTTTAAAGGGGAACACATGTACACCCATGGTGGATTCAAGTCAATGTATGGCAAAACCAATACAATATTGTAAAGTAAAATAAATAAACAGAAAAAAAAAAAAACCAAGAAGTGACCCGAGGAAACAGGAGTCAGCGAGTCAGGAGACTGGGGCAGAGAGGGAGGAAAAGCCAGTGGAAGGGTGTTGTGAACAAAGGGCTTGGTTCTTCCTCCTCTGAGATGCCCACAGGAAGTGGGCGTTCCAGAAGCATCTACAGCAGGGTGGAGGCTGGGATCTTTTTCCACGAGAGCTCCTCTCTTCCTGGTTAACGTGGCCCCTGGGGGTGTCAGCTCTTTTCGGGCACCTTATAGGCTGTGAGGGCAGAGAGCTTCCAAGCTTCAGAGGAGGCCTCCGGGCAGGAAAGCAGAGAGGACTGGGCTCGACCATCAGGCAGTGCAAGATGAGTCTGAGCCTGCGTGGCAAGGTGCCCTAGGGCTGAAACCCGGGCACGGCCGGGGATGCCACACTGGGCACCAAAATGTCTGCAGCAGGAGCCAATCCAATCCCCCTTTGTCTGCCCTGGGGAGGGGGTGCAGAGTGCCAAGGTCTGGCCCAGGGGCTCCTGGGAGCATCCTGCAGCTGATAAAGATCACCAGGAGCTCCCGCAGGGAAGCAGGTCAGAACTGGCCTCTCCCCAGCCGGACACCACAACCAGGCCGTCGTGCAAGTGGGGCTTACTGCAACCAGGGGGATCGCACCCCAGAGGCACCATGGGGGTCCCAGCAGGAGGGCACAGAGGGCCTTGGGAAGCCAGAGCTGGGGCGAGGGGCCTTGGAAAAGGGTACCGGGGACCCGATCTTGCTCTGGGCTGGAGGCGGTCAGGAAACGGAGCCATGTTATGCCTGGGAATCTCGTGTTTTTATACAAGGTGAGGGGGTCACTAAGAAGGGCTAAAGCCATCACGGGTGGAGGGACCACTGCTCCTGTTCGCCAGGAAAGGGGCTCTCTGCTCATTCTGAGGTCCTCCCAGAGTTCTCGCTTTGTCCAAGCACACGCGGATGACGGCATGACCTTGCTTCCGTCCTGCTCCGTCACAGGCCCAGAGCGGCCCTGTCTGATGTTGGTGTCCAGGAAACTGTGTGCTGAGAAGGGAGGGGGGCTCTGCAGACTGGTGGTGATTCCAGGCCCCGTGGGTTTCTTTTCTCAGGTCTCATGTGACACAGGCTCTGTGACCCCCTAGGAGTGGCCGGTGCCCCCCCATTAGCCCAGCTGTGTGACTCCAGATGGCAATCAGCTCACGGAGAAGAGCAGAGGACAGGCACAGATGAAGAGCCTCTTCTGTCTTGCGAAGAGCTCTTTCTGAGCGTGGCCGCAGACATCTGAGCGGATTCTCTCCGTGTCCTCAGTGACTCGCGGCCCGGGTGCTCATGGTTGAACCCAGCAACGATGCCAACAGCAAGAGAACCGACAGAGCTCACCCACCTGCCTCCCGCCCCCATCTCAGGGTGACAGAGCATGATGGTGACCACTCAGACGACAGCCTGGGCCCCCAAATCTGCAAGCCTAATGGGGCCAGGCCGTCAGGAAGGAGAGTGACAGGCACTCTGCATGCTGTGGGCTCAGCTGCCGGCTGCAACTGGCCACAGGAGAGCTTAAAACGGGGTTCGGAGCCCGCAGACCAGTTTGGGAAGCAGAGCTCGTGCACAGGCTCTGTGTTGACCAGGGTCAGTAGTGGCCCAGGCTGGAGGACCGCCAGGGGTCTTAATGCCGTCAGGCAAATCAAAGGTTGGAGGTGGTCGGCAGAGTCAGGGTCCACCGGGCGGAACTCGGCATGTGTCAGAGCAGGTGCAAATTCGTGGTCCCCAAATCAGCCTCACTGCTGACGCTCAAACCATGCAGATTCAAAGAAAGACCTCCTCAGAGGTTCTGAAAGCTCAACTGTTTCTTGCCAGGCCTCTGCTTAAATCACAGTCATGCACAGAGGCTGTGTTCTGGAGAGAAGCCAGAGACGACCCCATCTGGCCTGGGGTTAGGGAACTCACAAGACGCTGCACCGTTCAGCAAGGCTCTGATGGAGACACGTCCTCCGGCTACCCCTGCGTCAGCCCCAGTCAACGGACAGCGCCGCCTGGCTCTGTTTCCCTCGGCCTCGTGCTGAGGCTCTTCTCTGCCCCAGGGTCTTCTCTGAAGGCAGAGCGGTCCACAGAGCCAGGGAGCAAGCTCCCCTAAGAGTGAGCGCTCCAGGGCAAGCTCTCATCACGGAGGCGAGGACCCAGTGGAGGGGCCCCCGCCTCCATCTCTCAGGGAGGAGATTCTGAACTGAGGCATCTTGTACTCTTCTCAGAAGGGCCGGCGGAACCAAGCAGAAGCTGGCAAGGTGCCCTTGTACTCGCCTCTCCTTCCCCATCCTCACTTCCTCACTCACACGCCCCTGCTTCTGGGGTTCACCTCCCACGTCAACACCTGCACCTAATCCTTGCCTCAGGCTCCACTCTCGGGGGACGCTGAGCCAAACCACAAGGAGCAAGCCTCGCTTTACGTGGAAGGACTGGCCCAGGCTGCCACAAGCGATGCCAAGTAGGCCTTCAAGCTAATCCCGCCCCCAGGGCTGGCCCCGCACCCTAACACAAGCCAGGAGTTCTTATCCGTTTCCTTCACGGGCTCTGCCTTTCTGGCAGAACCTTTAGGTGACAGGTGACAGAAATGCAAATGACACAACCTTAGTCCTTCAGAGGCCAGGGAGATTCATGGGAAAATGGCAAGGCATCCTGTGTAACTGAAGCAAGGATTGCTCAACCAGCGCTTCGGAACGGCAGCGGTGTGCCTGGACCTCAGAGAACAAGCCACGACGCTGGCCTTTTCACATGGGGGGCAGAGGGCCCAGTCGCTCAGTCGTGTCCGACTCTTTGCGACCCCACGCACTGTAGACCTCCAGGCTCCTCTGTCCACGACAGGATTTTCCAGGCACGAATACTGGAGTGGGTTGCCATTTCCTTCTCCAAGGGATCTTCCCAACACAGGGATCCAACCCGGGTCTCCTGCATTGCAGGCAGATTTGTTACTGTCTGAGCCACCAGGGAAGTCCCAGCAGCTCAGGTGGCCCAAAAGAAGACAAGTGCGTATAAAAAATATTGGAACGTGAATGAGTGTCTGTAAGTTCCAGAAAGAATCTTTGTCATTGTTGCTCACTGATTGACTCAGGGCCTAAAACGTATTTGAATTGGTGTACGGTTGAAAAATGCAAGTGAACATCGCTCAGTCGTGTCCGACTCTTTGCAACCCCATGACTATACAGTCCATGGAATTCTCCAGGCCAGAACACTGGAGTGGGTAGCCTTTCCCTTCTCCAGGGGATCTTCCCAACCCAGGGATCGAACCCAGGTCTCCCGTATTGAGGGCAGATTCTTTACCAGCTGAGCCACCAGGGAAGCCTAAGAATTTGTACATAATTATTGAATGAATGAATGAAGATAATTATTGAACGAATGAATGAGTGAAGCATTAAATAGCAGGAGGAGAGGACGGGAAAGAGAGAAGGTGGCATAAAGGAGGAAGGTTCGGGTGGGGTTAAGGAGCGACTTACCTAGCCCCCAGCCTTGGACAGCTGCTGCTCCCTCCAGGGTGTGGGGCCGGGAATGCTGACCTGTCGTTCCTCAGTCCAGAAGGGGGCTGTGTCTCTCCTCCACCCAGTCCGGCTCCATCCACCTCTCCTTACAGCCCTATAACCCTGCACTTAGGGCTCACTGGCCCGCGAGCCCGAGGCTGTCCTGAGGGAGATGTCGGGGGCCAGCATCACTGCCCCTCCTCTGGGGGAAACCTCACACCTGTTTCGAGAAGGATTTGAAGTTAGTTTTATGGAGCAACATTTTATCTTGCCTGTATAATCCTCTATAGTGGAGCCCAGCGGGGAATAGAAGGTTCTGAACACATAATTAACACTCTTCTACAGTTGCTACACCTTTTACCATTATTTTTAGCTCTTCAGAATGTGGCTCATCATACTGAAATGCATCTGAACAAGAGGAAATTTTGGGTGATTTAGGAACTGGGCGAGGTTGGGGGAGAGGGAGACCATGTCTTTTATTCCAGTAATATACAGGGTGTGTGTGTGTGTGTGTGTGTAGGTAACAGTGTAAGACACTCTGCTGCATTGCAGGGGCCTTGGGGACAAAGTCTGTATGACCCACAGCACAGAAGCAGGGGCTGATAAGCGTGAATAGGAGTAGAAAGAGGAAAAGAGAAAGGCAGGGATGAAACAGCGTCCACTGCGCGCTTGACCCGTGCAAGGCACTTAGCGTATGTCATCTTGTTTAACCTCAGGGCCGCCCTGCGAGGTGATTTTCACCGTTCTGGGTTTGCAGGAGGCGAAACCGGCTCTCCCAAGGTCACCGTACAACAAAGGACGGTGTGGCTCAAGGTAGGAGCGGCCCTCTCGCCGCTGCGCTGAGAGGGGAACCTGCGCCACCTGGTGGCCAGAATGGAACAGGCGGATGCCCAGGAAACGAGAACACAGAGACAAGGACGGATGCTGAAGCTGAGACCCCAGCACTGTGGCACCTGATGTAGAGAAGTGACTCACTGGGAAAGACCCTGATGCTGGGAAAGACTGAGGGCAGGAGGAGACGGGGACGACAGAGGATGAGATGGTTGGATGGCATCGCCGACTCAATGGACATGGGTTTGAGTAAACTCCGGGAGTTGATGGACAGGGAGGCCTGGCGTGCTGCAGTCCATGGGGTCGCAAAGAGCTGGATACGACTGGGCTGGACTGAACTGAACTGGTGAGAATTTGTACAGTGCACGGGGCTCATCAATTATCCCATCTGATTTTCTCAGCCCAGGGAGGTGGTTAATTATCCTTTTTATTGACACAGAAACAGACTATGTTGATAACTCTCATAAACCTGATGTGAGGAAGCTGAGGCTTGAACCTAGGTCTTTAATATCACATGTCTCATCTTTTCACCCTGTAAGAATGTATAGCTAAGATATTCTAAGGGAAGCAAAAAGAGAAAGGTCATAGAAGAAGAAGAGGAAGTTGGGAGAGGTGTTTCATGTTTCTTTAGTATACATTCTGGCAAATTCTGGAACAAAGGCTCCCCATAGACCTTCCTGTGATGATGAAAATGCCCTTTTCTTGGACTGCCCAATATGCCACGAGCCACAGAAGCATGTGCACATGAGGACTTGAAATATGGTAGTATGGCTGAGGAACTGACCTCTTACTTTTATCTCATCTCAGCTTCAGTGTAGATTTGAAAAGCCTCACGTGGCTAGTTCCTGCCGCGTTGGACGGGGCGGGTCTGGAGTGCAAAGGCTGTGCTAAGTGTGTCCTGAGATGCTAAGGCCAGTAACTCAGTTCAGTTCAGTCGCTCAGTCCTGTCCGACTCTTTACGACCCCATGAACCGCTGCGTGCCAGGCCTCCCTGTCCATCACCAACTCCCAGAGTTTGCTCAAACTCATGTCCATTGCGTCGGTGATGCCATCCAACCATCTCATCTTCTGCCGTCCCCTTCTCCTCCCGCTTCAATCTTTCCAGGAATCAGGGTCTTTTCCAATGAGTCGGTTCCTTGCATCAGGTGGCCAGGACCTAGTGGGCCTCATTTGCTGCAGACCTGGGCTGAAGGGCCCGCAGGTGGCATTCACATGTGGTAGCCTGCTCATCTGGAGAGAGGACACGGGCCAGGGAGGTTTTGGTGCGCCTAAGGCAATGGCAGCCCACTCCAGTGCTCTCGCCTGGAAAATCCCAGGGACGGAGGAGCCTGGTGGGCTGCAGTCCATGGGGTCACGAAGAGTCGGACACGACGGAGCGACTTCACTTTCACTTCTCACTTTCATGCACTGGAGAAGGAAATGGCAACCCACTCCAGTGTTCTTGCCTGGAGAATCCCAGGGACGGGGGAGCCTGGTGGGCTGCTGTCTACGGGGTCGCACAGAGTTGGACATGACTGGGGCAACTTAGCAGCAGCAGCAGCAGCAGTCCTTCACCAGCGGGTGGGGCCTGGGTTGCCCACACCCGTATCCTATGGGGCTTTGGCTTCTCCCACAGGCCCTGATGACTGTCACTCAGGGTCACTCTTGACAGGCTGTCCCCTCCCCTGCTCTCTGTGTGCCCCCTCCCAGCCCAGGGCACGGTAGTCACCTCCAGGTGGCCCCTTCAGGTTGCCAGGACAACTTCATCGGAGTCTGAAAATAGTCACCTCATCAAAGTCACAGCAGAACAGAGCTGACGGATCTCTGAAATCCTTCAACCCCCCTCCAGCGTTACAGCAGAGAGACTGAGGCCAGGACAGGTGACCAACACCGTCCTTAGACACTTTGCCCAGGGCCCTGTCCCTGGGAGCCCACAGACGGGAAAGAACACGTGTGCGAGCTGGAAGAACAGAAGCCATCTGGCTGAGATCAGGGCCCTTCTGCCTCGTTATGTCCATACGGTGCTTAATTCCTCAACATTTCTGAGGAGGAAGAGGTGTGTTCAGCAAAGACAACAAAGCTTCCAATCATTTATAGTAACTGCCAACACGCATTTGTCACATTGGTGAAAAGCATTTCCATTCTGTTCTTAAACTTTCTCTGTAATATAATTATTTTTTTTAAATCCCCCCTTGGCACAAAGATTTGGCCCAACTCATAAACAAAAGTGCTTACAGCATCTTTATTGATTGAGTGACATTGCTTATCCAATTTGGTGGCTGAGTAACTACTAATAACCTTAACATTTTACAAGCAGAGAGTCCTTTTTCATGTCTAACTTCACAGATTTTTTTCTCTAGATCTCAGCATGGTATGATGAGTGCTTTGCCAAGCCAGATGGACAAGTCATAAGAAGGATGTATTTTGCCAGGAATATATAAACAATATCTGGCAGGTTCTGTTCAAGGTCCAAGTTCAAGGTTTCAGACCATATCAGACTTGACATGTGAGCTTCTCACCCGATTTTAAACAGCCTGGATAAGAAACTGTTGGGTGCCTCTGAAATGTATCAGGGAATCCATTGCAATAAAAACACTCAAAATGGGTCATCCCAAATTCCAGCAACCGGGAAACAACATATCAGTAAGATTCCCAGGGGCATTACATTTCACTTTTAATGACATTGTGTGACCACATATCCCATTTCTCTCTATAATTAGGGCTCATGGATACCTACCTTCATGTGACTATATAGAGCAGACTTTGAAAATATTAACTTAGATTGATGCTTTTGAACTGTGGTGCTGGAGAAAACTCTTGAGAGTCCCTTGGACAGCAAGGAGATCCAACCAGTCCATCCTAAAGGAAATCAGTCCTGAACATTCATTGGAAGGACTGATGCTAAAGCTGAAACTCCAATACTTTGGCCACCTGACTCGAAGAGCTGACTCATTTGAAAAGACCCTGATGCTGGGAAAGATTGAAGGCAGGAGGAGAAGGGGATGACAGAGGATGAGATGGTTGGATGGCATCACTGACTCAATGGACATGGGTTTGAGTAAACTCCGGGAGTTGGTGATGGACAGGGAGGCCTGGCGTGCTGCAGTCCATGGGTCGCAAAGAGTCAGACACAACTGAGTGACTGAACTGATTATTTAATACTAGGGTGAAGTTGATTTAAATTTGAATACAGAAATCACAGCCAAAGCCTTGCTCATCTCACAACACAAGTGTAGCAAAAATTAATCCTATGGGACTGTTGTCTGATGTCTGGCCAGCAAAAGAGGCTGACACCTAGTCTTTCAGTTAATACGGGGATGATGAAATCAACATCACAGTGTAATCTAAATGACATCATGCTAGGATCAGTTTACCTGTTTAACAACAAAACAAGTGTCCCACCCCTGCCTTGGCTTCCCCAACCTTGAGTATGGTGACTGACCTGGGACTCTGGGACTACATTTCCCAGAACTCCCTTCTCTGTACGGTCCTGGGTGAACATTGACCTCCTGGCAGTCCAGTGGTTAGGACTGACCTCTCTTATGGCTGGGACCTGGGTTCAATCCCTGGCTGGGGAACTAAGTTTCCACCAGTCACGTGGCCAAGAAAAGGTAGCAAGAAGGAAAACGGCAGATGTGTTTTTATGCTCGGAAGGTTGGAGCAGGGCCCCTGCAACAGTGAGTGCCCACACACACTGTCGCCCATCTACCAGCTTGCCTTGTTCTGGGCTAACTACTTACACAGCTCCCTGGGGAATGGCACCTGTCTCCCTCGAAAATCACCCACGGTGTCCAGGTTGGCGGTGGGGAGACAGTTACACCTCCGGTTTGTATTTTCTCTCCTTCACACCAAGCTTTTTTCTCCTCACCCACGTGTTGGGCTGACCTGTAGGTGGCTCTCGTCTCAACACCAGGCGCAAGATGACAGGCTTGATGCCTCCTTCTCACTCCTGCAGTCACGTGAAGCCTGCCTGATCCTCTAACAAACCCCTCATTCTCTACCACTCATGGCTCTCCCGCTTATCCGGATGGAACCCTGACACGTCATGGCTGGGTTCCTTGTGGTCTTAACCTTGGAATTCAGGCAAGTTTCTCAAACCGTAGTCCTGGGTCATTTCCGATGCAGCAAGAAATACGTACAATTAAACTACTGTTTCCTGAGCCCTTACTATGCGCAAACACTGCGCTCCCTGCTTCATGTGTATCAGCTCACTTAATCTCATTACACAGTTCAGAGCCCCCTTCCACGCTGGTTGACTTTGATCATCACCGTTTGGTGGTTCAGAGTCCTGCTGCGTCCAGTAATAGCCCAGGCTTTGGCATTTGGGACTGTAGACCAGGACCCACTGCTCTCTGGGGTGACCCTGGGTGCCCTGTCCCACTTTCACGGACACAGCCTGGGACACAGGAGGTGCCTATTAAGAGCGTGTTTCCCCTCTTCCACACCCTCAGTCTTGGCATTAATCACTGCCCAAACGGAAAAACTTCGGCCCTATCCAAGAACAAAGAATGAAGTCTGGCCTCAAATCTCTGCCTGGGGACTGGGTCCTGCTTGCCTGTTGCAGTCCCAAGTGTTGACCCCCGAAGCAGTGTCTGGGCTCAGGGCCACTTACTAGGATACCCCACCCCTTACTAGACATTCACTCCATTTGGGAGTCGCTTTGTCTGGAACCCCTTCCCCATCAAATACCCTTCATTTGCCAGACCGAGGTGGCTGCCTTCCTTGGATGTATCCCTCCTGCATTTTAAGCATGTTGTGAGCTAGGGGACAGTATTTTTAACTGTGATTTCTTTTTCATGTGTCCTTTGTTTTATACCCTTAAAGAGGAATAATTTGAAAAATTGTTTCCCAGTCAAATATATAATCATGAACAATTTGCTCTGTAGGAAGAAGGGAATGGCAGGCACCCTCAGATGGATTAAAGGACTCCTAATTACTTACACCTGCAGAAGCTGTCACTTCTGTAGGGTGTGCAATCAGCTGCCCAAGTGTGTGCTGGGAAAACGTGATTGTTTAAGCCTGGGGCACAGCTCAGAGCCCGCCCAGACTGAGGCTCTCCTACCGGGGTCAATAGCCCAGCGTGGGCTCTGCAGGCATTTGTTAAGGTGTATTGCATGCCTGGACATAAAAGCAGGTGGCCGAGCGAGCCTACACGCCTGTTCCACATGCAAACAAGTTGTGACCATTGAAAAAACAGAATCCTTCTTACTTTATGATTGTGAATTCTCTTTTCCAGCTGAGTCTGGTGGTTCACAATGTGGCTGGCACGTTAGAATCACCAGGGAGACTCTACAAACCCTGATAATTGTACCTAGACCAAGTAAATCAGCCTCTTTTGAGCCGCAGTTTTATCTTCTTTTTTAATTGGAGGAAAATTGCTTTATAATGTTGTGTTGGTTTCTGCTGTACACCAAAGAGAATCAGTCATAATTATATATATTCATATTCCCTCTCCACATCCCACCCCTCTGGGTCATCACATGCTGGGCTCCCTGTGTTATATACCAACTTTCAACAACTACTGTGAAATGGAATATTTCCTGCCGAATCAGTAAATAAGGATGTCACATCATTGTGATTTCAGGCTTCCAAACATAAACTTCTGAGTCCAAGGGGCACCCAAAAGGGAGAACAATGCCTGAGATCCAGCAGCTGTCGGCTGCCGCCACTCCCTGCGGTAAGTGAGGACCTAGGATGGGAAAAATAAAAAAGCAGGATGCTGGCCCTAGACAGCTGAGACGCGTATGAAAGGAGTGACGTCAGTGAGATCACTGAATCACTGAGATCACTGCTTGCATCTTCCCATACCTAGACGAGCGCTAAATTCCTTAGTTTCAGGGATCTGGTTTTCCTTAATTAACAATAATCTCTAATGTCCAGAATACCTGCCCCCTTTGCTGCCAAACCTAAACTGCCTCCTCCGCCTGCCTCCTCAGTTCTCTCAGTGTAACTTGCGATGCTGTCTCCCAGGCTTGAAGTCCTAAGAATGACCACCAAATAAAATGTAACTCTCAACTTCTGGGTTGTAACTCCTTTTTAAGTCAACACCATCTATTTTACACACGATAGTGGATATACTTCAACACTGCTTTCTCAGTTCATCCTACCCTCTCCTCCCCGCCCCAACTTGTCCACAGCAGGGCCGAGTAATACTTCTTTGTAAATATGTACTACATCTTCTTTATCCATCCATCTGCTGATGGACATCTAGTTGCTTCCATGTCCTGGCTATTGTAAATAGTGTTGCAATGAACACTGGGGTGAATGTGTCTTTTAGAATTGTGGTTTCCTCCAGGTATATGCCTAGTAGTGGGATTGTGGGGTCATGTGGTATATTTATTCCTAGTTTTTAAAGGAATCTGCACACTGCTCTCCATAATGGCTCCATCAGTTTACATTCCTACCAACAAAGCAAGAGGGTTCACTTTTCCCCACATCCTCTCCAGCATTTATTGTTTATAGATTTTTTTGATGATGGCCATTCTAAATGGTGTGAAGAGGGGCCTTATTGTAGTTCTGATTTGCATTTCTCTAATAATGAGAGTCCCTTGGACTGCAAGGAGATCCAACCAGTCCATTCTAAAGGAGATCAGTCCTGGGTGTTCATTGGAAGGACTGATGCCAAAGCTGAAACTCCAATACTTTGGCCACCTCATGCAAAGAGTTGACTCATTGGAAAAGACTCTGATGCTGGGAGGGATTGGGGGCAGGAGGAGAAGGGGACGGCAGAGGATGAGATGGCTGGATGACACCACTGACTCGATGGACGTGAGTCTGAGTGAACTCTGGGAGTTGGTGATGGACAGGGAGGCCTGGCGTGCTGTGATTCACGGGGTCGCAAAGAGTCGGACACGACTGAGCAACTGAACTGAGCTGAATAATTAGAGATGTTGAGCATCATTTCGTGTGTTTATTGGCCATCTGTATGTCTTCTTTGGAGAAATGTCTGTTTAGGTCTTCTGCCCATTTTTTGATTGGGTTGTTTTTCTGATATTGAGCTGTATGAGCTGCTTATATATTTTGAAGATTAACCCCTTGTCAGTTGTTTCATTTGCGTCTTTTCATCTTGTTTATAGTTTTCTGTGCAAAAGTGTTTTATTAGGTCTCATTTATTGTTTTTATTCCCATTAATCTAGGAGGTGGGTCAGAATCTTGCTGTGATTTATATCAGAGTATACTGCCTATGTTTTTCTCTAAGAACTTTATAGTTTCTGGCCTTAAATTTAAGCCTTTAATCCACTTTGAATTTACTTCTATGTATGGTGTTAGGACGGAGAAGGCAATGGCACCCACCCCACTCCAGTACTCTTGCCTGGAAAATCCCATGGACACAGGAGCCTGGTAGGCTGCAGTCCATGGGTCGCTAAGAGTCAGATACAACTGAGTGACTTTGCTTTGACTTTTCACTTTCATGCATTGGAGAAGGAAATGGCAACCCACTCCAGTGTTCTTGCCTGGAGAATCCCAGGGACGGGGGAGCCTGGTGGGCTGCCGTCTCTGGGGTCACACAGAGTCAGACATGACTGAAGTGACTTAGCATAGCATATGGTGTTAGGAAGTGTTCTATTTCATTCTTTGACACATAACTGTCCAGTCTTCCCAGCACCACTTATTGAAGAGGCTGTCTTCAAAGACTCAAATTGTCTAAATGACTATACTACCCAAAGCAATCTACAGATTCAAAGCACTTCCTATCAAATTACCAATGGCATTTTTCACAGAACTAAAACAAAAAAAATTCACAAAATGTATGGCAACAGTTCAGTTCAGTTGCTCTGTCATCTCCAATTCTTTGCCACCCCATGGACTGCAGCACGCCAGGCTTCTCTGTCCATCACCAACTTCTGGAGCTTGCTCAAACTTATGTGCATCGAGTTGGTGATGCTATCCAACCATCTCATCCTCTGCCGTCTCCTTCTCCTCCTGCCTTCAATCTTTCCCAGCATCAGGGTCTTTTCCAATGAGTCAGTTCTTCACATCAGGTGGCCAAAGTATTGGAGCTTCAGCTTCAGCATCAGTCCTTCCAATGAATGCTTAAGGTTGATTTCCTTTAGGATTGACTGGACGGATCTCCTTGCAGTCCAAGGGACTCTCAAGTCTTCTCCAACACCATAATTCAAAAGCATCATTCTTTGGTGCTCAGCCTTCAGCTCTCACATCCATACATGACTACTGGAAAAACCATAGCCTTGACTAGATGCACCTTTGTCGGTAAAGTAATGTCTCTGCTTTTTAATATGCTGTCTAGGTTTGTCATAGTTTTTCTTCCAAGGAGCAAGTGTCTTGTAATTTCATGGCTGCAGTCACCATCTGCAGTGATTTTGGAGCCCCCCCCCCCAAAATAAAATCTGTCACTGTTTCCATTGTTTCCCCATCTATTTGCTGTGAAGTGATGGGACTGGATGCTATGATCTTAAGTTTTTTGAATGTTGAGTTTTAAGCCAACTTTTTCACTCTCCTCTTATTTTCATCAAGAGCCTCTTTAGGTCCTCTTTGCTTTCTGCCATAAGGGTGGTGTTACCTGCATATCTGAGGTTATTGATATTTCTCCTGGCAATCTTGATTTCAGCTTGTGCTTCTTCCAGCCCAGCATTTCACGATATACTCTGCATATAAGTTAAATAAGTAGGGTGACAATATACTTGAGGTACTCCTTTCCCAATTTAGAACCAGTCTGTTGTTCTATGTCCAGTTCTGTTGCTTCTTGACCTGCATACAGATTTCTCAGGGAGACACTAAAGACCCCGAATAGCCAGAGCAATCTTGAGAAAGAAAAATGGAGCTGGAAGAATCAACCTCCCTGACTTCAGACTATACCACAAAGCGACAGTCATCAAAACAGTGTGGTGCTGGCGCAGCAACAGAAGCATAAACCAATGGGCAGCAGTTTCAGAAGCTCCTCGGGCGATTCCAGTGAGCTGCTGGGTTTGAACACCGGTGCTCAACCAGTGGTTCTCAAGCTTCAGCTGCATCAGAACCACAGTGAGGGCTTGTCAAAACCCACGCCAGAGATCAGTAAATGCAGAGAGTGTTCAATACTTTGCATGTTTCATATAATGTTGTCAGTGCTCAAAACAATGAATTCCTTTTGCATCAGAATAGGTAACCTTTTTGTTTTTGCATATACAACAGGCAGTATTGAATGTTGTCATCATTAGCTAATGTAGTCATTTTTACGAGACTGTTTCATTCTCATCCTTCAGGTCTCAGAAAAGGTATCAGACTGAGATGCCTTCAGTCTGCCCTTGAGAAAGGCAGTTGTATCCCATCACCTGGGCCCTAAACACAGCCTGTTCTCTTATTTCCTCTTGTTGCAGGTAAGCTCCATGATGACAGAAACCTACCTGGCTTCTTCATAGTGGCAAGCATTCCACAGACCCCTGCTGAATGTGGGTCTGTTGCCCCCACAGAGCAACCCTGGGAAAAAGGCACCATTATGGCCTGTATTTCACAGACCAGGGCATAGAGATACACAAAGACTAAGAAACCTGTCCAAGATCACAGTGGAGGAACTGAGATTCAACCCGTGTCCTGACCAGAGCTGGGCTCTTAAACCACTATAAGAATTACCATGTCTTAAGCAGCAACCTTCCTTCCCAGCAAGAAACTGAATCACTCACCTAAGAATGTCAGCTATATTTGCCTTACTGCCACTTAATCCAAAGCTTATTTTTTCCCAAGTAACTATTAAAAATCCAGAACCAATACCCATGTGGCCAACCTGTAGTAATAGTGGCAACCTATTTAAAAACTGTATTGTCCACAACAGAAACCTACCTCCAAAGTCCCAAAGCAGGTTAAAGATTTTCCATCTCATATATAATCACATTACAAAGTACATAATGCTGGTATTTAGGGGAGGAAAAATCACATGAAAACAAATGGATGTGAATAATCTGACTTTATTCAGCATGCTAATAGTTTAAACTGGTAATAAATTAGTATATACAGTTATCAAAAATATTGGGGGCTTTCAAGAAAAGGGTTTCTGAATGTGTACACTGAATTATCTGCAGAATCCTCTGATGTGGAGTTACTGAAGAATGAAGTGTCTTCCTCTGTAAGTCATCTTAGTGTTTAGATTAGAAAGGTTTCGATTACCATTCCAGCTCCTGCACACTACGAAGCCTGAAATTACAGTACTGAATTTAGAAATCCCCGGATTCAGTCTCCCGATTTTAACAGACGAGGAACCCACTGGTCTTGCCAAAGATTACAAAGCTAGCAGGTCACAGAGCTGGATTACAAATCAGGCCTCAGAGGGGCTCTGAAATGTCTGTGAAGCTAAGCAAGGGACCCCACAGAACCCTAGTTACATCTGCAAGACCCCTGGTTTTACCTTCTGCTTAACATAGGATTAAATCCTGATGTGTTCTTTGTGGTTAACCAATGTAGTGACTCAGTTGCTTTCGGGAATGAAATCATGCCTGTGATCACATTCCTGAATATCACTCATCACCAGTGCCACTGGCTTGTCTCCTGGGACGTTTGGACTTGGGCACCTTTTCTTCCTGCTCTTACGCTCACAGCAGAGGTGACATTAAAGATGTCTGTTCTTATTTGAAATTCATCATTGGTTATCGGTATCTACCAAACCATCAGATCTGAGTGTGGGACAGTCTTTTTCTCTTTGTAATTCATCCCCACCAGTTAGCACACACCCTGCTCTGTTCACTTGAGCCACCACTGGTTTCAAAGCTACTGTGGATGACTTCTGGGGTGTCGGTGTCCCCGACAGTGATTTCTCAACATATCAAGAACACACCGTACACTTCATATAATGCACCAAGCAGTTTTGGCATACAATTTTTGGTGATTTACTTCTCAGTCTAATGGCTTCATATAGCTATGCCATTGGCAGGAGAAAAAAGGCCACTGGCCTGTTTTAATTTAAACCCCCAATGAGTGTATAAAACATACATCAGTTAGTAATAAAATGCTCACATTCTGGCAAGCTATTTTTCTCATTAATTGCAGGAGCCAATTCCACAACAACCCACCAGACATCAGTTAATTTTATGTACACACAACAAAGGTGTGTACCTAAAGGGAAATTTGGAATTTCCATGCAAGTGATTCTATTTCTTGCTACTCTCATGGCTGTGGCAAAGAAGACCAATGGTCTATCTTTGTATTTTTCTTTTTCTCCAGGGTAACAATTCTCTGCAAGAGTGAATGTATGTGTGGCTATAGCTTATAAAGGCTTACTGTATATGCCCTTGGGCTTTCCTGGTGGCTCAGTCAGTAAAGAATCTGCCTGCAATACGGGAGACCTGGGTTCGATCCCTAGGTGGGGAAGATCCCCTGGAGAAGGGAATGGTAACCCACTCCAGTATTCTTGCCTGGAGAATCCCCATGGACAGAGGAGTCTGGCGGGCTGCAGTCCACGGGGTCAGAAAGAGCCAGACGAGACTGAGCGACTAAGCGCAGCACATATCTGCCCTCAGGGCATATTTAATTAGAACAGGCATCTCATTTTCAAGTTCATCCTTAGTAAATACAAGGGCTGTTATCAAAGCTTTACCTTTTAGGACTAGTGACTGATTTGGTAGTAGTGCTGAAAGCACAGCCACCAGCCACGAAGACTTGACGTTAACCCGTCTAGAGTAAAATCTCATTAGCCTTATCGAAAAACAAATACACACACAAGAGGCCAGATACAGAAATATTAGTTGCACTGATCTCGAAAAAGCACTCAAGCATTTAATTAAATAACTAAGTAGGCATAGTTTTCTCTTCTCGTTCTGTTACCAGTTTCACTTCCTTTGGCTGTTTTTTATCTTGTCCTGATTTTCAAGGAAAACGCAGAATATTGATAAGGGAAGTCCATATCCTTTGACTGTTTTGTTTTTTGACTTTTCTTCTTAACTCACTAACTTTGTGAGCTCAGTATATTTTTTCTTTGCACCACCACCAGGACCCAGTATATGAAGCATAATGAAGTGGCACGTTTAACAGAACACAGATCCCTGACGAAGGTCAGCGTGGTGAGGGAGTAGAAGGCACAGTCCCAACAGACTAGAGGCAACTGACTTCCTTCAGTTTACAACAGCAAAGAGCTGACGTCAAATTGCATAGAAAGGGCTGATTTAAAAAATCTTCTTAAGTGATTAAAATAAAAATCTTTTTAAGTTAAAGAAACCTAATGCTTTGAGGTAGATGATGCTGTTGTCAGATAATGAAGTAATAGTGTAAAGATATAAAAATAAAACTGAGGGAAAAAAGCACTGATTTGAAATTATCTTCTTTTATGTTTGGATGGAAACACTTCCAATTCAAGGTTTTGAGCACAAAATCCAGGCATGTCATGTGGTGGACTTGCTTCTTCAATTGGAGGTGAACTTGGCACCCGATGGAAAGAATCCAGACTCTCATGAACAGCAAACCACAAAAGGACTGTCCCCGTAAAGAAGCCAGTGACTCCGCATTAGACTTTTCCAGCTTGCCTCATTCCCCAAGTTCAGGTTTTAGAACCTAAAAATCTTCTTCAGCATTTAACTAGTTCTTTGTTGGTGGAAGGGGCTGGGACTGTCTCTCCACACGTGAACTGATCCTAAGACAGAACAAGAAATTACATTACTCACTGAGTGTCTGTGTCACAGATGCATCAATAGTAAGATTTCATTTTGTTACACAGTCAATCTTGCTCTGTTAAGTTTTTCCTTTGCTCTATGACTTCATCCTTGGTCAAAGTCAGCACCAGAAATATAATCTTGAATAATCTTGCCCAGTTTTTAGACCCAAATTCATATTTAATGCACCATATTATTATCTTAGGTGGCTCTAGTAGTAAAGAACCCACCTGCCAGTGCAGGAGAGGTAAGAGACGTGGATTTGATCCCTGGGTCTGGAAGACCCTCTGGAGGAGGGCATGGCAATTCACTCCAGTATTCTTGCCTGGAGAATCCCATGGACAGAGGAGACTGGCAGGCTACAGTCCATACGATCACATAGGAAGACACGACTGAAGTGACTTAGCACGCACGCACCTTACCTTATAAACAAACATGTCCATCTTCACTACAGAGCTCCCACTTCTTGGAAATCACATTTACAAAACACATGTTTTAAGGTTCTGTATTAATCACTACTTGCACTACTACTTCTCCAATATTTGGTCACTCAAATACCTGTTCTCTTCAAATTACTTGTTCCAACTAAAGTGGGTAGCTCTTTATGTTTCCCAACACAGATAATCTGTAAACTAGCTACTTTGTAAATGAAGTTCAACCTCTGATGATTTCTCCTGGCTTATGCCAGCCACCCCCAGAAACCTCTGCCTCCCAGGTTACCCCTCATCTCCTGTAGTCTGACCCCTGTTAAGGACCAGCCTTATTCTGTCCCTGGCAATCTCTGACTCCTGCCCAGCACCTGGAACCCTCCCACCATGCTCTTTGGAACTTATGGTCCACCATCAACATGAGGCTCCATGTTCTCAACCTCTGAAAACAGCCTTCTTGCTCTAACACAGGGGTCTCAATGGGTGGTGGGAAGGAGGTGTTACTTGTATCTTTGGGGACATCTGGCAATGTGTAGAGACGTTTTGGGTTGACATACTGAGGGCTGCCACTGGCACCGAGTGGGGAGAGGCCAGGGATGCCACTCAGCAGCCTCAGCGCACGATCACCCGCCTTAAGGCCGCAGTCTCTCCTCACAGCAGCACTCGTGCTCACCCTTGTCTGGTTCTGTTTCTTCAGAACACATTTAAATCAAGAATAAACCAGTAAACGGCTAAAGTACAGTCTAAGTTACAGCCTGTTTCTGTCAGGAGTCTGTCTTGTTCCCACCTTGCCTATAAGCACTTTAGAATTTATCCTTAAGAATGTTAAGCACTGTTATGGGACAACTATATCTCAACAACAACAACAAACACAACAAACTCAGAAAATACAATGTTAAGTCTCTTAAGACTCCATTCAAAGTACTGACCAAAAGCTGGGGGTGAGGGGGCACTCACAACATTTGTTTTCTATTGTCAACATCTTTGGATGAAAACAACAGGACGTTAAAGACTAAAATGAAAATTGTAAAATTCCAACTATGGCACAGCTCAAACAAGATAATACAGAGTTCTGTATATAAGTCAGGTAAGAGATACTATAAAACTGTTCCTTTCAAAATAAGTCCAGGAACTCTGAACGATTCTAATTACTTATTAAATAATGGAGGAATAAAGACTTTCAATTAATCTTTATGATCATTTTCCTGTTAAATAAGTAATCCCAGTAAGATTCATTAGATAAAGAACAGTTTATTGCCTTCTCCAAAAAAAGTTAATAAATTGAGCTTTTAAAATTTTCAGTAACAATATAATACAAAATTTTAATTTGCAACTGCTTATGAATGGCTCTCGGAGAAGGCAATGGCAACCCAGTCCAGTACTCTTGCCTGGAAAATCCCATGGGCAGAGGAGCCTGGTAGGCTACAGTCCATGGGATCCTGAAGAGTGGGACACGACTGAGCAACTTCACTTTCACTTTTCACTTTCATGCACTGGAGAAGGAAATGGCAACCCACCCGAGTGTTCTTGCCTGGAGAATCCCAGGGACGGGGGAGCCTGGTGGGCTGCCGTCTATGGGGTCGCACAGAGTTGCACACGACTGAAGCGACTTAGCAGCAGCAGCAGGAGCATGAATGGCTCTTTAAAATTCATTTTAAAATATAGCATTTTCCTATCACACCATTAGAAAACAATCTCCTGCACTTACATATCACAGGCAGACTGCTCAAGGTTCTTGCAACCCTCTCCCCCCCCTGTTTTAAAACCTGACTCCTTACCTTGTCATAAATCACCTTTATAATGAGAGAGCAGCTAGGGCAGGTTGCCACATCTTCCCCATTCTCCAAATCTTCCTATAAATAAAATTAAACACCGTATGGGTCAGCGCAGCCTTCCCTTGGTGATCTCCTCCTCCCCAACCCTCTCACTTCTGTGGGCAAGCTCCTTGGAGGCTGGCCTCCCCACAAGGCAGTTCAGTTTAGTCGTGTCTGACTCTCTTCGACCACATGGATCGCAGCACACCAGGCCTCCCTGTCCATCACCAACTCCCGGAGTTTACTCAAACTCATGTCCATCGAGTCGGTGATGCCATCCAACCATCTCATCCTCTGTTGTCCCCTTCTCCTCCCGCCTTCAATCTTGCCCAGCATCAGAGTCTTTTCCAAGAAGTCAGTTCTTCACATCAGGTGGCCAAGGTATTGGAGTTTCATTGGAGTCCAAGGTATTGGACTATTCATAGTCCTTCCAATGAATATTCAGGACTGATCTCCTTTAGGATGGACTGGTTGGATCTCCTTGCAGTCCAAGGGACTCTCGAGTCTTCTCCAATACCTCAGTTTAAAAGCATCAATTTTTCGGCGCGCAGCTTTCTTTACAGTCCAACTCTCACATCCAAAAATGACCACTGGACAAACCCACAAGGCACGTGAGGACCAAAAGCACCTCCCGAGAGAAACGCCAGCCCCATTCTTCCCTGGAAGCGTCACTTGGGGAAAAAACACCCAGGAAGGTGAGTCATGGTTCAGTCGTCTAAAAACCCACCCCCACCTCGGAAGACAAAAACACACTCCTTCCTCCAAAACGCATCCTAGGGAGGGGAAGCTTGAGCGGCGGGGGTTGGCGAGAAGACTGGTACTCGCTGCCATCCACCCCCTCCCCGCTCTCCTCAGGCCTGAGAGAAGACCAGAACCACAGACGGCGCAAAGTACCGACTCTGGTAGAATTCAGAAAGGGATGACAAAAGGAAGCGGATAACTCTGAGCCGCGCGGCTCCGCGGCAGGAACTCGGCAGAGCTAACACGCGCCCGCTCCGAGGAGCCTCCCGTTACCTTGGTGATGCAGAAGTTATCCCCACACGGGCAGGGGTAGAAGTAGGTCTCCGAGTCTTCGTCGTATTGGAAGTCCTCGATCTCCACCTCATCGTGAAATACCGCCATCGTCACTGGAACCGGCACAGGTCTCTCAGCTTCGCCGTCCGACCCAGGCCGGAGCCCCGGGCCAACTTGGCTGTCGCCCGCCCACACGGGAGTCTTCACAGAGCACCCGCGCGCGGAACCCCCTTCCGGCCCACGGAGGCCCGCTTCCGGCGCAGAGACAATGACGCAACTCCGGGAGTCAGGCCAAAGGGGTGACCGGGCAGCGGTCACCATGGAGATGGCGGCTCTAGGGGGCGGAGACACGGGCGAATAGGACTCGCGGCTCGGGGTCGATCGAGCGTCGCTCCGCCCATCGGGCGACAGCAACCAATGGCATGTGGGTTTCTCTCACGCGCCTGTGCGTCACTTCGGGGACGCCGGAAGCTCTCCAGAGCCGGGGCGGAGCTTGGCGCTGCGCGAGCGGCTGGGTCGGCGCGGGGGTGGCGGCGGTGTGGAGACTCCCGATTGAGGCGTAGTGTCCCGTGTCTCACGTCCGTGGGCCTCAGGCCTTAAGCAGACTCCGTAGGAGGCCCCGGTCGGCCTAGGTAGCGTCAGCCCGGCCCTTGGCGCCGCTGGCGGAAAGCGCTTTGCGGGGTGAGAGGCGGCGGCGGGAACTGCTCAGCCACCTGGACCTCCCCGGTGAGGGACGGAAAGCTGAGGTCTTGATTCACCGAGTGACTTTAAGCTCCGAGCGGCGCGTGGCTTGTGATCGGGCCGCGCTCGGCTGTCCAGGTACAGCCCGGCCTCTCCCTCAGCCCAGCTTCTCTTCAGAGGCCCGTGAGGTGTGTGGTCGAAAGGACCAAGCGAGGTCTGTTACGCGGGGTTGACGCTCAGTGTCATTCTTCCACCAGTGCTGGGAATCTAGGTGTCATTCATTCCGTGTTAGTAGTCTTTAAACGGAGATACAGAGAGTCAGATGTCTTGACCGAAATCGCACATCTGGAAAATGAAGAGCCTGGCTGTCCCCAAAGCCTAGGAACGAATGACTTAACTGGTGTTGAACCACAGGTCCGGGAATTGGTGATGGACAGGGAGGCCTGGCGTGCGTGGGGTCGCAAAGAGTCGGACACGACTGAGCGACTGAACTGAGCCGAACCACAGATTCTTCTTTGAAAGAGAAATGGAATCAGCACGCAGAGTTATTATAATACCATGAGGCCTTAATATACGTTAAAGTGAAATGAAGATAAAAGGTGATACGTCTTGTGTTGGCAAAGTGGGGTTTCATGGGAGTTTTGCTCTATCACTAAGTATTTATTCAAATCTTGGTAGAGTAGGAAGGCAGTGGGGAAAAGCCCTATTGAAAAGCAGATCTGGGCTCAGAAGATGACTGTTTGGATCTGGGAGCTGGATATTTATGTTCTTTGGCTTTATTTCCTCTTCTGACTGAAAAAGAGTTGGATTAGAGATGATTTACAAGACTCCTTTCAGGTCTAACATTTTACTTTTGCGTGGAAATTGCGAGTTTTACGTGGTTCAGCAATCACATGTACCATATTTAATTTATGTTAACATAATACATATGCATAATAAATATGTACACTTCCCTATGCTTATTTATGCATGAATTAATTTTGTGTGTGCTGAAGTTCCAGCTGGTTTAGCTCCTTTAAAGCTTGAAAACCTAATGGTAAAGGAGTCTTTGGGAGATAATTTGGAAGTTACATTAAAAGGGTTTATAGAATATGGCAGAGGCCTCACAAACATTGTGTTTTCCTTAATTGGAGATCTAACCAGCAGTTGGAAAGTGTTTGTTAAACGTTTGTTAGACTCATTGCGGGTTAACTGGACTGATTTCTGCTTTGAGCAAAGGAGCAGCAAAACCCTTTTGGTAAAGCCTGTGTAGTTCAGAGGCTGCTCGCTGTGTCTGTGAGTGAAGTGAAAGTCGCTGAGTCGTGTCCGACTCTTTGTGACCCCATGGACTATTCTCCAGGCCAGAATACTGGAGTGGGTAGCCTTTCCCTTCTCCAGGGGATCGTCCCAACCCAGGGATCGAACCCAGGTCTCCTGCATTGCGGGCGGATTCTTTATCATCTGAGCCACAGGGGAAGCCTTTGTAGACCAGGATTTTCCCAGGGAGCCTCTTGGAGAGAGGAGGACAGAGTTGATAGCGTCAGAATTATAGTCCCAGTGATCATTTTGAGGTCGGGAATCTTTTTGTTCTTTAGTACTTCTGAGCATAAGTACCTCCAGAATAAAGGTGAGTTGTTTTTGAAGGTCCGGAAATGGGTGCATATTTGGTTCATGGAAGTATACATTGGTAGACCTTTTAGGAAGCAGTTTGGGTCTGTCAAAAACAATTTGCTGAGGAATTTTGAAATCTGAAGTTAGTAATCCTAAAAGTTACAGGAGTTGTTGGGTGATTTTTCTTTATAATTTCTTTGTAATTTTCCAACTTTTCTTTGAGTATGTATTACCTCAAGTAGAAAAAGGAAGGTGAACGAGCCACTTTGCTAGTAGTAGTTGACACTGCGTGCCAGACCCTGTACCAAGTGGTGTTTAGATGCATCCTGTTATTAAAACAACAAGGCATAGGTTTCACTCCCATTTTCAACACTGGGAAACCTGAGGGTTTAGAGGCTTAGGTTTAGACACTTGCGTAAAAGGGCCAAACTAGTGAATGGCAGGAAGCTATGGTGAGAACTCGGGCCTGGCTGAGCCCAGAACTGGGTCTTCATGACCTTCAGTACCATCTGTGATCTGATGGTGCTTGAAGCGGAGCTGGGTTAAACAGACAGCTCTGGCAGTCTAAGAGGGCTCAGATTTTCCTTAGAGTGGGGCCGGTTCCCTTGAGACATGACTTGGGGGTCCCCTTGGCCTTGCGTGCTGCTTTCCTCCTGCCATCTGTTGCCGCATCCCTTGTTGGGCCAGAGCTGGGTCCCCTTATGGATCTGTCAGTTGGAGTGCATACTGTGCTGAAGAAAGTAAAACTGTAGCAAAACCCGGGATGCGTTATTTTACGCCACCCAGCGTTTGTGAATAAAACGTAATAGTGACTGCTGAACTACATTTATTCCTAGAAAAGAGTGGACACGTTTCATAATGAGATATCTTTGGACTCGGAGTATGACAAAAGCAAGTTTAATAGTAGCTATACGGTCATTTGTGATCACAGATTTAATGGTTTAAAAATAAATTTTTAAAAATCGTACTGCTGCTGATTTGGAAAACAACAGTGACCAAAATTCTTAGCATGAGATTGAATTTAGAACTAGGTCACACTTAGGTCACAGCAGCTGTGTTTTATGAGTGTTGTTGTAGGTCGGGCTGGGCAGTTGTGTTTTTGGCACATAACCCGCTGCCTCTCTAGATTGGGTTGTTTTAGTGATCCTCCTGCGTGCCAGGTGTTTCCCCAGACATGTACCCGTTTCAGCAACCCAGTGAGGTAGTCTTGGCATTTCCATTTAAAAAGGGGAAGAGGTGACTGGCCCAAGGTTGAAAGCCAGAAAGGAGTCAGATCTGAGCCTGGTTCTGCTGGTTCTGACTCCAACACTCTGCAGTAACTTGTATTTCACTCGGGTCCCCTTTCTGAATGCCAAGAACCCCTGTGCCTCCTCACCGGCACCTGGGATTCTAAATCGGCAAGTGCCGTGCAAGCTCTGAGTTTATTTCTGTGTGTCCCTGCTCTTTGAGGCATTCTTGGTTATTTTTTCTTTCTCTCACTGCCTGCTCACACGTCATCCTGTCTCAGCAAGTGATAGGGCTCTAGCTTCAAAATCTAGTCCCTGTTCATCTGTCTGTCTTATTCTGTCTTATTTAGTTTTATTCTGTCTGAGCTTAGCAGGGCACCTTCTAACTGAACTTCCTGCTTCAACTCTTGGTCTGTTCTTTTCAAGGCAGCTGGAGTGACCCTTTAGTGTGAGTGAGATCACGCCCCTCCCCTGGTTTGTTCAAGCCCTGCAGTCGCCTCCCTTCGCCTTTAGAAGGAGGCCTGCCCCCAGCCACGGCCTGCCGTGGCCTGGCACTGTCCGTGCTGTGGCTCATCTGTCCCGGGCCCTGGCTCTCTGCCCTGCAGACAGGCTGGTTGTGCTCTGTCTCACACCAGCCTTGTTTCTGTGCTGGGGCCTCTGCTCCTTTGCTCTGCACTTGTCCTCATCGTCAGGTCTCAGCTCAGACTCCTTGAGAGAGACCTTTCCTGATATTCCCCAACCTCCATCACTCTTATTTCCCTTGCACACTTACTGTAATCTGTGTCTTCTAGTTATCTGTTTATTAGCTGCCGTAGACATTGTGATAAAAGCTTCGTGTAACGGCAGAGGCCTTGTGTCTGGCTCTTTGTTGTGTCTCTGCAACCTAAAATAGTGCTGGATGCCCCAGTAATTGTTAAATAATTTGAATGTACTTGTTGAACAGAAACTAGTATAGTTCATTTTAAATCTTGAATTTAATCTGTTGCTTGTAGGACTGCTTAAATGGCTATATGTTTCATTTAGTATTTATGATACTTTTCTCTGTTTCAGAAATAAAATAACTTTTTGGTGAGGTAAGGCCCAAATGAGGATACAAACGTTGATGGAATGTTCTTTTTTGTATAGTTTTGAAAATTACTTAATATATATTAATTTTGTATAGTTAATTAATGTTTACATTGAATGAATAAAACCATTGGACACATTTCAAGATACGGATAGGTGTTTTCCTTTTTGTTTTGTATTGTTTACTTTATTTTTTGAATGTGGCATTGTTTTAATTTTGTTTTAATTGAAGTATGAGTACATGCATGCTCAGTTGTGTCCTGTTCTTTGCAGCCTCCTGGATTGTAGCCCCCAGGCTCCTCTGTCCATGGAATTCTCCAGGTAATAATACTGGAGTGGGTTGCCATTTCCCACTCCAGGGGATCGAACCTGCATCTCTTGTGTCTTCTGCATTGGCAGCCACCTGGGAAGCCCTTGTTGAAGTCTAGTTGATTTACAGTGTCCCTTAGTTTCAGGTGAACACCACAGGGATTCAGTTATATTATACATACATGTATATGTATCAGATTCTCTTCCCTTATAGGTTTGTACCTAATACTGAGTGTAGTTCCCTGTGTTATATGATAGGTCCTCACTGGTTACCTGTTTTATATATAGTAGTGTGTATACGTTAAGCCCAGGCTCCTAACATATACCCCCTCTTCTTTGGTAACCATAAGTTTGTTTTCTGTGTCTGTGGGTCTGTTTCTGTTTTGTCGATAAGTTCGTCTGTATCATTTTAGATCCGTGTGTAGGTGATACCATATGCCTGTCTTTCTCTGACTTCACCTAGTTGTTAATCTCTAGGTCCATCCGTGTTGCTGCAAACAGCATTATTTCATGCTTTTTTATGACTGAGTAATATTCCATTGTGTATTTTATGCACATTTTTATCCATTTCGTCTGTCAGTGGACACTTAGGTCACTCCCATGTCTTGGCTGTTGTAAACAGTGCTGCAGTGAGCACTGGAGTGTGTGTATGTTTTCAACTGTGATTTTCTCCAGGTACATGTCCAGGAGTGGGATTGAAGGATCATATGGTAGCTCTACTTTTAGTTTTTTAAGGAGCCTCCATACTCTTCTCCATAAAGGCTATACCAGTTTGCATTCCCACAGACAGTGTAGAATGGTTCCTTTTTCTGCACATGCTCTTTAGCATTTAGTATTTGTAGACTTTTTGTTGATGGCCATTCTGAGTGGGGTGAGGTTGTACCTCATTGTAGTTTTGATTTGCATTTCTCTAATAATTAGTGATGTTGAGCATCTTTTCATGTGCCTTTTCTGCTGTCTGTGTGTCTTTGGGGAAATGTCTGTTTAATCTTATGCCCATTTTTTGATTGGGTTATTTTTTTTATGTAGAGCTGTTTGTGTATTTTGGAGATTAAGCCCTTGTGGGTCAGTCACATGGTTTGCAAATATTTTCTCCCATTCTGTAGATTCTTTTTATTTGGTTTATGGTTTCTTTTGCTTTGCAAAAGCTTTTAAGTTTAATTAGGTCCCATTTGTTTATTTTTGTTTTTATTTTTATTACTCTAGGAGACAGATTTTAAAAAATCTTTCTGCTATTTCTGTCAAAGAGAGCGCTGTCTATGTTTTCCTCTAGGATTTTGATAATATCCAGTCTCACATTTAGGTCTCTAATTCATTTTGAGTTTATTTTTGTGTGGTGTGAGGAAGTGTTCTAATTTCATGCTTTTACATGTAGCTGTCCAGTTTTCCCAGCACCACTTATTGAAGAGACTATCTTTTCTCCATTGTTTGTTCTTGCCTCTGTCATAGATTAATTGACCACAGGTGCCTGGGTTTGTTTCTGGGCTTTATCCTGTCCCATTGATCTGTATGTCTGTTTTTATGCCAGTACCCTACTCTTTTGATGACTGTAGCTTTGTAATATAGTCCAAAGCCATGGAGTCTGATTCCTTCAGCTCTGCATTTCTTTCTCAAGATTGTTTTGGCTTTTCAGGGTTTTTTGTGTTTCCATACAAATTAAAACATTTTTTTTTTCTAGTTCTGTGAAAAATTCCATTGGTAATTTGATAGAGATTGCATTGAATCTGTAGATTGCCTTGGGTAATATAGTCATTTTGACAGTATTGATCCTTCTAACCCAAGAACATGGTCTATCTTTCCGTTTGTGTCATCTTTGATTTCTTTCATCAGCTTCCTATAGTTTTCATAGTATAGGTCTTTATCTCCTAAGGTAGGTTTAATTCCTGAGTATTTTATTGTTTTTCATGTATGGTAATTGCAATTCTTTTCTTACTTTCTCTTTCTGATCTTTCATTGTTAGTGTATCAGAATGCAACAGATTTCTGTGTATTAGTTTTGCATCTTGGGACTTTACCAAATTCATTGATGAGCTCTAGTAGTAAATTATTTAGTATATATTAATTTTCTATAGTTAGCTAATACTTTCATTGAGTATATAAAGTCACTGGATGTGTTTCAAAATATGGATGGGTTTTTTTCTTTAAATACCTTATTGCTTTAGAAGGCACTTTGAACACAGTTTGATAAAATACCCCTTATTTACCAGTAGGTGGCACTCTTGGTCATGGTTACTATTGTTAAAAAACAAGATTGTAGAATTTTAAAGAAAACAGCTTTTAAAAATTAAGTTTTCTTTGTTTTCTAGTTCAAGTTGAGCAGTAGATCAAACAGGATAATCACTAAAAGATGTGTCTTAGATGAGGCAGCTTATTGTAGCAACAGATGTCCAAAACAGTGTGTCCATATTTGCCTGCACGTCAGTTAAATTTTGTCAGGGAGGTTGGGCCCAAATGACATGTACCTGTTATCAGCCCAGCCACTGGTCTGGTTGTTCATGGGGTGGAGACCCTAAGCAGCAGGAGATACAGACGGTTCAAGAAAGATGAGGGGGCGTCCCTGGTAGCTCAGCGGTAAAGAATCCACCTGCAATGCAAGAGACGTGGGTTTGATCCCTGGGTCGGGAAGATGCCCTGGAGGAGGGCATGGCAACCCTCTCCAGTATTCTTGCCTGGGAAATCCCATGGACAGAGGAGCCTGGCAGGTTGTAGGACATGGGATCGCAACAGAGTCGGACTTGACTCAGCAGTGAAACAACAAGAAAGATGAAAGAAGCAGCAAGAGAAACAGATGAGAAGAGTGGGAACATGAGGAGGAGTGGATGGAAGGGGGGCGCCATTGAGAGTAGCTTGGCTGTGAGGTGCTGCTTGCCTGTTACAATGAGCCTTTGCTTTTACTGCTAAGAAACAGGAGTGGTTTCCTTTTTTTTTTTTTTTTAAATAAGTTTGTTTATTTATTTATTTTTGGCTGTGCAGGGTCTTGGTTGTGGCTCAGGGGCTTTCTCTGGTTGTGGGTAGCGGGGGTTGTGAACATGCTTCTCGTTGCGTCGGCTCTAGGAGCACAGGCTTCAGTAGTCATGGCCCACAGGCTTAGTTGCTCCTAAGCACGTGGAATCTTCCTGGACCCGGGATTGAACCCACGCCCCTGCATTGGCCGGTGGACTCCCATCCGCTGTGCCACCAGGGAAGTCCCGAGATGGTAGTGCTTTTGAACAGCTTCCCAAACATTGTTCTTACATGTTGTCTCTGCTGTTGAAGGACCTCGGTGAGAGTTTCAGTGGATGGTGCTGTTTCTGCTCCAGCCCGTGTGTGTGCCAAAGGTCTCGGTGTGATTCCAGGACCAGAATATTGCATGTCAGCCAGCCAGCTGTACACTTAACGGCTCCTAAACTCTCATGGACCTCTGAAGTAAGTTTTGCCTCTTTCTTTCAGTGACTAATATACCATTTTGGGTTTAGCACATTCAGAGGAGAGAAGCTACGTTTTATGTGAGGTGGAAAGAGGCCTTTCACTTCTTTCATTTTACTAGAGAGAAAAATGGCAAGTAGCGTGTTTATCCACAATGGCAAGAAATAAATCTTTTATCCGAAGACCAGTTAGAAAGCAGTGGCTTTTTAATATGATTTGGTTGTAACTCAACGAATTACATATGATAATTGTCACCTCTCAATTTATTTACTTTTATTTCCTGTCTGGATCTTCTAAAATAGCTTCAGGCTCCCCAAGGTCTTTGTCTTGTTCTTGTGGCCCCAGGGCCTACCACATGATGGACTCTTACTAAATATTTGTCAAATGAAGGGCTAAAATAGTGAGTGTGGTGTAGAAATGTGGCACACTTTCCTTGGAGTAGGAATGTAGACTTCACTTGAATATTTTCTAACATTGTATTTGTTACAATTCATTTATATAGTACCTCCCAAAGAGCTCTGGAAATAGCGTTCACATACATTTTCATTTATTCTGAAGTCAACTAAGATAGGAAAGGACACATATATATGGCAATATAACTTGTTAAAAGTGGCCATCCTAAGCAGTGGGCTATCGTGCTAAGTCACTTCAGTCATGTCTGACTCTTTGTGATCCCATGGACTGTAGGATTAGACACCTTTGTCCTTGGGATTCTCTAAGCAAGAGGGGAGAAGGCAATGGCAACCCACTCCAGTGTTCTTGCTTGGAGAATCCCATGGACAGGGGAGCCTGGTGGGCTGCCGTCCATGGGGTTGCACAGAGTCGGACACCCTGAATCGACCTAGCAGCAGCAGCAGCAGCAGCAGCAGCAAGAGTACTGGAGTGGGTTGTCATGCCCTTCCCCAGGGGATCTTCCCAGCCCATGTCTTTTATGTCTCCTGCATTGGCAAGTGGGTTCTTTACCACTAGCACCACCTGGGAAGCCCATGTAAGCAAAGAAGGATTTAAGAATTAGCAGAGAAAAAACAGAGTGATAGGAAGCAAAAAAAAAATGTCGTCTGACTCCCGATCAGTGGTTTTCCTGATAGGCAATAGTTTTTAGAATTTGATGTGTTGGAGAATCTTTCTGTTTTTTTTTTTGTTTTTTTTTCTTTAAACTTGTTATTGAAATTTGACATGTAAATAGAAGTACATAAATCCTAAGAAGACTGCTTGGTTGAATTTTTAAGACAAAATTTTGGGGGAGCAGTTTTAGGTTCACAGCAAGATTGAGGGCGAGTGCAGAGTTTCCCTTCCACTCCCTGCCCCCACACATGCACAGCCTCCCCACCGTCCACAGCCCCCACCAGAGTGGGGCCTTAATCTCCGACCTGTAATTGGTGAACCGGCACTGACTCGGAGAGTCCTCCCACGTCTCACAGCACGGCCTGCTCTTGGTGATGTATGTTCTGTGGGTGTGGACAAGCGTATGATGACGTGGATCCATCATTACAGTGCCATTTGGAGTATTACCGCTCTGAAACTCCTCTTGTGTTTGAGGAATTTTTTTCAAAATGAAAATACCCATATAATCAACATTCAGATTAAGAAACAACTTTGTCACGGTCACCTCGCCATGGGTGACTGCTAATTTGATTTCCAACTCACAGATTCATTTTTTTCCTGCTTTTGTACTTTGTATGACTGGACTTGTAGACTAGGTGCTTTGTGTAGGTGCTTTTTTGAGTCTTTTCTGTCATTCTTTTCATTTACTGAGGTATTTGTGTTACTCATTTATGTTACTGCCTGTGGTTGGAGTCTGTTTATTCTCATTGCTGTGAAACTTTGAAAATTTGTCTGCCCTTTTCTCTTTATCTCATAAGAAATATTGCAGGCTTACGTGGTGCTCTGGGCAGAATGTAGTTACTAGGCAGTTACAGAATCTGCTGTCCTCTTCTGTGATAGCGTAAGGTCAGTGACATGAGCTCGGTCAGAGATTTTGGAAACCGATAGAGCACAGGAATATTTGCCAGCACCGATAATCACTGGTGCACATGCATGGTGGGGGTCAGTGGGCTCAACTCTAAATAGCAGGAGCAGTTTTGTCAGGGTGGAGCTAGGTCTTTAATCATTTTGCTGTTAGATCAGCTCGTAACATCAGCAACAAAAATCCAAACTCTTCTTCACTGGCCCTAAGACAGTCTGATGTTTCCCTCCTTTTTCTTGGAATGTTGTGACTTTGAGTTTGCTGTCTGCCAGGAAGCACCATGGTGGTCGTGATCCCCAGGCTGCTTCGAGGCTCTCTGGGCACCATCTGCACTCAGGCGGCTCCACTGAGATCAACACCCAGTGCGTTGCGCTACTTCACTCGGAGCAGGTGAGTGGTCACCTTCAGTGTCGTTGCAGCGGGTGTTCAAAGAGCCCCGACCTGCTGAAGACAGTGGGAGGCAAGTCATAGCATCTTCCTTGACTGTGCCTGCTGTCAGTGGGGCGTACGCTTTAGTTAGTGTATAGACTCCGGGGCTGTTCTCCAGGGTCCATAGTGCTCCATTGTACCCGGGACAGCCAGTCACATTGTGTGCTGGGCGGCGTTCCTCTCCAGTCACAGGTGCTGGATAGTCACAGTAATTAATACTGCAATTAATTTTTAGGAGGATAATACTTAATAACCTAATTTTACTTTTTATTAAAGTGTAATGAAATCCAAAAGGAGACCTGATCACTTGGAGAGAACTGCAGATGTCGTTCGCCAGGAGGTTTGTATCTCGGGCCAGGGCAGGTTCTCCTAGCTTGCAGTCTGCACACGGTTAGGCCCGGCTTACCACAAGGGCTTTAGATGAGCTTGAATCCCTTTGAGGGACAGTCCGGGCAGGTTTGTTATATTTCTGTCCAGAACTTCTCCAAATGTGACTTGGGACAACTGATTTGAAAAGATGATAGCCAAATACTCCAGTCATTCCCTTTAAAGTCAGAATGGATGGATTTGTTTCTGATGAAGGGAGTGTTGTAGCAAAGGAGGGAACTGGCCTCACAGGCATAAGGTTTAGGGTGCTCTTTTAGGAAGAGATCTTCCTTTAGAGCCTAAATTTTATGAGTAGCTTGCCTTTTCTTTCTTTTTTGGCACCATGTCTCAAAGTCCTTGTTCCTCTCCCTACTTTAGAACAACTTATTTCATCAAAAGGGAGAAAGCACTGACATCTGAGAAAGGAGGGTGAATGAGCTCTCTTACCTTCCCATGTGCAGATTTTCCTCCATATTCAGACCACGGAAGGGCTAATCCACCAACCCGAAGGGGTTCACGGGCTGGGGAATAAAGGATCCTCACCCGTTACCTCCGTGAGTAACCCCGTTTTCTTTTAAAAACATAAATTAGATATTTGATTTTTCTTTTGAATGATTCTTCAAATACTTGGATTGTGTTTAGCTTAGTTTTATAGGTATTTTTAAACTAATGGTTAAAAAACTATATTTTATATACAGAAGGATTATCTACTTCTATAAACATGGTCAGAAATTGTATTGTTGCTATCGTTTAATTTTTAGTGGTAATAATAGAATTTAATATAGGAGAGCATTATTTGGGCTCCACTTTTCAAGCTTATTCTGCTTTCAGAAAACTGCTTTGGGACCAAGAGTGGTGCATTTGTGGGTTCAGCTTTAAGCGCGTGTGTTTTGAGGAGTCTGTGCAAAAGTAGTTCAGCACAATAGATTCGTGGATGTGTAGGAAAATGTGCTTTTCCCACTGATGGTAAATCTGAAAATACTTTTTCTGGTTTGTTGAACACACAAAAGTGCTGATTCTGTAAATGTGATATTTGTTAGTGCCGGGGTCCAGCCCTGGCTGATCCAGGGTATTTGAAGCGGGGACGGCGTCGGCGAGGGTCAGGATACAATAGCTTCAATTAGATATTAATTAAAGATATAAAGAGTAATAGAATAAGGATAGCTCAGTAGGAAAATTCAGTGGAGAAAAGAGGCTGAGTAGCTTGGTTTATGTGGGAGACCAATAAAACTTCAAGACAAGAAGTTTGCACCACTTATGTAGGCCGCAGGCATCCTTCCGTTCTCCCGAAGGAGAGGAGACACTGAGGCCTCCCTGGTCGGATCTTAGAAGCCCAGGCATAATTAGTAAGCATGGCGGGTTCCACGCTCCAGATGGAGACTCAGCCAGAGTGAGAGAGAAAGAGACATGGGGAGACCAGTATTTCGAGAAACTGATCCCCTTTCTTTATTTTCCATGGTCTACTTTTATACACTGAGATGTTATGCAAAAGTCACATGGGGTCAGCAGTCCTGACTTTTATCAAAGTCAGGTGCTTCATACAAATGTATACAGAGGTCTTAGGGGTGTTACATCATCTTCTGGCCAGGGGGGCCTGCTGACAATTTATGACCCTCTCCTTGTGACAGTGGTCAGAACACTTTTTTCTCCAATGGTGATTATTCTTAAAACAGACGCCACCCAAATAAAGTTACATTCCTATAGGGTGAGGGTGTAGTAGGTTTTAGTTAAGGAAAGAATTTACTTAGCCTAAGGTCTAACGCGATTAATATCAAAGGTTAATAGTTATTTCTTCTATATGTTCATTAATGTGTGTAAGGGCAGGGGATATGGAGACTTAGCAACAAACATTGGCTCAACAAATGAAAAACCCTTCACCAATACAATTTCTAATCAGCCCATTATACTTATACTAATAGTTTTCTAACTTTTCTAAGGAACCTGTTTTTAGAAGGTTTAAAGCATCTCGTGCCTCTCACGGTTGGGAGGCTGTGAGCAATCACATGTGGCCGGACAAGCCTGTCAGGCAGGCTAGAGAACCTTCAGAGGAGTTTGTAGGTTAAAACACTCTTATCACGCCCAGGAATTATTATTAACTGGAGCTCTAAGTTAACTCCTTTTCCGAAGGAGGTGGTGGGGGACAGCCCCCTGTAAAGTCAGAGGTGTAGGTGAGAGCACAAAGTAGTAAAGTAGGCAGGCTCTGGTTAATGGGGGTAGATGCTCGAGGATTTCCAGGGGGACTCCTGAGGCTCAATCCCGCCTTTGCGTATGTCGAGCCTCCTTCCTCATGACCTTTGCCATGGGCGGAGTACCTCACTCTGGCCCCCAACATGTTAGAATTCCTTTTTGAAAAGTAAAGCCTTGCCAGTTTTGAAGAAAAAGCCAGTTTATGTAGCAGGCTTGGACTGTACTTTTTTCTGTTGTATTTTGAGGCAGGTGGAATCAGAGTTGAGTTTGGCAGCCTTTCCTTAAAGAGCCAGAGAGTGAGTGTTCAGGCTCCCAGGGCCGAGCTGTCTTAGTTACAGCTGCAGAACTCTGCCTTTGTCATGAGGATGGCCCTAGGCAGCATGTGCACACATCGGTGGGGCTGCTTTCCAGTGAGACGGTATTTACCAGGACACCCGGATTTGGCCCGTATTTTGAATGTAGTTTGCCAATCCCTCAATTAGAGTAGCATTTCAGAATTTGCCAGGACAAAACTGCTGAGACTTGTGAGAGGTTATTTTGAGCCAAGTTGAAGAAAACTTGACAGAAAGTCAGTGTAAGCTCCGTTGGTGTGATTGAACAGCTGAGAGTTTCAATGCCCGGAAGTCAGAGATTTGTGGGGCAATTCCAGTTGTGGCATCGCTTTCAGGGAGATGGGGCAGATTTTTTCCAGCGGCACCTCCTCTCCTCTCCACTCCTCTGCACAGAAGGAGAGCAGAAGCTGGGGGCTGAGGGCTGGGTAAAGCCTGGGGGTGTTGGGAGCCGTGACCTCCATGGTGTGAGGTGACCAGGGCCTCGCCCACACCCCCAGAGGGCAGCCCCCTGCCGTAGAGCAGGCCCTCAACTCGGATGCGTGGGCACCACTGCCTCCTCAGGCCTGACCGGATCGCGTCCTCCTTACCTCATCTGCTGGCCCTGCCGTTTGGCGAGAGCACTTCACAGAACTCCCCACGTGTCATTTCCCGTCAGCTCCAGCTGGGGAGGCAGCCTAAGGGTAGCGTGGCCCCTGCCTCTTCAGCACAGGGGGCAGAGCCTGGGGCCAGAGGGAAGCCCCACATCTGATTCCTGGTCCCTGGGACCCTGCGTCCAGAACGGGGCCCTCACCCCACCAGGAGCATCCTTTCTGTACTCACGGGGTTCCCTCTGCAGGAGTCCCTGAATGGCTATCCCGTGACCGTAATACCTCTTACCTGGGGCCTAGAGAGTCCTGCTGATGCAGGGAGCTGAGCTCTGAACTCAGGTTCACGTTTTCTCCTCTTAAGGATCCAGTGTAAGCAGTCTGGGTAACCTTAGAGATGTCAAGGAGATAAGAGTAGAGATACTGCAATGCAGTAAGGATTATTCACGCAAGACTAAGCTTTCACCCCAGAAGTCACTCGCTGCTTGGCCTCTATAGAGGGCTGGCCCTCTGAGCAAGACCTTTTCATCAATTACTGGGAGATTCTGGTAATGAAAGAATTTTAAACTTACTAATTCTTATGTTTTCTTTAAGAAATATACCAGACGCTAGGCTAGGTCCTGGGGCTGCAGTGTTGAAAACTATAGATAAGGTTCCTCATCTCAGATACTCAGTAGTCAGAAGAAACTGATTCTGTGCAGCTGATTAATTCTAATGCACTAATCCTTTTTCTCCCTCCCTCCCTTTCTTTCGTTTTTTAAAAATTAAGTTTATTTTTATCAAAGTATAATTGATTGACAGTATTATGTTAGTTTCAGACGTACAGCACAGTGATTCAGTTATATACATACACACTTATATATGTGTGTGTGTCTTTTCAGATTCGTCACTCATAAGTTATTACAAAATATTGAGTATAGTTCCCTGTGCTATATGGTAGGTCCTTGTTGATTATCTATTTTATATATAGTAGTATGTATATCGGAGAAGGCAATGGCACCCCACTCCAGCACACTTGCCTGGAAAATCCCATGGACGGAGGAGCCTGGTAGGCTGCAGTCCATGGGGTCGCTAAGAGTCGGACACGACTGAGCGACTTCACTTTCACTTTTCACTTTCATGCATTGGAGAAAGAAATGGCAACCCACTCCAGTGTTCTTGCCTGGAGAATCCCAGGGACTGGGGAGCCTGGTGGGCTGCCGTCTATGGGGTCACACAGAGTCGGACATGACTGAAGTGACTTAGCATAGCATAGCATAGTATGTATATCTTAATCCCTAATTCCTAACTTATTCCTGCCCCTCTCCCTTTGGTAACCATGAGTATTTTCTATTTCTGTGAGTCTCTTTCTGTTTTGTAAATAAGTTCATTTGTATCCTTTTTTTTAGATTCCACATATAACTGATACCATGTGATACTTGTATTTTTCTCTCTCTGGCTTCAGTTCATATGATAATCTCTAGGTCTATCCATGTTGCTCTAAATGGCATTTTTCATTCTTTTTTATGGCTGAGTAATATTCCATTAGATACACACACACACACACACACACACACACACACACACATGTATTGTATATATATGTACCAAATCTTTGTCCATTCACCCGTCGATGGACATTTAGGTTGCTGCCGTGTCTTGACTGCTGTAAATATTGGGTTGCATGGCCAGGGATGAAACCTGTGTCCCTTGCATTGAAAGGCAGATTACCATTGGAACCACCAGAGAAGTCCCTCGTAGTTTTGATTTGCGTTTTTCTAGTAATGAGCATCGCTGAGCATCTTTTCACGTGTTTGTTAGCCATCTGTGTATCTTCTCTGGAGCAGTGTCTGTTTATATCTCCTGCCTGGTTTTTGATTGGGCTGTTTGATTTTTGATTTGAGCTGTGTAGTCTGTTTGTATATTTTGGGGATTAATCCTTTGTTGGTTGCATTGTTTACAAATTTTTTCTCCCATTCTGTAGGTTGTCTTTACATTTTGTTTATGGTTTCCTTTGCTTTGCAAAAGCTTTTAAGTTTAATTAGGCCACATTTGTTCATTTTTGTTTTTATTTCTATTACTCTAGGAGATGGATCCAATAAGATACTGCTATAATTTATGTCAAAGAGTGTCCTGCATATATTTTCCTCTAGGAGTTATAGTGTCCAGTCTTACTTTTAAGTCTCTGATTCATTTTGAGTTTATTTTTGTGTGTGGTCTTAGGGAACATTTTAATTTAATTTTTTTACCTGTAGCTGTCCAGTTTTTCAAGCACCACTTATTGAAGAGACCATCTTTTCTCCATTGTGTATTTTTGCCTCCATCGTAGATTAATTGACTATAGGTCCATGGGGTTATTTTGGGGCTTTCAATCCTGTCCTGTTGATTTATGTGTTTGTTTTTATGCCAGTACCCTACTCTTGATGACTGTAACTTTGTAGTATAGTCTGAAATCGTGAGTCTGATTTCTCCAGCTATACTTTACTTCCTGAAGATTGTTGGCTCTTCAGGGTCTTTTGTGTTTCCATACAAATTAAAACATTGTTTTGTTCTGGTTCTGTGAAAAATGCCTTTGATAATTTGATAGGGATTGCACTGAATCTGTAGATTGCATTGGTTAGTATAGTCATTTTGACAATACTGATTTTTCCAACCCAAGAACGTGGTATATTTTTATCTTTGATTTCTTTCATCAGCATCTCATAGTTTTCTGAGTACAAGTCTTCTGTCTCCTCAGGTAGGTTTCAGTCAGTTCAGTCACTCAGTCGTGTACAACTCTTTGCGACCCATGAGTCGCAGCACGCCAGGCCTCCCTGTCCATCACCGACTCCCGGAGTTCACTCAGACTCAGGTCCATCGAGTCAGTGACGCCATCCAGCCATCTCATCCTCTGTCGTCCCCTGTAGGTTTATTCCTCGGTATTTTATTCTTTTTGATGTGATTGTGACTGTGGCTGTTCCCTTTCTCTCTGACCTTTGATGGTTAGTGTATAGGGACGCAGCAGACTTCTTGTACTGATTTTGTATCTACTACCTGACTTAACTCACTGATGAACTCTGGAAGTTCTCTGGTGGCATCTTTAGGGTTTTCTATGAGAAGGCATTGGCACCCCACTCCAGTACTCTCGCCTGGAAAATCCCATGGATGGAGGAGCCTGGTGGGCTGCAGTCCATGGGGTCGCGAAGAGTCGGACATGACTGAGCGACTTCACTTTCCCTTTTCACTTTCCTGCATTGGAGAAGGAAATGGCAACCCACTCCAGTGTTCTTGCCTGGAGAATCCCAGGGACGGGGGAGCCTGGTGGGCTGCTGTCTATGGGGTCGCACAGAGTCGGACACGACTGAAGCGACTGAGCAGCAGCAGCAGCAGCAGCATGTATAGTGTAATGTCATCTGCAAACAGCAACAGTCTGTCTTCTTTTCCAATACGGACCAGCCCCGCCTCTCCCTTTCCCCCTCTGACTGCAGTGACTGGGCCTTCCAGAAGTATGTTGGATAAAAGTGGCAAGAGTGGACCTCTTAGTATTGTTACCAGTTTTAGAGGAAATGCTTTCATTTCACTGTTGAGTATGATGTTAGTTGTGGGTTTGTCGTATGTGACCTTTATTATGTTGAGGTGGGTTCCCTGTAAGCCCACTTTCTGGAGACTTTTTATCATAAATGGATGGTTAATTTTACCAAAAGCTTTTTCTGCATTTATTGAAATAGTCCTATGGTTTTTATTCTCCAGTTTGTTCATGTGGTATGTCACACTGATTGATTAATGGATATTAAAACATTGATCAGGGGGTTTTTGCAGAAATTGATGCTTGTAGCCAGTGATTTGTTATGTAAGTGAATATTGAAACACGGTGGTCAATAACATTTGGGTAACAGAAGACGTATTACTACGCCTCTTGTCAATGATGTGTTAAAAAATTCTTGCATCCTTGGGATAAATCCCACTTGGTCGTGGTGTGTGATTCTTTTAATGTATTGTTGGATTCAGTTTGCTAGTATTATGTTGAGAATTTTTGCATCTATTTTCATCAGGGATGCTGGCCTGTAATTTTCTTCTTTTTGTGGTATTTGTGTCTAGTTTTGAAATCAGGGTGATGGTGGCCTTATAGAATGAGTTTGGAAGTATTCCTTCCTTTGCAATTATTTTGGAATAGTTTCAGAAGGATTGATGTTAACTCTTCTCTAAGTATTTGATAGAATTCGCCCGTGAAGCCATCTGGTCCTGGAGTTTTATTTGTTGGGACTTTTTAAATCACAGTTTCAATTTCAGTACTTGTAATTGATTTGTTCATATTTTCTCTCTCTTCCTGGTTCACTTTTGGGGAATTATATCTTTCTAAGAATTTTTCCATTTCTTCCGGGTTGTCCATTTTATTAGCATATAGTTTTTTGTAGTAGTCTCTTATGGTCCTTTGTCTTTTCTGTGATGTCAGTAGTAACTTATTTTACATTTCTAATTTTATTGATTTAGGTCCTCTCCCTTTTTTTCTTGATGAGTCTTGCTAAAGGTTTATCAATTTTGTTTATCTTTTCAGGAAATCAGCTTTTAGTTTTATTGATTGTTGTATTTTCTTTGTCTCTATTTCATTTCTGCACCAATCTTCATGACTTCTTTCTTTCTACTAACTTTGGGTTTTGTTTGACTTCTTTCTCTAGTTGCTGTAGATGTAAGGTTAGATTATTTGTGAGTTTTCTGATTCCTCGGGTAAGCTTGTATTGCTATAAACTTATCTCTTAGAACTGCTTTCGCTGCATCCCATAGGTTTTGGATGGCTGTGTTTTCATTTGCATTTGTTCTTAGGTATTTTTTAATCTCCTCTTTGACATCTTCAGTGACTCATTGGTTGTTTAGTAGCTTATTGTTTAGTCTCCACGTGTTTATGTTTTTTGCAGTTTTTTTGCTTGTAATTGATTTCTAATCTCATAATGTTGTGGTTGGAAAAATTACTTGATATGATTTCAGTTCTCTTACGTTTACTGAGGCTTGCTCTGTGGCCTCGCATGTGAGCTGTCCCGGAGAGTGTTCCATGTACATTTGAATCTTGCTACTTTCAGATGGAATGCTCTATAAATACCACTTACGTCCATCTGATCTAATGTGGCATTTAAGGGCTGTGTTCTTTTATTCTGTCTGGATGATCTGTTCATTGATGTAACTATTATGGCGTTACTGTCAATTCTCACTTGTTGTTAACATTTGCCTTATATATGGAGGTGCTTCCTGTGCTGGGCACACATGTTTACAATTGTTACATCTTCTTCTTGGATTGGTTCTTTGATCATTTTGTCCTTCAAAGTGGACAGCTTTGATCAAAGATCAGAGTGTCCTTCTTTATCTCTTCTAACAGTCTTTATTTTAAAGTCCATTTTGTCTGATACGAGTATTGCTACTCCAGCTTTCTTTTGATTTCCATTTGCACAGAATCTCTCTTTCCATCCCTTCACTTTCAGTCTGTGTGTGTCACTAGATCTGAATCAGGTCTCTTGTAGACAGCATATATATGGGTCTTGTTTTTGTATCCATTCAGCCAGTCTGTGTCTTTTGGTTGAAGCATTTAATTCATTTACATATAAGAGGATTATCATTTATATATGTTCTTACAGTCAGTCTTCTACATGTGAATGAGTTGCGTTCTGGGAGTGCGTTCATAAGTCCAATTTGTAAGTCCAACAGAGTTAACCTAGGCATCCAGCTTTTATAGATAACTTTTACAGAGATGTGAACTCACGTGATTGGACATGTGAATGCGTGTTGCATGTTTGAAAGTTAACACCTTGAAGGTTCGTATGTGGGGGACTTACTTTATTGCCATTTTGTTCATTGTTTTTGATCTGTTTTTGTAGATATTTTTTTCTTCCTTTGCTGCTCTTTTGTTCTTCTGTGATATGATGACTATCTTTAATGTTGTGTTTGGATTCCTTTTTCTTATAGATTTTTCAGTTGCAGTTGTCGGGGTTTGATATAGCAGTCTGTATGTGTATGTATATGATGGTTTTAAGTTGCTGGTCTCTTATTACAAATGCATTTCAAATGCCATGTACGTGTACTCGCCTCTCCTCGTGATGACTGGTTTTGAGGCCCTGTTCGTGTGTAGGCTTTCCCTCCCTTTACTATACGTTTGTCTTTACCAGTGAGCCTTCCCGTTCCTTCACTTTCTTGTTTTCAGTTGTAGCCTTTGCTTTTCCGCTTAGAGAAGTTCCTTTAGTATTTGTTGTAAAGCCAGTCTGGTGGTGCTGAATTCTTTTAGCTTTTGCTTATCTGTAGAGCTTTTGATTTCTCTGTCAGATCTAAAGGAGAGCCTTGCTGGGTGTTCACGGTCATAGGTTTTCCCTGTCGTCACTTTAAATGTTGTGTATCATGCCACGCTCTTCTGGCCTGCAGAGGTTTTGTTTTGCTTTTGTTGTGCTTTGACACCAAGTTGGAGGCTACTGGAGGGCTTCCTTGATGGCTCAGACGGTAAAGAATCTGCCTGCAATGCAGGAGACCTAGGTTCAATCCCTGGGTCTGGAACGTCTCCTGGAGAAGGAAATGGCAACCCCCTCCAGTATTCTTGCGAATTCCATGAACAGAGGAACCTGACCAGCTGCAGTCCATGAGGTCCCAGAGTCAGACACGACTTAGTCCTGGAAGAGATGATGGTGGCTTAGAGCAGGGTGGTGGGGAGTGGGGTGGGGTTGATGGGATTCACAGGTGGGTGGGGGTGTACACAGAGAAGAGGGCGGGAGAGCCAGAGACTTCTAGCTTTGGGGTTTGGATAATCGGGGAAGATGATGAAGGTAGCACATACTTGTTAAAACAGAAGAACAAGTTTGGAGGAAGGAATAAAGGGCTCTGTTTGGGGATAACCTGGGGTGGGAGGTGGAAGGTGGATGGAGTTACAGGTGAGATGAGATCAGCCATGAGCTTTGTCAGCTCACGTCATCCATTGAATCCACATGGAGATTATGCTGTTTTTACTGGTTTTGTATGTGCTTGAAGTTTTCCATAGTGAAAAAGAGAGAAACGTTGAGAGATAAAAGCGTTCTGTGTCAGATTATGTTGTTTGAAATGGAAACTGAAGTCTGCAGTTGAATGTGTGAGATTGGAGTTTGCGGCTGGAGATGAACAGTGTAAGCCTCGTGGAGAGGTGGGGGGTGGGCTTGCGGGACTCCGCCTGGGATGCGCCCACATCCAGCGGTCAAGCGGAAGAGGACGGGCCAGTGGAGGAAATGGGGCGGGAGGGTGATGAGCAGGTGTGGGTGAAGCCGGCGAGAAGAGCGCTTCCTGGAGGGCGCGGCAGCCACGTGGATTCTGAGTGGCCAGCGCTGGGCGTCCTGCGGTGGTGGTGGGCGGCCGGAGTGGCCACCTTCCATGCATTGCTGAGTGTGAATGCCTGCCAGGCTGTGGAGGGGAGTCGAGTGGGAAATAAGAAAGTGGAGCCAGGACCATAGACCACGCTTCAGTTTTTTATGTGGATGGGAGCAGGGACATGGGTAACAGCTCGATGAAGGGAGAAGCTTGTTTTGTGTATTGTGTTTTGAAAAGCAGCAGAGCACAGTAGTCACGTGCCTGGATTCAGATCTCAGCTTTGCCGCTCAGCGGCTCTAGGACCTCAGTCTTCTCACGTGCAAAGTGGGGATGTCAGTGATACTCACTCCTTAGGGCTGTTGTGACCGTCGAGTCAGTTACTGTGCACGCAGTGCCTGGTAAACTCTGTGTGTGGGCCCTGGCGGTCTCCTCCTGTGCGCATGTGTTGTCATGGAGACGAGGGAGGAGAGGGTGCTGCCTGAGAGAGGGGAGGCTTGAGGGGCAGAGAGCAGACTCGGTCTGGGTGGGCGGCCGAGTCTTTAGGAGGAGCAGGCGAGTGCGCACTCACACCAGGCCGCGGTGCTGGTGGCTCAGCCACTGCAGGGGTTGTGCAGGTGGCAGAGGGTGCGCTCTTTGCGCGCCAGTGATTGACTTCATAAAACCCGCCTCTTGTCATCAGATTCCTACTCATCAGGTTGCTCCGGCCTCAGCTGAAATCATGTCTCTGGGCCTTGGTGTCCTTGTGTGTAAGCACTATCCTTGACAGCGACTAAGTGTTCCTTCAGCCCTGAAGTGCTCTGTGCCCCGGCTGTGTTTTTGTTTCAGGTTGTCTCCAGTCCTAGCTTGGTCTCAGTTTTTAAGCCAGCAAAAGAATGGATGGGCGTGGATGGGGGAAGGCAGCCGGGCTTCCCAGAGAAAGGCCCGTTTCCTGCAGAGACTTCTGTAGCAGCAGGAACCTCAAAACACCATCCACAGAACCTTTCAGTCAGTAGGATGGCATTTCCTTGTAGGTGCTGACTCCGTCAAAGCATGAAAAGCGTGTGCTACTGGGAGCGGGCAGATGTATTGTGATTTTGTTGAACAGCAAAAGGGCTGTTTTATGGGAACTTCATTTCCTGCCATGTGTTTTAACTTAGGACGTGGCTGGTTGAGGTTTCAGTTGCAGAATCTTCTGATTCATTGAGTATAAGAACAAGTACACATGTTAAAACATACAGTTCCTCCATCATGTTTTCCCTTTTCACTAAAAGTAGAGAAAGAGTAGCATATAACCAGAGCCATGACTACAGATCTTAATATCATGAAATCGTTTTCAGAATAAAAATGATGTGGCCTTCAAGAAGATTTTGCTAGTGTTTTTCACTCTACCTCGCCAGGAATCTGTATATAGTGAACAGTATTTGTATTAAGAAAATAAAACGTTAAGAGGGAGACATGTCTTTAAAAATCGGGGATTGTGCAAGGCAGTTTGCATTTTTGCCCAGATTATTTAGACTAATCGCCACAGGAATGTTGCCTTCTTTGGTAATATAAGTAGGCAAAAAGCATCTGGGAACGTTTTCGTGAAGGCTATCCAAATGAAAAGTGGACCTTTCCAATAGGAGGTGTAACTTCTTTCCCTTCTTCACTGAATTCTTTATTTGGACTTTGGCAGACGGTTGCTGCTGGTATTTTACATGGTCTAGCGTCTGCTGACGGAGCAAGCTTGTGTTTCAGCTCAGGTTCTCTGTGCCCTCCCCCCCGCCCCATGACTGTGAATGTCACTTCCCTGCCACCAGGTGACTCTTTGGGCTGTGTTTAAAGCTTGCACTTACCTAGATTTTAATGAATCTGACAGAAGCCCACTGTTACAGGTGAAATAATCGAGCTCTTGCTGTGTTTTCACGAATTATTATACTGAAAGAAAATAATGAAAACAAATGTTTCTTTTTAGTAAACCTAAAAAAAATATCGAGAGTAGTAATGTAATGGAGAGTCCTCTGATGATCGTTGCTATTTGTCTTTGTAATAAGATGTTTAGAGCGTGTGGCAAACGAAGAGTCCTATCCCACTGAAAAAATCCCGTCTTCCCTGCCCTCTTCTGTGTTTTGAATATGAACTAGGCCAGGCTTTCTTTAATGGTCTCCCACCTCCTTTTTTCCTTTCTGTTTTGACCATAAAAAGCTCCTGAATTTCTACTAACCTTTGTTTTAGAAACCAATTTTAGGTCACTTTGAGTTAGAGTTTTGATCCATTCTGCAGATATTTACTGACTCTCAACTATGCATTTAGCTCTGTGCTTAAGGTGGGGAGTTGATCTAGATGTCGGTTCTGTCTCCTACCTGCAGGAGGCTTTTGGTTTGTGTGTGGAAAAGATATGTTCATGAATATTTCTATTTACATAAAACGTGCTAAGTAGGATAGACAGGCGGAAACAACAGAAATTCAAGCGAGAAGAGTGGGATTCCTGGCTCAGGGTGGTGGTGGGTGAGCCAGGGGAGGAGGCGTGAGGGGAGCACACGGAGCTGGCTCCGGCATGAGGGACGAGCCAGGCTGTGTGTGCCGTGCCCAGTGTGGGTTTGACATGCTAAGTCCTCGGTGGGCCCAGAACGGAAGCCCCAGCGCAGGACGTGGCTGCTTTGGCAGGGCCCCTGAGTGAGGCACAGCCTTCTCCACCTTGGCCTCGGGCTCCAGAAGGGTTGTGGAAGGAAGGAGCGTGGTGGGTTCAGTCGTGCGTGTCAGTGCCTTTGCCTTCGGGACAGAGCTCTCAGGCGGTCAAGGGCCAGGCAGACCTGGGTGTGACTCTGGGCTCACCCATGCCCGAGTGATCGTGAGCACATCACCCAACCTTCCTGTTTGCTCTTCTGCAGAATGGAGGGTAATAGTCCTGTCTCTTGGGGGGGAATATGGTTAGCTGTATTAGCTGCATGAATTAATGTACATTAAACATCTACCTCAGAACCTGGAGTGCACCTGAACTAAATGCCCCTCAGATGTTGGCTGTCGTCACAGAGAGTGTAGCTGTGAGCTGGCAGTTGGCAGAAAAGGAATGCCGCTTTGGGGTGAAGGGACAGTAGCTTTGGGAGCGCTTGAGGGCCTTGACCCCGAGGTGGAGAGCGAGCAGGGGTGAGGCTCCTGGTGAGGAGTGGGGGGAGGAGCAGAGAAGGGGGGGGCCAGGTCAGGGAGGCAGGGGGGACGGGGGGGAGTTCCGTGTCCCATGTCCCAGGCAAGGGGGAGGCCTCGGGATGTGCAGAGGAAGTCGTAAGTGTCCGATTCAGAGAGATCAGGGAGGCTGAGAACTGAGGCGGGGCGTTGAGTTTGGTTGTCGGAGAAGATGCCCCCTAGCCCTGGGGGAAGTCACAGGAGGCAGCAGCCCGGTGACCATGGGCACCGAGAACGTCACGGGGGCAGGGAAGGTTTTGTTGGATAGAAGATTATCAGTAGATTCTGGGGTTAAAGGCTGGATTTCCAAAATAAAGACAGTATGGCTTTTAAGTTGGTTCTAGCAAAATAACGTGGAAACTGTGGTTCCAAGGCCACCGTGCTTGCTGCCCATGAGAACCGCCCCCTGGGGTTGGGTGCTCAGTCTGGAGGCCCTGGGTGGTGGCAGTGATGATGTGACCTGTGCAGTGGTGCACGGATCGAGTGTAAGATTGCGTTGTGATAGCAGATTCGTACTGGTGGGCTCGTCACCATTAGTGTAGTGAGCTGCAGTAAATGCTTGCTGAGCAGTTACTCGGGGCAGCAGTGTTACTCACACAGGCTTTGCATGAACGCTGTTCCTGTCACCGAGCTGAGAGGCTGGGCTCACACACGCGCCCGGGCTCACACGGCTGGCCCGTGGTGGAGCCAGGCTACGGCAGCTGCACTGTGGCTGTGGGACCCTGGCTGCAAACAGCCATCCTCTGCTGCTTCCTCTTGTTGGCTGAGCTGCTGAGGACGGGCTGCTAGCATCGGGCATCATGTCTGATGAGTTGGGGGGTCTGGGGGCAGGCTGGATGTGGGGGAAGGCTGGTGGGAGCTGAGTGAGGCAGCCTTTCAGCAAGGTGGGTGGGGCCGGGGTCACAGGTGCAGGCAGAGGCTCCGCAGGGCAGAGCCGACCCGACGTGCTCTCAGGGACAGGAGAGAGGGCTGGTGAGAACGCCAAGAAAGGTCCTCAGTGGCGGGGCTTTACGGGAGCACGAGAGAGCCAGCACGTTTTCAGAGGTGCTTTGCGGTCAGGGAGACCACCAGCATCTGGAGCTTTCCTGTGGAATTTTAGGAGTTGTCTCCCACTGCTCATTTGACTGGACTTGGTCCTACTGGAGAAAAGGGGCTGGATGAGCTCACATTCGTTGGAAGGACTGATGTTGAAGCTGAAACTCCAATACTTTGGCCACCTGATGTGAAGAACCGACTCATTGGAAAAGACCCTGATGCTGGGAAAGGTTGAAGACGGGAGAAGGGGACGACAGGATGAGATGGTTGGATGGCGCCACTGACTCGATGGACATGAGTTTGGGTGAACTCCAGGAGTTGGTGATGGACAGGGAGGCCTGGTGTGCTGCGGTCCATGAGGTCGCAAAGAGTCGGACACGACAGAGCGACTGAACTGAAACTCTCATTAGGAGGAGAGGCCCCCTGACCTTGACCAAGCCCCGGGGCCCCCCCTGGTGGAGTGGAACAGGTAACACAGGCAGAAAGTCTGTATTTGGACGCCGGCTTCTGGTGGGATTTGCTGCCAGAAGTGGAGCCCAAAGCAGTAGGAGGCGGGGAGCCTTACTGTCTTCTCTCTCCTGTTGTGAAGAAGTCCCAGCTCTGGGAGGAGGAGAGACCCAAAGGCGGAAGAAACAGGTGTTGGAAGTAGAACCATGTGGAGCTTGAGGAATGTGGGGCATGGATGACACTGGACTGAAGAGGGCCTGACTCAGGCCTTTTTAGAGTTTTCTGAAGATCAGACACGTCATTTAAAACAGTGCTTCTCCAGCGACCTGTAGCAAAAGGCTGTTTTCATTGCTGTTTGAAGGTTGTGAACCGTTTATATCTTGTAAAATACAATAAAAATGAACTGGAAAAGATAAATGCAGAAAACAAAGACACAGGGAGTGCACATCCAATTCGTTGTCTGTTGTTAGAGTCAACAGAGACACAGTTTCCTGTTCGGAATTGCTCAACACAAAGTCTCTAAGTGTTTGCTTTTCATTTCTGAAGTCAGCGTGACTTGGACTTAGGCAGGCTCAGGACAAACACAGGCTTGCGGCTGACCGTGGCGCTCGGTAGTGTGCTTGCTCCGGAGCAGTCAGGCTGCAGGCAGGGCCTCACGGGGCTGGCGGGGGGACCGCTCTTTTCAGAGCCCCCAGCCTGGTGCTGGTGCACGCTGCACACTCGGCAAACATGCACTTGTTAAACAGTCCCCGTAAGAGACAGTTTTTATACGCAGAATAAAATTCAGTGAGTATGATAGCAAGTCTCCCAAAATAATTGAAAGTTGTTCATCTGGTGGTAGGCAGAATTCTGAAGCAAAATATGCTTTACCTTGTTTTGCAGTTTTTGAAAACCACATCTTTGTAGAGTAAAAAAAAAAAAAAAATGCAGTTACTAGAAAGCGAGTTTGTTTCTGAGTTGAGTGCCCCTAACCTCAGCCAGCATCATCTTTTGGTTCCAGGTCGTTTCGGCAGCCAAGGTGTGTGGAGTGGCTAGCGAGTCCCCATCGGTGAAGAGGCTCCGCCTGCTTGTCGCCGATAAAGACTTTTCTTTTAAGGCCGGCCAGTGGTAAGTGGCTCTTCTGTTTCCTCAGCATGTGTGGTCCAGGTGATGTCAGACACCAGAGCTGCTTTTTCCTTCTTGGAAGGACTTCTGTGACTGCTATTTCTCCCCGGGAAGAGGAATTCTAGGGTGTCTCCCTTCAGCCTGAGCCTCTTCTGGCATGGAGAACCTGATTCCTTTCCTAGCCTCAGGGCCCACCTTGGTTCTGAGCCCGGGAGCCTCTCAGCCATAGATGAACGTTGCTGCCTTGAGTTTTCCAGAGGGAGACAGAGCGGCTAGTCGTAGTCCGGACCCGACAGATCTGACAGTTGATTCTGTTCTGCAGGCCTGGCTGCCGATAGAATGCACTGCAGTCGTCTCCTTTGCTTCACTCATGTGTTGCTGGGGGTGGATACATTTCTAAAAAATCAGCCTTTATGTCAAATGCTAGTAAACGCAGAAGTCTGAAACTGGTTATGGCAACCAGTCTTGTCACCGAGGTGCCCACCCTCTCGCCTGAGTTCTGCAACCTTCACGCCTTGTCTGGGTTGAGTTGAAATAGCTTTTGCTGAATTTGTTAGCAGGACGCTCCCCCCCGATCGGACCCAGCCCGCATCACGCTCATGGCCGAGGGCTGGTCAGTATGCTGACACGGGAGCAGCCCAGCTGTCCCAGTGTTCCCGCGAAGGGCCTCACTGAGCAGCTGTGGAAGTTGGATAGTAAAGACCACAACCCGTATTTGCTTAGGAAAGGTGTGTTTGGGTGTCTGTTTCCTTTATTTAAATCCAGCTTTCATTTCTAAATGAGTTTCTGGCATGTCAATCTTGGTCGTCTTTCTTAGGAGCCACTTGACTAATTTTGGCAGTCCATCTGGAAATGTGGTTTTGTTAGGAGGAGGATGTGTGATAATAGCAAGAGTTAGCAGGCTTGTGTTAATAGTTTGCTTTGAATTTAGAACCAGAAAACAAGATGCTGATTGCAATAATTTGCGCTTGTGAAGCAATTTACTGCAATCTTTGCACATGTTCAGTGATACATATTAAGTGCATTTGGGCTGTTTCGAGGGGGGGTTGGCAACGTTTTTACCCTTCAAAACTGGTTTAGCGGTTATTGCGTTGAACAGTGCGGACTTCGAGTATAAGGATCTGTCTTTGCACGTTTCCCTTCTGGGGAGGCGTTTGTGCCCTGTGCACGCCGTTATCTGTGTGCCTTCCGCTTGGAATGGTGCCGACTCTGACCCCGGTGTCCCCATGACAGAGCCTGTGCCTTGGTTATCCTGCTGCTCCCGCGGTGTGCGTGCTAGCATGGTAGGAAAACGTCATCATTTCCTAGCGATATGCACAGAAATAGGGTCTCCCCGTGAGCCTCAGCGGAAGACTCCTCAGCATGGTGCCGCGTATGCCGTGTCACTGAATGGCTCTGGTAGCCCCGTCCAGGCGGGCGCTGATTCAGTGCATGGCAGACAGAGGGCGGCGTGGGGTGGGGGTCAGCTCCAGCTGGTCCGTGTTTCCCTGCCAGGCGAGTCAGTCCCTCGTCCCTGGCATCTGGACCGTCTTCTTGAGAAGGCTGCTGCCTTAACACCGCCTCTCCGCGTGGCTCTGGACACTGTGAGCCCTGTGGCCGTGTGACTTGGTGGTTACCAAGGTGGTGGGCACTGCTCCGTTGGCACTGTCGCTGGGGTGGCTTGCTCGCAGGCTCTCTTAAATGGTTGGCTCACCCGTCACCCCACGTGGCACTTGAGGGGAAAGAGGAGGGGGCTGCCGTGTGCTTACGGGGTTGGAGTGGTCGGAGGGAGAGCTGCTGGAGCCAGGGGGAGGGCGCCCGCTGGGCCGTGACCCCTCGTCCCTGGACTCTGGACTGGTGGCCCCCGCCAATGCCTGCCACACTCCAAGAGGAGGCGCAGAGCCGCCTCTGAGCGTGCAAGTGCATGCTCTGCGGCCTTGGGCCCTGACCCTCGGGTGGACACTCCCAGCCTAGACCAGGCATGGTCCTCCGGGGCTGTTGGCTGCTGGGGTTCCTGTACTGGGAGACAGCTCTCAGATCTCACACCATCCCATCCAGAGAGAAAGGGAGAACTCCTTCAGACCCATTTCCCGCACGAGCAGGATTGAACCTTCTGGGTTTCTCCCACCAGGAGCTCACAGCTTAGCACGCAGCTCCCTGGGGAGTCCTGCTCTGGATGCTTGGAGCTCCCGCGACTGAGGGGGAGGATGGAGCTGGACGCGGCCCCAACAGTCTCCCCCTGCCCATGAGTGCCCGGGGCTGCCAGGTTCAGTGTACCCGGGGTGTCGGTGCTGTGGGCGGGTCCATCCCAGGGGCTGGGTCTCGCTCCCAGTCTGCCACTCTGCCTTCCCACCTGCCGCTCTGCCTTCCCACCTGCTGGCTCTGCAAGGTGGGCGGCTTCCTTTTTGCTCTGGGCTTCGGTTTCCATGTCCTTGAAGAGGAAAGAGTAACACTTCGGTGTTGTAGGATATGTCAGGCATTTGGCACAGTGCCTGATGTTTACTTTATGCGTTTGTTTTGGGTGTCTGTTGTAGCCAGTGCTTTGCTCAGGCCGTCAGAGAGCATCTGTGCTGGTGAGGTCCTCTGTGAGGAGTGTCTTTGAGGTCCCGGGGACAGTCTGAGCTCCTCGCCAGCCTCCCGTGCACCGAGGCTGCTGTGGGAAGAGCAGCCGGCCTGCTAGGAGTGGGCAGGCACACGCCTCTGGTGCCCGCTGCACGCCCGGGCTGTGGGCAGAACACACCAGGGAGCAGGCGACGCGTTTCTGAGTGGGGCAGGCTGTGTCTCTGACTTCATATGTGATAACAGGATTTCATGCTTGAAAGTGCTCGGGGTAATGAGGTGAGAGGAGCCAGGTTAGAGAGCTAGGACTCTCCCCCGCCTGCAGCGGGGCAGCTGCACTGCAGACGTAAGCACTGCAGCACCGCAGCCCCGACTCAGGCCCACGTGGAGGCGGTGCCGCATTCCTGGGAGTCTCCCTGCAGATGGTGTCCTCCTCCACGGCCTGTCTGATGAGCGCTGTCTTTCAGGACTCCTCTGTGAAGTCCTTCCTGATTCTTCCATCTCTGGTGGAATTAACTTCTTTTTCCTCCCCTCCCCTCCCCTCTGCATGTCCCACCCACCCCCAAGCAGATTTTTTTAAAAAATAAAATGCGGTAGCTGTCTTAGTATTTCCCTGATAAAATCAGGATCACATGTTAGAGCTACGCAGGAGTCTGCGCTAAAGCATGAGAGCTTCCAGACGCATCTCAAGTGACGCCGCCTTCTCTCTCCCAAGTGGATTCTTTCACGCTAATGCTCAGTCGCGTCTGACTCTCTGTGACCCTCTGAACTGTGGCATACCAGGCTCCCCTGTCCATGGCATTCTCCGGGCAAGAATACTGGAGTGGGTTGCCGTTTCCTCCTCTAGGGGATCTCCCTGACCCAGGGATTGGGTCAGACCCAAGGGGTCTTCTGTGTCCCCTCTATTTCAGGCAGATTCTTTACCTGCTGAGCCATCAGGTTAATCTTCCTCCCATTAGGGAGGTTTGTGAGGGTGGGAGCCAAGACAGACTTGCATTTTTACTGCCAGCACCAGCCTCCGTGCCTGTGCATGGTCGGCAGACAGAGGCTGTCTGTCGTGTGTGCTGAGTCGGGCAGCTTAGAGTGGGGATCTCGGGGAAGCGCGTTTGCTCGGCTGTGGCCCGTGTGCCTGCTGTGTGCTGGGCCCTGTGGCGGGACAGGGCTGCCGGTGTCACCCTAGATGTGGACATGCGTGCTTCGCTGCAGAACCAGGCCCTTTCTCTCTGCTCTTCATGTACTCGCTGCAAAGGACGGCATTTTTAACAGGGGTGTGTGCGTGAGTGTGTGTGTGTGTCTAAAACTTACTTTTTCTTGGAAAGATATTTTACTAACTATGTATTGTGCATATTTTCTTAGGCCTATTCAGATGAGGTTCTTCTGTAGCATTTCATGAAGGAGTCCTTTTTCCTAAAGGTGGAGGGTTTCCAGAGTTACTAGAGAAGAGGGATTCCCCTTCAGTTACTGGAGAAAAAGGTCTCTATCAACGTCAAGCAGCAGAGGGTGCTATCGTTCAGGAAATAAAGCAGCAAAAATAGCTCAGAGATTAATTTTTTTTTAAACACAGACGCTATGGAAATGCCATTCACCTCTTCTCTGAAAGCATATAGCAACGGTATTAGTAAGTGTTAACTATAGTCTTTTAAAATTTGTATCTTGTCTGAAATGGAAGGGAAATCATTCATGGGAAAGAAGGAAGTAAATACGGGCAGAAATAACCTGGGGACCTTTTCTGGAGCCCTTCCTGCCCAGAACTTGTTTTCTAAGACTGAAAAATGACCAGGGACCTAAGGCCAGAGTTGAGAAGAGAACAGCCTCTAAGGCCATAGATCAGATCAGGGGAGGACATTGGGGATGATTGTCGCCTTTTTTAATTATACTGTCTGTCCTTCTTCGATGGCTGAGGAACAGCTCTATGGATAGATGAGTCTCCTGGACATGGGGATGGGAATTTTCTGTGGTCTCGGTTTGTAGTAAATTTCTCTTGCCTTGGTATGTGACTAGATTTATTGCATTTTCTAGAACTCTCACCCCAAAAAAGTTTGTGGCGTGCAGTTATTGATGGCTTGAAACTCACAAGAGTTCTCCACTCTAGGAGCGTGCTTAGGAGCGAAGAAGGCGACATGAGACTGTCAGGATTTAGGAGGCTGCGTCAGCCTATTCAGTGTAGGTGGTCAAATGCCAGCAAGAGAGTTTTTGTTGATTTCTTTTTCACATTCAGGAAACTTTTTATCAAGATAAACGTATCATAAAATTCACCCATTCAAAGGGTACAGTTCAGTGATTTCTAGTATATTCACAGAATTGAATTCACAGTATATTCTAGAATTGTACGGTGATCAGCCAGTCAACTTTCAGAATATTCTCATCATCCCAGAAAGAAACTCTGCCCTGAATATCATTCACTTCCCATCCTCACCCTTAGGCACCCACTGTTCTAGTTCCTGTCTTTTATGGATTTTCCTATTCTGGACATTTTGTGTCAATGGAATTATGTAGTATGTGGTCTTTTTTTGTGACTAGTTTCCTTCACTTCTTTCAGTTCTTTGACTTCCCTGGTGGCCCAGATGGTAAAGCCTCTGTCTACAATGCGGGAGACCCGGATTCAGTTCGTGGGTCAGGAAGATCTCCTGGAGAAGGAAATGGCAACCCACTCCAGTACTCTTGCCTGGAAAATGCCATGGACAGAGGAGCCTGGCAGGCTACAGTCCATGGGGTACAAGAGTCGGACACGACTGAGCAATGTCACTTCTTTCACTTAACGCAGTTCCGCTGCTCATCTGAGTGTGGCATGTTTCAGTACTTCATTCCATCCTGTGAATGTACCGCCTTTGTTTACGTATTCATCAATTGGTGAACATTTAGCTTGTTTTGGAACTTTCAGGCTGTTATCAGTAATGCTGCTATGAACATTCGTGTGCATATTTTTAAGTGGATATATATTTTCTTTTTTCTTTAGTATATACCTCAGAGTAGAATTGCTGGTCACATCTTAACATTTTCAGGCACTGCCAAATTGTTCTTTAAAGTAGCAAGGCCATGTTACATTCCCATCAGCAATGTACAAAGGTTCCAGTTTCTCCAGATCCTGACACTTGCCATTGTCTTTTTGATCAGCCATCTGTCCAGGTGAGTGTGACATTCATTAATGGCTCATTGTGATTTTGATTTGCATTTCCCTAATGACATATGACTAGACGGACCTTTGTTGGCAAAGTAATGTCTCTGCTTTTCAATATGCTATCTAGGTTGATCATAACTTTCCTTCCAAGGAGTAAGCGTCTTTTAATTTCATGGCTGCAGTCACCATCTGCAGTGATTTTGGAGCCCCAAAAAATAAAGTCTGACACTGTTTCCAGTGGTCATGTATGGATGTGAGAGTTGGACTGTGAAGAAGGCTGAGCGCGAAGGATTGATGCTTTTGAACTGTGGTGTTGGACAAGACTCTTGAGAATCTCTTGGACTGCAAGGAAGTCCAACCAGTCCATTCTGAAGGACATCAGCCCTGGGATTTCTTTGGAAGGAATGATGCTGAAGCTGAAACTCCAGTACTTTGGCCACCTCATGCGAAGAGTTGACTCATTGGAAAAGACTCTGATGCTGGGAGGGATTGGGGTCAGGAGGAGAAGGGGACGACAGAGGATGAGGTGGCTGGATGGCATCACTGACTCGATGGACGTGAGTCTGGGTGAACTCCGGGAGTTGGTGATAGACAGGGAGGCCTGGCGTGCTGCAATTCATGGAGTCGCAAAGAGTCGGACACAATTGAGCGACTGAACTGAACTGAACTGAATGACAAATGAGGTTGAGCATTTTTTCGTGTACTTATTATCCATTTATGTATCATCTTTGGAGAAATGTTTGTACGAATCCTTTGCCCACTTGTGAAATGTGATTTTACTTATTTATTCATTTGTCTGTGCTGGGTCTTTGTTGCTGTGTGGACTTCTCTCTAGTTTTGGGGAGCAGGAGCTCCCAGGTGTGGTGCGTGCATTTCTCATTGCTGGGGCTTCTCTTGCTGTGGAGCGCAGGCTCCAGGGTGTGTGGGCTCAGGAGCTGTGGCTCCCAGGCCCTAGAGCACAGGCCCAGAGTTGTGACACGCAGGCTTAGTTGCTCCTTGGCCTGTGGGGTCTTCCCAGACCAGGTCCTTTTCCACAGAGCCACCAGGGAAGCCCCCTTTACCCATGTTTTGAATTTTCTTTTTATTACTATATTCTGTATACAAATTACTGGTTAGATACATGATTCAAAAATATTTTCTCCCATTCCAAGGGTCATCTTTTAACTGTCTGGATGGTGTGTACGACACATAAGTGTGTGGCATAAAATTTTTCATCTTACGCAGTCTAGTTTCTCCAGTTTTTCTGTGACCTTTGTGTTTTAGTGTCATTTCTAAGTAGCTGGCCGTGAAGACTTACTCCTGTGTAAGTCTGAGTTTGTAACTTTACTGTTTATATTTAGGTCTGTGATCTAACCAGAGTTAATGTTTGTATATGGTACGAGGTCGGGGTCCACCCTTATTCTTTTCCAGTTACTATTCACTTGTCCTAGCACTTTTTTCTTTAATTGAAGTATAGTTGGTTTTCAGTGTTGTATTAGTTTCTGGTGTACAGCAAAGTGATTCAGTCATATGCGTGTGTGTGTTTATTCTTTTTCAGAGTCTGTTTCCTTTATAGATCATTCTAAAACCATCACCACTTACTGAAAAGACTCTTCTTTTGCATTAAATTGTGCTGGTAGTCTTGTTGAAAATCAGTTGACCGTAAAACGAAGTTTATGTTTTGATTCTCAGCCTTTTGCCATTGACACCTGCCTGTCCCAACACCAGTACCACAGTGTCATCATTACTGTGATTTAAAGCAATTTTGAAATCAGAAGGTGTGGATCCTCCAAATTTATTCTTCTTTTTAAAGATTATTCTGATGATTCTAGGCTCCTTGAATTTCATATCAGTTTTATGATCAACTTATCAAAGAGACCAGCTAGGGTTTGATAAGTATTGTAGTAAATCTGTAGATCAATTTGGGAACTATTGCCATCTTAATATTAAGTCTTCCAGTCCATGAATATAAGAAGCCTTTCTGTTTATTTAGATCTTCTTTCTGTTTATTTAGATCTCTTTGATTTTTTTTCAGTAATGTAGTTTTTAGTGTATAAGTCTTACACTTCTTTTGTGAAGTTTATTCCCAATTATTTTATTACTTTATTATAAATAGGACTTTTTCTTAATTTCACATTTAGATTGTTCATTGCTACTGGGTAGAAATACAGTTGGTTTTTATTATTAATTTTATATTCTGCAACTTTATTTGAAGTTGTTTATTAGTTCTCCTGTATTTATAGTAAATTCATTAGGATTTTCTATATATAATGTTATGTCATCTGCAACTTCTTTCTCTTCAATCTGGATGCCTCTTATTTCATTTTCTTGCTTAATTGCCTTGGCTAGAATGTCTGGTACAGAGTTGAGTAGAATTGGTCAGAGCAGACATCTTTGCCTTGTTTCTCTTCTCAGGTGGGGAATTTTCAGCCTTTCAGGGAAGAAATGGAGTGGCCATCATGGTCAACAAAAGAGTACAACAAAATGCAGTACTTGGATGCAATCTCAAAAACGACAGAGTGATCTCTGTTCGTTTCCAAGGCAAACCTTTCAATATCACAGTAACCCAAGTCTATGCTCCAACCAGTAATGCTGAAGAAGCTGAAGTTGAATGGTTCTATGAAGACCTGCAAGACCTTTTAGAACTAACACCCAAAAAAGATGTCCTTTTCATTATAGGGGACTGGAATGCAAAAGTAGGAAGTCAAGAAACACCTGGAGTAACAGGTAAATTTGGCTTTGGAATACAGAATGAAGCAGGGCAAAGACTGATAGAGTTTAGCGAAGAAAATGCACTGGTCATAAGAAACACCCTCTTCCAACAACACAAGAGAAGACTCTGTACATGGACATCACCAGATGGTCAACACCAAAATCAGATTGATTATATTCTTTGCAGCCAAAGATGGAGAAGCTCTATACAGTCAGCAAAAACAAGACCAGGAGCTGACTGTGGCTCAGACCATGAACTCCTTATTGCCAAATTCAGACTGAAATTGAAGAAAGTAGGGAAAACCACTAGACCATTCAGGTATGACCTAAATCAAATCCCTTATGATTATACAGTGGAAGTGAGAAATAGATTTAAGGGCCTAGATCTGATAGATAGAGTGCCTGATGAACTATGGAAGGAGGTTCATGACATTGTACAGGAGACAGGGATCAAGACCATTCCTATGGAAAAGAAATGCAAAAAAGCAAAATGGCTGTCTGGGGAGGCCTTACAAATAGCTGTGAAAAGAAGAGAAGCAAAAAGCAAAGGAGAAAAGGAAAGATATAAATATCTGAATGCAGAGTTCCAAAGAATAGCAAGAAGAGATAAGAAAGCCTTCCTCAGCGATCAATGCAAAGAAATAGAGGAAAACAACAGAATGGGAAAGACTAGGGATCTCTTCAAGAAAATCAGAGATACCAAAGGAACATTTCATGCAAAGATGGGCTCGATAAAGGACAGAAATGGTATGGACCTAACAGAAGCAGAAGATATTAAGAAGAGGTGGCAGGAATACACAGAAGAACTGTGCAAAAAAGATCTTCATGACCCAGATAATCACGATAGTGTGATCACTGACCTAGAGCCAGACATCCTGGAATGTGAAGTCAAGTGGGCCTTAGAAAGCATCACTACGAACAAAGCTAGTGGAGGTGATGGAATTCCAGTTGAGCTATTCCAAATCCTGAAAGATGATGCTGTGAAAGTGCTACACTCAATATGCCAGCAAATTTGGAAAACTGAGCAGTGGCCACAGGACTGGAAAAGGTCAGTTTTCATTCCAATCCCAAAGAAAGGCAATGCCAAAGAATGCTCAAACTACCACACAATTGCACTCATCTCACATGCTAGTAAAGTAATGCTCAAAATTCTCCAAGCCATTCAGCAATATGTGAACCGTGAACTTCCTGATGTTCAGGCTGATTTTAGAAAAGGCAAAGGAGCCAGAGATCAAATTGCCAACATCCGCTGGATCATCGAAAAAGCAAGAGAGTTCCAGAAAAACATCTATTTCTGCTTTATTGACTATGCCAAAGCCTTTGACTGTGTGGATCACAATAAACGGTGGAAAATTCTGAAAGAGATGGGAATACCAGACCACCTGATCTGCCTCTTGAGAAATTTGTATGCAGGTCAGGAAGCAACAGCTAGAACTGGACATGGAACAACAGACTGGTTCCAAATAGGAAAAGGAGTTCGTCAAGGCTGTATATTGTCACCCTGTTTATTTAACATATGCCGTCTATGGGGTCACATAGAGTCAGACACAACTTAAGTGACTTAGCGGCTTAGCAGCAGCAGAGTACATCATGAGAAATGCTGGACTGGAAGAAACACAAGCTGGAATCAAGATTGCCGGGAGAAATATCAATAACCTCAGATATGCAGGTGACACCACCCTTATGGCAGAAAGTGAAGAGGAACTAAAAAGCCTCTTGATGAAAGTAGAGAGTGAAAGAGTTGGCTTAAAGCTCAACATTCAGAAAACTAAGATCATGGCATCCGGTCCCACCACTTCATGGGGAATGGATAGGGAAACAGTGGAAACAGTGTCAGATTTTGTTTTTTCTGGGCTCCAAAATCACTGCAGATGGTGACTGCAGCCGTGAAATTAAAAGACGCTTACTCCTTGGAAGGCAAGTTATGATCAACCTAGACAGCATATTCAAAAGCAGAGACATTACTTTGCCAACAAAGGTTCGTCTAGTCAAGGCTATGGTTTTTCCTGTGGTCATGTATGGATGTGAGAGTTGGACTGTGAAGAAGGCTGAGCGCTGAAGAATTGATGCTTTTGAACTGTGGTGTTGGAGAAGACTCTTGAGAGTCCCTTGGACTGCAAGGAGATCCAACCAGTCCATTCTGAAGGACATCAGCCCTGGAATTTCTTTGGAAGGAATGATGTTAAAGCTGAAACTCCAGTACTTTGGCCATCTCATGTGAAGAGTTGACTCATTGGAAAAGACTCTGATGCTGGGAGGGATTGGGGGCAGGAGGAGAAGGGGATGACAGAGGATGAGATGGCTGGATGGCATCACTGACTCGATGGACGTGAGTCTCAGTGACCTCCTGGAGGTGGTGATGGACAGGGAGGCCTGGCGTGCTGTGGTTCATGGGGTCGCAAGGAGTCGGACACGACTGAGCGACTGATCTGATCTGATCTGATGATTAGATATTTTGTAGTTGTCTTTATCAGGCTGAGGAAATTACCATTTATTCCTGGTTTGTTGAGTATATTTATTATGTAAGGGTGTTGGATTTTGTCAGATGCCATTTTTGCATCTGTTGAGATGATCACATGGATTTTGTCCTTTATTGTGTTAAGTGGTTTAATTCATTGATGATTTTCATATGTTGAATCAATATTCCTGAGAATTTTGCATCTGTATTCATAAGGGATGTTGATCTGTAGTTTAGTGGTATCTTTGTCTGGCTTTAGTATTAGAATAATACTGACATGGTAGAGTGAAGTGGAAAGTGTTTTTTTCTGTTTTGGGGGGAAGTATGTGTGAAAGATAAGCATTAATTCTTCTTCAGATGTTTCTTCAGCTTCTTCAGAGTTAACCTCTGCTGCCGTCTGGACTTACCCTTGTGGGAAATTTTTAAATTATACTAATTCAGTCCATTTATTATGGATCTGTTCAGATTTTCTGATTCTTCTAGAGTCCAGTTTGGTAGTTCGTGTTTTTCTAGGAATGCATCCATTTCATCTGAGTTAGCCAGTTTTGTGTCTTACAGTTATTCATAGAATTCCTTTATAATTTAAAAAAAATTTTTTTTTGGTGAAGTTGGTGATAATGTCCCATCTTTCATTCTTGATTTTAGTAATTATATTTTTTCTCCTTTTTTCTTAGTCATTCTAGCCAAAAGTTTGTATTTACCTTGCACTTTAAAAATTGCATTAACAGTAGTCAATTTATTTGCCTTTCCTTTTAGGGTTGACTTTTTTATCCCAGGAGTCTCTGTGGTTGGTGGGTTCTCAATATGCTCCAGCCCTAGGCTGCTGGAACAGGAGAGAATGATAGAACTGGCAGTGAAATTTGCAAACCACCCTCCTGCTCTCTGGATCCACAATCAGGTGAGCAAACCTCTGTTTAAACTTGGAGACCTGGGCTCTCTGTCTCTCACAAAATTCAGCTCACTTAATCCATGTAAGGAACCTAGGCTTGGGTGCACAGGGCACACGCCCACAGAGAGCTGCCTTCCGTCCAGAATTCAGATCCCAGAAGGGGTATAGGAGCAGCATGTTTGTTTATTTTTTACTTTTTGGCTGTGCCACGTGGCTTGTGGGGTCCTAGCTCCCCAACCAGGGACAGAACCTGCACCGCACGCAGTGGAAGGTGGGGTCTTAAACCGGGGCCACCAAGGAGGTCCCCAGGAAGCAGAATCATTCTGACGCACTAAGGGTGATGCAAGGGTGCCCTGGGGCCGGGAGATCCCTTCTGGGTCAGCAGACAGTACTCAGGTGAATCCTACTACAGAATTAAGGCATTTTACTTTATACGTGAGTTTTTGAAAATTGGCTCTCTGGGTGTCTTGTCAGTGGTAATTCTATTAATAAGATTATTTCATCCTCACTATCCTAAATGAAGGGAACTAAGCTACTGTTCTCTCATTATGTGGGGGGGAAACAGTCTCTGATCACATACTTTTCCTGCCCAGACCTGAGCACTGCTAAACCCGTGGGGCGGTTGCCTCTCTATTTCAGTCTCTGGAAAGCTCTTCACTCTTGAGTCTGAGACGGAGTCCACATTTGCCGCTAATGACTCATGGTTCACTGTGGGACTCAGCACAGCCCTATGCTGCTCCTCACTAGCTACTAGAATTCTGATAACAAAGAGTGAGCTCAGAAAAGATTTGTCTTCTTGATTTCTGATCCTTGTCTTTTTTTTTTTTTTTACTGCCATCCCCTTCATTACTAGACTGTGCCTTCTTTACTTACCAACAATCTCCATCCCATCCCAGGCACTTTCTTCTCCTCTTTACCAGAAAGGAGAATGGGTGCGTGCCTGCTTAGTCCTTAAATCTTGTCTGACTCTGTGCGACTCTATGGACTGTAGCCCACCCACCAGGCTCCCCGTCCATGGGATTTTCTAGGCAAGAGTACTGGAGTAGTTTGCCATTTCCACCTCCAGGGGATGTTCCTGACCTAGGGACTGAACCTGGATATCCTGCATTAGCAGGAGGATTCTTTACCATGGGCCACCTGGGATCACAAAACAGAGTGTGCTGATTGCAAATATTGTAGATAAGACAAACTGATTTTGAAATGTATATGGATGAGAAACTAAGATGGCAAAAGCAGTTTTGAAAAAGAAGCCTAAAGTGTGAGGAATCATATTGCTCAAATTCAAGATTAAAATAAGGCTACAATAATCAATACAGTGTAGTATTGGTGAAGGAGTAGGCATACAGATCAAAGGGACAAATTAAAGCGTTCAGAAATAGACTGACACATACAACCTTTTGAACTTTGACAAAGGTGCTAAAGAAAGTCAACGGAGAAGCAGTGACGTTTTCAGCAAACAGTGCTGAGTAGTTGTCTGTCCATATGCAAAAATAAAACAGAACCCTGACCTAGATCTCACACTTTATATTCAAAATTAAAATATGTTGTAGGTATAATGTCTAAAATGTAAAACTATAAGGTTTTAGAAGACATAGGAAATATTCTGAACAGCAGGGCAGGCAGATAGTTTTTAGACATGACACAGAAAGCAAGATCCATAAAAGGAAAGATTTATATATCGAATTTAATCAAAACTAAACCTTTTTTTTCTGCAAAATACACTATTAACAGAAGTTAAAAAAACAAGCCACAGCCTAGGAGAAAGCACTTGCAAATTAGATATCCAACAAAGGACTTGTATCCAGAATGTATAAAGAACTCAAAAGGCAGCAAAAAGAAAACAAACCTAATTTTTAAATGGACAAAGGATTGAACACTTGCCTAAAAAGGATATTAGAATGACAAGTAAGCAGTGAAATGACAGTCCACATCATTCATCATTAGGGAAATGCAGGTTAAAACCATACCTAGTGGGCTACGTCTGCAGACCTGTTAGAATGTCTGAGATTTAAAGTGTCGACCATGGCAAGTGATGCCAGTGACGTGGAGCAACTGGAACTCTCATGTTGCTTGTAGTGTCAGCGGGAGTGCAAGGGCTACAGCTGTCCTGGAAAACACTTCTGCAGTTTCATGTGAAACCAACACACACTTGACGGAATACCTAGTGGTGTGATTCCTGGGTATTCATTCTAGAGAAACAAAAGAATTGTTCATACAGAAATCTGAACGTGAATCTTCATAGGGGTTCTATTCATAGTCCTCAAAGCCTGGAAACAATGCAAACGTCCCTCAGCAGGCGAATGGGTGAAGGAGCTGCGATGCATTCAGACAGCACCCAGGCAGACCTTGCTGTGCTGTGTTCCACTTTACTACACATTATGGGCAATTGTGTTCTTGGGGACGCCAGAGGATGAGGCGGCTGGATGGCATCACTGACTCAATGGACATGAGTTTGGATGGACTCCGGGAGTTGGCGATGGGCAGGGAGGCCTGGCATGCTGCGATTCATGGGGTTGCAGAGAGTCAGACACAACTGAGCGACTGAACTGAACTGATAATTGAATTTGTGGCAACCCTGCGCTGTTAGATGTTTGTTGGCATTTTTTTTTAAGCAATAAAGGTTTTCTATGAAGCAATTTTTTTATTAGTGTAATTTACAACATTGTATTAGTTTCAGATGCACAGCAGTGACTCAGCTGTTCACAAGTGCATGTGCGTTCTTTCTCAGACCCCTTTCTCTTCTAGGCGCTTACAGGCACTGAATGCAGTTCTCTGCTGTGCAGTGGGTCCTTGTTGTTTACTGTCTTAATTGTAGTAGCGCATGGATGTAATCCCACACTCTGCATTTCTCTCTCCCCTGCTTTCCCCTTTGGTAACCATAAGTTTGTTTTGTATGTCTGTGAGTCTGTTTCTCACAGAAATGTTTTGTAAATACATTTTTTGTATCGTCTTTTAGACTTCATATGTGATATATGATATTTGTGTTTCTCTCTCTGACTTACTTCGCTTAATATGACGATCTCCAGGTCCATCCATGTAGCTTCACGTGGCATTATTTCATTCTTTTTTGTGGCTGAGGAGAAAAGGAAAGATATAAGCATCTGAATGCAGAGTTCCAAAGAATAGCAAGAAGAGATAAGAAAGCCTTCCTCAGCGATCAATGCAAAGAAATAGAGGAAAACAACAGAATGGGAAAGACTAGAGATCTCTTCAAGAAAATTAGAGATACCAACGGAACATTTCATGCAAAGATGGGCTCGATAAAGGACAGAAATGGTATGGACCTAACAGAAGCAGAAGATATTAAGAAGAGGTGGCAGGAATACTGTACAAAAAAGATCTTCACGACCCAGATAATTACGATGATGTGATTGATCACTGACCTAGAGCCAGACATCCTGGAATGTGAAGTCAAGTGGGCCTTAGAAAGCATCGCTACAAACAAAGCTAGTGGAGGTGATGGAATTCCAGTTGAGCTATTCCAAATCCTGAAAGATGATGCTGTGAAAGTGCTACACTCAATATGCCAGCAAATTTGGAAAACTGAGCAGTGGCCACAGGACTGGAAAAGGTCAGTTTTCATTCCAATCCCAAAGAAAGGCAATGCCAAAGAATGCTCAAACTACCGCACAATTGCACTCATCTCACACGCTAGTAAAGTAATGCTCAAAATTCTCCAAGCCAGGCTTTAGCAATACGTGAACCATGAAATTCCTGATGTTCAAGCTGATTTTAGAAAAGGCAAAGGAGCCAGAGATCAAATTGCCAACATCCGCTGGATCATCGAAAAAGCAAGAGAGTTCCAAAAAAACATCTGTTTCTGCTTTATTGACTGTGCCAAAGCCTTTGACTGTGTGGATCACAATAAACTGTGGAAAATTTTGAAAGAGATGGGCATACCAGACCACCTGACCTGCCTCTTGAGAAATCTGTATGCAGGTCAGGAAGCAACAGTTAGAACTGGACATGGAACAGACTGGTTCCAAATAGGAAAAGGAGTACGTCAAGGCTGTATATTGTCACCCTGCTTATTTAACTTCTATGCAGAGTACATCATGAGAAACGCTGGGCTGGAAGAAGCACAAGCTGGAATCAAGATTGCCGGGAGAAATATCAATAACCTCGGATATGCAGGTGATACCACCCTTATGGCAGAAAGTGAAGAGGAACTAAAAAGCCTCTTGATGAAAGTGAAAGAGGAGAGTGAAAAAGTTGGCTTAAAGCTCAACATTCAGAAAACGAAGATCATGGCATCTGGTCCCATCACTTCATTGGAAATAGATGGGGAAACAGTGGAAACAGTGTCAGACTTTATGTTTTGGGCTCCAGAATCACTGCAGAGGGTGACTGCAGCCATGAAATTAAAAGACGCTTACTCCTTGGAAGGGAAGTTATGACCAACCTAGACAGCATATTGAAAAGCAAAGACATTACTTTGCCAACAAAGGTTCATCTAGTCAAGGCTATGGTTTTTCCTGTGGTCATGTATGGATGTGAGAGTTGGACTGTGAAGAAGGCTGAGCGCTGAAGAATTGATGCTTTTGAACTGTGGTGTTGGAGAAGACTCTTGAGAGTCCCTTGGACTGCAAGGAGATCCAACCAGTCCATTCTGAAGATCAGCCCTGGGATTTCTTTGGAGGGAATGATGTTAAAGCTGAAACTCCAGTATTTTGGCCACCTCATGCGAAGTGTTGACTCATTGGAAAAGACTCTGATGCTGGGAGGGAATAGGGGCAGGAGGAGAAGGGGACGGACGACAGAGGATGAGATGGCTGGATGGCATCACTGACTCGATGGACGTGAGTCTAAGTGAACTCCAGGAGTTGGTGATGGACAGGGAGGCCTGGCGTGCTGTGGTTCATGGGGTCGCAAAGAGTCGGACACGACTGAGCAACTGCACTACTACTACTACTAGCCCGTTGCATTTGTGTGGTGGCTTTTCTTTATCCATTCATCTGTTGATGGACAGCTAGGTTGTTCCCGTGTCTTGGCGACTGAATACTGCTGCTGTGAACATAGTGGTGCCTGTATCTTTCCAAATTAGTTTTCTCTAGATATGCCCAGGACTGGGATTGCAGGGTCAAATGGGAGCTCTAGTCTTAGTTTTTAAGGACCTTCCATACTGTTCTCCATAGTGGCTGTATCAGTTTATATTCCTACCAACACCCTCTTAGTATTTCTTATTTGTAGACTTTGTGATGATGGTCATTCTGACAGGAGTGAGGTGCGGTGGTTCCTCATTGTAGTTTTTTGGTTCCTCATTGTAGTTTTTTGATTTGCATTTCTCCAGTAATTAGTGATATGGAGCATCTTTTCATGTGCCTGTTGGCCATTTGTGTGTCTTCTTTGGAGAAATGTCTGTTTAGGTCTTCTGCCCATGTTTTAATTTTTTTTTGCCTTTTTATATTAAGCTGTATGAGCTGTTTGTATATTTTGGAAATTAACCCTTGTTGGTAGCAGCATTTGCAAATATTTTCCTGTAGTCTTTTTGTTTATGTTTTCCTTTGCTATGCAAAGGAAAGCGTTTAATTAGGTCCCATTCTTTTATTTTTGTTTTTTTGTTTCCATTACTCTAGGAGATAGATCCAAGAAAATATTGCTCTGATTTCTGTCGGAGAGTAGCCTATATTTTCCTCTAGTTTTATAGTATCTGGTCTTAACATTTAGGTATTTAATCCATTTTGAGGTTTTATTTTTCTGGACGGTGTTAGAGAACATTCTTATTTCATTATTTTACATACAGCTGTCCAGTTTTGCCAGCACCACTTTAGTCAAGAGACTGTCCTTTCTCCACTGTGCATTTTTGCCTCCTCTGTCATCGATTAATTGGCTATAAGTGTGGATTTATTTCGGGGCTTACTGACCTTTTCCTTTGATCTGTCTGTCTATGCCAGTACAAAACTGTTTTGATTGCTGTAGCTTAGTGTTAATAGTATAAAGTATTTTTCAATTAAGGTATGTGCATTTTTTTAAGACATAATGCTATTGCACACTTCAAAGACTGAAGTATAGTGTAAGCATAACTTATACTCACTGGGAAAGCGAGCAGTAGCTGTGCTCCAGCACGTGGCCCAGTGATACAGAACCTGCTGCCAGTGCAGGGGAAGCAGCTTTGATCCCTGAGTCAGGAAGATCCCGTGGAGATGGGAATGGTAACCCACTCCAGTATTCTCGCTGGGAAAATTCCATGGACAGGGGAGCCTGGCGGGCTACAGTGCATGGGGTCGCAAGGAGTGCGACATGACTGAACGTGCACAAGCAGGCACTCTTGATTTCGGTGCTTCATGGCAGTGGTCTGGAGCCGGATCTGCAGTGTTTCCCAGGTCTGCCTGTATTTGTTATTCAGCAGTAAAAACAGATCGGCTGCTGACGCACAATCCAACGTAGGTGACTCTCAGGGGTGCTGTGTTGCGTGAAAGAAGCCAGTCTCATTTGTGCTACAGTCTGGAAGACAGAAACACAGCAATAAAAACAGACCAGTGCTTGATGGGGTAGAGCGGGGAAGGGTGGGAGCAGAAAGGGATAGATGGCAAAGTGGAGTTTGGGGGTGCTAGCGGGACTGTTCAGTATCTTGGTTTTGGTGGTAGTTGCACTTCTCTATGTTTGTGTTAAAATTCATCAAACTGTAACAAAAAGAAAAACAAAACTGTTACTGGAAGATAATTTTAAAAACTAAAAGATCTCTAAACCTACAGCAGCATAAAAACATACTCTTAGGCTTACACGCACACTGTGTCAGTTTAGGCACGTCTCCAGCTGCTTGCCTCAGCGTTTCCATGGGAAGTGCCTCTTGTCACATGTGTTCCCTGCGACCTTCTGTGTCCTTCATTTGGTGTGGTCTCGGCTACCTCGTTCCTTTTTAGATTCTCTGTGGATTTTCCCCTACTTCTATCTCCAGAATGTATCCTGAACTGATAACACACGCCCTGGGGCGGGAGTGGCAGGGGCGCCCTGTGCCCCGAGCTCTGATAAAAGGAGCTCAGCCACCCCGGCCCGCAGTGCCACGCGCTGCCTCCGGCCGTCGGCCACCCACGTGACCTGGACCTGGTCCTGGTCCATAGCTCCCTGTTTGGTTTCATGGCTCATTGATGTTTCAATGAAGGAATTTATTCTAAGAGGCTGTAGAAAATCTCCGAGTGGCATTGCTTGAATGCACATCCTAATCGTGGTGCCTGCTCCACTCTGCCCAGTGGGAGTTGCAGGCAGCCTTTATGAAGTCAGGTTTTTCTTGGAACTGTTCTCACGTGGCTGTTTTCCTCCTGAGGATTTGTCTTTATTAAGCTATCAGAGTGGACAATAGTGGCACGTGAGTGTCTGGGTGGCAGCAGGCTGCTCTGCTGGGACGTGGAATAAAGCGCCATAAACGTTTTCCTTTATTGTATCTACTTTGGCTCAAGCTCCTGGCAGGGTAAAGGGTTCTAGACAGCTATTGTGTGCTGGGCTCCAGTTGCTGTGAAAAAGTTGTTTATTTCACAAGTAGAAAATCTATACCCAAATTAGATACATTGCTGTGTAATTGGAGGTAATGTCCCTTTACGTGCTTGTGTTTTATACTCGACAGTACTTTTAAGCCTCGTGTTCCTGCTACCCTGGCGGTTTTTATTGATCAACAAAAGACAAAGATGGCTTTTGATTCTTTGCAGATGCTAGCAAATTAGGAGATAGATCTCCTGAAGATCATCTTGTCACTAAAGAGACAACAGGCTTCTTGAGTATTATCTTTCCCTGGGGCACATTTTCTTGCCAACTTTAGAGTTGAAAATACTCTGGTTTCTAAAAACAATAACCTAAAGGCTTTGCTTGTTGTCATCACTAAACACGCTAAAGGTGACCATTGGATAAAATGTCTTCTCTCCCATTTCTTAGCCTCTTTTACTCTTCGATTTTTACAGATAAAGAGAGAAATATATAGGCAAGCAAGAAGGGGAGGGGGTTAGACAGGGATGAACTCCACTGTTGTCATTAGGTCAAGCCTCTGCAGATTTCTGTTTTCGAGACTTGTAGGGAAGGAGCATTTTAAAAGCACCTGGTAGCCAGTGTTGCAGTTCCTGGGTTTTAGTTATTCCTAATGGAATGTGCCCTTGCTGCTAATTTCTTATGTCAAAAATGAAAACTCATATACCATCCTTCATGTAAAAATCTCCTATGTATTTAAAATAGTTCAGTTCGGTTCAGTCGCTCAATTGTGTCCGACTTTGCAACCCCATGAATTGCAGCACGCCAGGCCTCCCTGTCCATCACCAACTCCCAGAGTTCACTCAAACTCATGTCCATCGAGTCGGTGATGCCATCCAGCCATCTCATCCTCTCTTGTCCCCTTCTCCTCCTGCCCCCAATCCCTCCCGGCATCAGGGTCTTTTCCAATGAGTCAACTCTTCGCATGAGGTGGCCAAAGTATTGGGGTTTGAGCTTCAGCATCAGTCCTTCCAATGAACACTCAGGACTGATCTCCTTTAGGATGGACTGGTTGGATCTCCTTGCAGTCCAAAGGACTCTCAAGAGTCTCCTCCAACACCACAGTTCAAAAGCATCAATTCTTCGGCACTCAGCTTTCTTCACAGTCCAACTCTCACATCCATACATGACCACTGGAAAAACCATAGCCTTGACTAGACGGACCTTTGTTGGCAAAGTAATATCTCTGCTTTTTAATATGCTATCTAGGTTTAATAGTTAAGAATAGTTAAGTTCAGTTACCACTCCCACCCCCCACCCCCCACTCAGAGAGAGGATTTCCATTCATTTAGCAGCTCTTGACCAAATTATTTGTGAATTCAAAGAATTTTCATTTTTTCTTAGATTTCTAAATTTTAACTCTTTGAGTGATAGAGCCCCAAATTAAATTCATATCAAAAAGTACTTACTGCATACTTGTCAAGCAGGGTGCTGGGTGAGTGCTCAGCGTTGGCCTTCAGAATCCTTAGGAGGGAGTCCACTCAGTTGATTTGATCAGGAATGCCCCTGATATAGGATTCTTGATTCCTTTGGTGACAGGAAAGGAGGAGGCAGGCGCCTCTGCGTCTTTTCTTCTGTTATAGCCACATGACCAGAACACCCTCCATGTGGCACTTGCTGCCAGGGGCCTCCCCACAGTGTCATGCGATGCCCACCACACCCCAGGGGCAGTGAGCAGGACGGGGGTGGGAGCCCATTTTCCAGGTGTGGCAGCAGAGGCTCTGAGGAGCACACGGGCTTGCTGATTCCTAGGGGCTCTGAATAAGATTCAGCCTTCTGACCCCTAGATCAACGTGTTTTTCTCCAAACTAGGGGTTCTCAACACTGCCAGATCCAGTGCCCCCTTCCATTTCCAAAATGAAATTCAGAGTTCATGTAATCAGGTATATTAAAAAAAAAAAAAAAACCACATCATCAGTTCAGTGGGCCAGTCGTGTCCGACTCTTTGCAACCCCATGAACCACAGCACGCCAGGCCTCCCTGTCCATCACCAACTCCCAGAGTCCACCCAAACCCATGTCCATCAAGTTGGTGATGCCATCCAACCATCTCATCCTCTGGCGTCCCCTTCTCCTCCCACCTTCAATCTTTCTTCAATCTTTTCAGATGAGTCAGCTCTTTGCATCAGGTGGCCAAACTATTGGAGCTTCAGCTTCAACATCAGTCCTTCCAGTGAACACCCAGGATTGATCTCCTTTAGGATGGACTGGTTGGATCTCCTTGCAGTCCAAGGGACTCTCAGGAGTCTCCTCCAACACCATAGTTCAAAAGCATCAATTCTTCGGCGCTCAGCTTTCTTCACAGTCCAAATCTCACATCTACACATGACCACTGGAAAAACCATAGCCTTGACTAGACAGACCTTTGTTGGCAAAGTAATCTCTCTGTCTTTTAATATGCTGTCTATAGTATAAAGTATAATACAAAGGAGAAGCAAAGGAAAGTGATCCATAATCAGACTGTGCTTCAGCATAAAAATGGTGAGTGACGTGAAAGTCACTCAGTCATGTCTGACTCTTTGCGACCCCATGGACTATACACTCCATGGGATTCTCCAGGCCAGAATACTGGAGTGGGCAGCCTTTCCCTTCTCCAGGGGATCTTCCCAACCCAGGGATTGAACCCAGGTCTCCTGCATTGCAGGGGGATTCTTTACCAGCTGAGCCACCAGGGAAGCCCAGGAAACTAGAAGGTAGGCTGAAGCAGTCAGTCAGGCTCCTGCTCCTAGGCGTAGGATCTCCGCATGTGAATACACGTCTGCAAATGCAGATGGTGCACAGCTGTCGCCAGGACCACCCATGCGTGCTGCACCCTCGGATCCGGTTTTCTAGAACAGTGAACATGCTTGGTAAAGTTTTGGACACAGTACCGTACAGTCTACATGGCAGTAACATTCTGGAAGATTCAGGTGACATTAGATCCGTGCAAATACTCCTTTCAGGTTTTTTTTATGAAATGAGTTAGGGTCTAGTCTCAGATCCTTGCGAACTGGTTTCACCTCCATGAACGTCCTGAAGATCGTTCAGAAAGACATCATGCAGGGTAGCCTGTGTGCGTTACAGATCACAGTGTGCTGTCAGACCAGCTCTCTGACTTTAAAAAGTCCTCATTTGTTGTATCTGCTGATTGCTGTGGTGTAAATGCCCCCCAGATGGCTGGCATCAAACTACCCGCAGAAACTGGCCCACGGATCTCCTGCAGGTTTAGCCGTTTGCTTAGTAGGAGCAGCTTTGGGACACCCGAGTTCACATCCTGCATCTCGGGCACCGCCCTCTAAATGCCAGCTGGGTTCCTCAGATCACGGTTACACCCTCCAGAATGCCCCCGTTGGGGCAGCGTGGTCCCCCTGGAGAGCCAGCGTGTGCAGCTCTGATGGTCACCCTGGTGTAAGTGTCCTTACCCGGCGTAGCCCCTTTGCCTGCAGGGGTGGGAGTGGTCCTCACCTCCTGCTTCCAGGCTGTCCCCTGGGCCCAGGGCCTCTGCACAAGCCAGCTAGTTCATCACCCAGAAAGTCAGCATGTGGCAGAGTCCCTGAGGCAGGCCTCCTTGTCTCCATCCAGTGTAGCTGTGCCACCTGCGTCACGAAGGTGGACGCGCAACAGCCTGGGTGATGGGCGAGTGGAATCAGTTCATGGCCCTACAGCCACTGTGAGTGAGTGAAGATGGGCCTAGAAACTGATAGACACCCCGGGGGCAGACACTCAGCCTTACTACGGACGAGCATTTGGTGTAAGGCCTTTGCCACAGAGGACTGACGTCTCTTCTCTGTCCCCCGCAGTGCACCCTGGACTCTGAGGTGGCTGTGAGAGTCGGGGGGGAGTTCTTCTTCGACCCGCAGCCCACGGACGCCTCCAGAAACCTCGTGTTGATCGCGGGAGGTGTTGGGATTAACCCCCTGCTTTCCATCCTGCGGCACGCGGCCGACCTCCTCAGAGAGCGGGCAAGCAAGGGACAGGGGTATGAGATGGGGACAGTCAGACTGCTGTACAGCGCGAAAGACACCAGCGAGCTCCTGTTCAAGGTGGGGAGCAGTGTGCGTCTCGTTTAGCTGGGCGTGAGCAGGCTTGTGGCACGGGCCTTTCTTCTCTCCATTCGCTCTTCTCTCCAGCAGTTCAAACCAGAGGCTTGAAAGGCTGAACCCTGTTCAAGAGAGAATTAATCAGCACATCCTATCCTGCCCAGAACTATTTAAAAAGCTAGTGCTAAGGAGGCTCCCAGTGCAGTGACAGAAGAGGGCAGGTCTGGCGGGCTTGAGTCTGGAGGTGGGTGAGCAGAAAAATTCAGCCTGCCCCTGGGGCTCCCCAGAGGGTCAAGAGGCCTACGAGTGGGCTGGGTGCCCCAAGAGTAGGTGTGACCCAGCTCAATACGTGAAACCCCCATGAGCTGCATCTGCAGGAACTAAGTCCCTCTGAGGGAGAAGCCTGTCGCTCTGGGTGGCTTTGCAGCTGCAAGGATGAACAAAAGAACAGAAACAGTTAAAAGACACAACTGTGGTCACTGAAACTGCTGCTTAATTGCCCACGCCTGAGAGAAAAGAAAAAAGCAAAAACTCCTAGAGAGTTAGTAATATGCTTGTTAGCATATTCAGATTTCAATTAAAGGCAAATAGCCCCCCGCACTCAGATTGCTCTGGCCTGCCCGGCTGCAAACAATGCCTCTCTTAAGTGGAGAGCCGAGCAGCGGACGTGTGCAGAATTGGCAGTGGAGCTTCGGCGTCCGGGGGGTGCACATCTGTTTTGGTTTTTTAAAATTGTCGTGTGACCAGATACGTTTGACATTCCAGAAAAATATCCTCGATCTAGTGAATGAATTTCCTGAGAAGATTGCCTGCAGTTTGCATGTTACAAAACAGACGACACAAATCACTGCAGACCTCAGACCGTACATCACGGGTGAGTCCCCAAAAGGTGTTTTCACCGTCTCCATGCCATTGCCGTGTGGATGTACCAGTTGGTTGAGTGTAAATGCTTTATTGTTGGGATTTGCTGGCTGGGAATGTCACTACCTGGGGGATTGAGAGATGATTCATTATGGAAACATAAGGAGAGATTAGTTGGGTTCACTTATTATATACAGATCTCCTGCTGCCTATATTAAAAATTTATTTTCTGCATTTTTTAGGGGACCTTTGCGTCATTGCTGTAACATGCATACAGAGAATTTATCCTCCAGCTTTGACTGAATCAGTTCCATTTGCCATGAATAGTCATTTAAATTTTTCGTGGTTTCCCCTCCTGGAAGGATTTCTCACAAAGCAGTTTAGTTACTTTGCTGAAGGCAGTTTTGAATCTGTCCCAAAGACCAGCACGCTGCGCGGCCCTGTCTGGAGAGTGTGTGGTGACCGGCTGCCCGCGTTGCTCGCTGTGGCTTCAGGAAGCCTGGAGACACGCTGTCAGCTGGGATCCGGCCTGGACGCCCACAGGAGCCAATGCGTGGATGACTCGGGGCACAACCTCTGGGCCCAGTTATTGAAAATAAACTCTGTTGCCAAGTTGTGGTCAGTGCTTCCTCCTTTCAGTACAGACGCATCTGGCTCAACTTGGTGTCTATTCTGTGTTTTCGGCAGAAGGAGGAATAACGCAGAAGGAGATAAGAGATCACATTTCGAAAGAGACCTTGTTCTACATTTGTGGTCCACCTCCCATGACAGACTTCTTCTCCAAGGAGCTGGAGAGCAGCCACGTCCCCAGAGAGCACATCTGCTTTGAGAAGTGGTGGTAGCGGCAGGCGGGGCCGGGAGAAGGAGGCAGATGAGGCCTGCGAGGCTCACACACAGGGCGCTCTGTGGTTCGGCCTGTGATTTTCCTCTGCCCACTCTCTTTTTAAGGCTGTGGACTCTGCCCAATTGGAGAAACAAGTAAAAGCAGCTGACAGTTAAACGATAAACTTGTTGCAAAAACTTCATTAATTAAACTGATTTTTATTACATTGACTTTCTTTTATGAATAACTGATTATCTCATGGTGTACCTTGAATTGGTCAATACATATTTTCTCTCAAGGGAAAAAAGACACATCCTTCACCCATATGAAACTACTGTTTTGTGTGTGAAATGCAGGCTCTTTAAATAATTTGACAGCCACGTATGTATCTTTTGTTGAATAAACGTAAATGTGAGATCATTTGGAATGGTTTCTGTTGAATGTCTTAGTTTACCTTCTTGTGGCCTGCAGCCTCGTTTCTTGAGACTGTTAAAAGTTGGGTTTGGAAATAGAAAGCTGTTGGGAAAACTGCTTTAGGGTATTGAACATCCAGCATATTTCTGTTAATGAATATCCTAAGTATGTATCCTGACTGTGAGTTTCTCCTCAGATGAAACCTTTTCTGAGGCCCATGTCTTGGCTGTCTGTCTCAGCGCTCCACGTGTGAGGTGGCTTCTCTTCCGGGACCGAGGTGACGATGAGTGCTGTGTTCTCTGTGATTCTGCCCTCAGTGTCTGGGCTTGATGGGCTGTACAAGTGTGCTCAGGATTGATCGCGGGGTGCAGAGCCGATTCCAAGTCCTGCTGCTCTGCCTCATATTTCATTCTTTGGCCAGGGTTGTTCCTGGCACCACGGCTTTTGAGTGGCTGAAAGAAAGCAGCTACCATTTTAAGTGCTTGCTAAGCCTGGGGTCAGGAGGCGGTCCCCAGAATGGGTGGAGAGAGTTGAGAGCCTTGTCTGAGGCTTCCCTGGTGGAACTGCTAAAAAGAAGACTGTACTCCTTATTTTTGTGTAGATTTTTAAAAATCTGAGAAATGTCCCCAGGCTCAGGCCAGGCCCTCCTTTCTGTGACAAGGACCACGGCTGGCTTCTTGGAGAACCTCATGAGGTGCATGGGGTCTGAGAAGAGAGGTAGACCAGCGTGGGAGGTGCAGGGACCATGCAGAGTTTAGTCCTCAGCTGAGGAGAGAGGGCAGGGGGCCCTTCCTCCTCTCCAGGGCAGGTCTCAGGGACTCCAGGGCGTAAACACATCATTCATCTGTGGGGCCCCGTGATGGCTGGCATCACCACGCTAGCCTCGACTAGGACGTTTTGAATTTTGTTATGTTTTAAGCAGAGGTCATTGGTCAGCTATTTCAATACCAGATTTGATTTCACTAGGAGCGAAGAAGAACTAAAGAGCCTCTTGATGAAAGTGAAAGAGGAGAGTGAGAAAGTTGGCTTAAAGCTCAACATTCAGAAAACTAAGATCATGGCATCTGGTCCCATTGCTTCATGACAAATAGATGGAGAAACAGTGGAAACAGTGAAAGACTTTATTTTGGGGGGGCTCCAAAATCACTGCAGATGGCGACTGCAGCCATGAAATAAAAAGACACTCCTTGGAAGAAAAGTTATGACTAACCTAGATAGCATATTAAACAGCAGAGATATTACTTTGCTAACAAAGGTCCGTCTAGTCAAAGCTATGGTTTTTCCAGTAGTCATTTATGGATGTGAGAGTTGGACTATAAAGAAAGCTGAGCGCCAAAGAATTGATGCTTTTGAACTACGGTGTTGGAGTGGACTCTTGAGAGTCCCTTGGACTGCAAGAAGATCCAACCAGTCCATTCTAAAGGAAACCAGTCCTGAATATTCATTGGAAGGACTGATGCTGAAGCTGAAGCTTCAATACTTTGGTCACCTGATGCAAAGGGCTGACTCATTTGAAAAGACCCTGATGCTGGGAAAGATTGTAGGTGGGAGGAGAAGGGGACAACCGAAGATGAGATGGTTGGATGGCATCACGGACTCAATGGACATGAGTTTGAGCCAAGCTCCAGGAGTTGGTGATGGACAGGGAGGCCTGGCGTGCTGCGGTCCATGGAGTCGCAAAGAGTCGGACAGGACTAAGCGACTGAACTGAACTGAGGAGCAAAGGGGGGCTTGTGACCTGATGGGAACATCGGAGTCCATTCAGGGCAGCGGTCAGCACTGTTCGGAAGTGGCGGGCGCACGGGGGGCTCTGGCTCCTTGGAGCCCTGAGTCAGGAGGCCCCGGGGTGTCCAGGCCACGGGCTGGGCCTGAGGGCCGCGCACTCAGGAGGCCAAGGAGCTGGAGACGGGAGGGGCAGGGATGGGGGCAGTGCGCTCAGCCCCAGGCCCAGGTGGCCCTCCGGAGGAGATGCCTGTGCAGGGGGCCGCCCTGGGCCTTTCCGTGTCGGTGTGGGGTGCTGGGGCGTCTGCAGCGCGGCCTGGGTCAGGCTCTGTGTTGTCAGAGAACCAGGGCCGCCCGTCCTGGGGCACCCAGCTCTGCCCGGCAGGCTGCCTGCGACAGCTTATGGCGAGCTGCGGTGCCGGATCCATGGTCTCCGGAGGAGAAGACACCTCTGGGACCAAAGGCCGTCTCATTCACGAGAGCCTTGGGTAGGTGTTCATTGGAAGTGAGAGATAAAGCTTCTGACACGGACATCAGAAGCGGGTAGAAAGAGTACCCACCCCCACTGTTTTAAGCAGGGCATTGGATACTTCTCAGCTGACAGCTGAGAATAGAGAAAAAGAATACTTGGAGGTCCTAAGAGCTCCCCCAGACCCTCCCCTAAGACAGACATCCTGAGATAACCGGCCCCAGACCAGCCAGGGAGAACGGGTTTTGGGCAATGTCTCTGGGCGAGGCAGACTGCTGCTGTGTCATTAGGGGGACAAGTCTTGAGAAACAGGTCCCCAGGCAAGATTCGTTACAATTACAGTCGTTAACGTGGAGCCGAAGAAAAGCATTTCCATGAGTAAGACCTTGTGCTGTCTGATCCTTAGCTCCTAAAGAAAGGCCAGTCCTCGGGCGAGATCCATCGCTGCACACGGCTTAAGGAAAGCATGGGCGAGAATGTTTGCCTCCTCCCGGAACGGCCCGGCCTCCCGGCCTCCCGGCCTGAGTTCACTCTCCAGCTGCTTGCTCACTGTCTATAAACCCCTGAGGGGCCAGATTGTGACCACTGCCTGAATGGCAGCCCCTTCCAACTCCATCCTTTCTGGCGATGAGCACGGAACGGTGCTTCTGGTCCGCTGCTCAAGGAGATCCGTTTGCCCTTGCCCGCCAGGCCCGTCAGGATCCCTCTGGGAGCTCCTAGCTCCGTCTCGGGGAAGCCCAGCCCGGGTGCCTTGGGACTGCTGGCGTGGTGGCTGAGAAGGGCAGCTGGGGAGCCCTGAGCCGACCGCTGGGTTCGCGGCTCAGCCCCACCCCGCGCTGGGCCGGTGACCTGCGCGATGCCCTGGTTTGTAATTACCCACGTCTGGGCACAGACTTGCGCCCGCATGTGAGACAGAATAGCGCCACCGAGGCTGAAGGTCCCCGGGGAGGGCTCGGCAGGGCAGAGCGGGAGCGGGAGCGTGGCGTGACTCCGCCTTCCGCTTTCCTGCTCAGGATGTCGGAGGCAGACGGCCCGGGTTCCTCCGCCGGCCTGGAGCCTGCCCGTGAGGAGGGCTCTGCCTTGTTCAGCGCTCTCCTGAGCGTGCGATAGGCACTTGGTAGATGCTTCGTACATGGGTGAAAGGGCCTTCCCAGAGTTGATGAACTGGCCTTCGTTTTGTTTTTTAATTATTTATTGGTTACACCTGGAGAAGGCAGTGGCCACCCGCTTCGGTATTCTTGCCTGGGGAATCCCACGGGCAGCAGAGCCTGGCGAGCTACTGTCCCTGGGGTCGCAAGGAGTGGGCCACGGCCGAGCGACTACCGCACACACGCCACACACACTGGCATCACCGGGGATTAGCGGGGTTTCCCTGGTGCCTCCGCGGTAAAGAGTCCGCCCCCTTCCTCCGCCCCGCCCCCCCGCCCATGCAGGAGACATGAGCTTGATCCCTGGGTTGCCAAGATGCCCTGGAGAAGCAAATGGCAGATATACCAAAGTACAGAAGACAGTAGCGTCAACTCTTACACATCCATCACCAACGTCATTGATGACCAGCATGCACTGTCTGTTTTTGTCTGTCCTCAACTTCTTGGGTTTTAATGTTTCAGGGGTATTTTGAAGCTAACCCTAGAAATCATACCTGTAAATTCTCGGGCATGTAACAGCCATATCACCTCAGGATGACCATGGAGCTGTCATGATGCAGCACAAGTAACACCGACCCCTTACGGTCGTCTGAGATGCGCCGGCACTGTTTTCCCTACGTTCTCCCCACATTGCCGCGAAGTCCACAGCTCGCAATTCAGTCGGTATCTCTCCTGAGCGTCTTTCAATCCACGGTCCCCTCCCCCCTCCCCACACATGTACCCAGACACCTTGTTGAAGAAGCCGGGTGGTCCTGCGGACTTTCCCACGTTGTGAACCCCACCCGCGGTACCCTCTCGGTGTGGTTGAACATGGCCTCTATGCTCTGTATGTCGCATAAACTGGTAAGTAGATCTGGAGCTTATTTAGATTCAGACTCAAGATTTTTTTTTTTCTTTTGGGAGACCATGTCGTAAGTGGTGTTACGTATTTCTGTTGCATCCTGAGGTGACACCTAACGTCTGTCCTGCTCTCAGTGTTTTTAAGATTGGTCAGTGGGTTCAGCTTTTGTCAGCCTGATTCCCCCCAGTATAAAGTTCTCTATCAGCCTTTCACCCAAGTTATCTTAGTAGCTGTTGATCATTGTGTGCTATTTCATTAAGGACTAATTGCCCATTTCTATCATCTTGCCGCATTTATTGCCCATGATTCTTCTAAAAAGAACTTTCCCTCATTGACTTTGCCCTGAAATGAGTCTGAATTGGAAAGGCAGGATCAGCGCTTGATTCTTTCCCTTTGTTTACCAACTAACCTGTTATGAGTTGGTGTCCAAGCAACCTCCAAAATGACCAGTGAGGTTTTTCTAAGTGTCCCTGTGAACTCTCGGCTTTTTGTACATTTGATTGTTTGCATCCACTGTGCTCAGATCTTCAATGTCCAGCTTGTTTGGGGCTGCCTGGGCTGAGTCAGTGGCCCTCAGTAAGCTGTGGAGGGTTGATGAGGTTTGGCACTTCTAGAGCTGCAGAAAGTGCTCGAATAGACGAGAAGAGAGTGGTGCCGGAGCCCCACGTGAGGACAGTGTTTCAGGCAGGACGGGCTGGTCAGCTGTATCGTGCTTGAAGTAACAGGAGAGCGAGGTTCCAATGAGCAGCCACTGACGTGACTGGAAGGTCACCAGTGGTCGTGATAAGAGGGATGTTAAGAGGGAAATACAATTACAGTGAGTGTCGACTGTAATTGCAAAGAATTTTACTGTTAAGGGAAATAAAAAGATAGGATGGTAGCTGGAAAGGGAAATAGGGTCAAAAGTGCTCCTTTTTTAAATTTTACTCACAAAATTTGCTTGGCGTGTAGTGATTGCCCATGGGGTCGCCAAGAGTCGGACCTGACTGAGCGACTGAACTGAACTGATAGTTGATTTACAATGCATTTATTTTCACTGTACAGCAGTGATTTGGCTGTACATCTACATATTCTTTCACCTTCTTTTCCATTATGGGTTATCACAGGATACTGAGTACAGTTCCCTGTACTGTCTAGTAGGACCTTGATGTTTATCCATCCTATATATGTGTGTATCTGCTCAGCCCAAACCCCCCATCCATGCCCTCCGCCCCGCCCGCCTGGAACCGCAAGTTTGATCTTATGTTTGTGAGTCTGTCTCTGTTCATAAGTGTGTTCGTGTGTGTAGTATTTTATATTCCACATACGAGTGACAGCTTATGATATTTGTCTTTCTCTTTCTGGCTTACTCTTTATGTGGATGAGAAATCGTCCATTCTGTGTACACGGCACCTTCTGTATCCATTCATCTGTTGATGGACATTCAGGCTGTTTCCATGTCCTGACTATTGTAAACAGTGCTGCAGTGAACACTGGGATGCGTGTATCTTTCTGAATTATGATTTTCTCTGGGTATATGCCCAGGAGTGGCGTTGCTGGGTCATATGGTAGTCCTAGTTTTAGTTTTTTGAGAAACCTCTGTACTGTTCTCCACAGCGGCTGCACCGGTTTACATTCCCACCAGCAGTGGAGGAGGGTTCTGTTTTCTCCACACCTCCAGCATTTACTATTTGTAGACTTTAGCCGTTTTGACCAGCGTGAGACAGTACCTCGTTGTTGTTTTGATTTGCATTTCTCTAATAATTAGCGATGATGAGCATCTTTTCATGTGTTTGTTGGCCCTGTATGTCTTTGGAGAAATGGCTGAGTCTTCTGCTCATTTTTTGATTGTTGTTGTTTTTTGGTCATTTGGTCTGAGCTGTTTGTATATTTTGGAAATTAAGCCCTTGTTGATTGCATCATTTGCAGATATTTTCTCTCATTCCACAGATTATCTTTTCATTTTGTTTCTGGTTTCCTTTGCTGTGCAAAAGCTTGTAAGTTTGATTTGGTCCCATTTGCTTATTTTCGCCTTTATTTCTGTTGCTTGGGGAGACTGGCCTAAGAAAACAACGGTACGATCTATGTCAGAGAATGCTTTGCCTGTGTTCTCTTGTAGGAGTTTTACAGGGTCATGTTTTATATTTAAGTCTTTAAGCCATTTTATTTATTCTGAGTTTATTTCTGAATATGGTTTGAGGGTGTGTGCTGTAACTATTGATTTGCGTGCCGCTGTCCAACCTTCCAGACACCACTTGCTGAGGAGGCTTTTCCCACTGTCCACTCTTGCCTCCTTTATCTGGACTAACGGAGCGCAGGCGTGCGCGTCTGCTCCTGGCCTTCGCTCTGTCTCTGTGCCGATGTCACGCCCCTTTGATTACTGTTGCCTTGTACTATTGTCTGGAGTCCGAGGGGCTTATGCCTTCAGCTTTGTTCATTTTCTTCAGCATTGCTTTGGTGCTTTTGGGTCTTTTATGGTTCCATGTAAATTTTAGGATGACTTGTCCAAGTTCTGTAAAAAATGCTATGGGCGATTTGGTAGGAATCGTATCAAAGCTATTTATTGCTTTGGGTAGTATGGTGTTTTTAACAGTATTATTTATTCCAACCCAAGAGCATGTGATTTTACTCATTTCTTAATATCTGTTTTTCAAACTTTATTTGAAATACTTTTAGATTTATAGAAGAGTTACAAAGAGAGCACAGGGCTCCCATATACCCTTTACCCAGCCTCCCTGAGTGGCAGCACCTTTATGGCCATGGTCTACTTATCAAGACTAAGGACCAGTAGCACAGTTAAACTGGTGCAATACTTTTATCCAAACCAGTTTAGTTGTATTTTTTTTTTTTTTTTTAAGATGAGGGAGGTAACAGCCTGATTAGATGAAAACCTCTGAAAGGACCATTTAGCGGGCCTCCAGTTGGCCTTTTTCCAGAGGATGATAACTAACTTAGCTGTTGTTTTCTGAGCATCTACGTGTGCTGTGACTGTGCTAGACATTTAAGATAGGAAAATGTAAGATACAATTATCGTGAGGAACAAGTTAAATACTTTGGGAAACCTTTTTTTATGATTTAAAGCAGAAATGCTTTGGGGGGAAATTTTTTTTTGCAACTCGTATCTGAAGGAGGGAAGCTGTGGATTGTGGTTGACTGGACAAGTCATCGGAGTGATGGGGCGGTGGGAAGAGGCAATGGGGAAGGTTTTGCCCACTCTGGCGACATGCTCAGGAGAACTGTTCCCATGGGATGCAGAGCTGCAAGCAGGTAGGTACACGTGCCGGTACCAGTGTGTGAACGCACGCGGGGAGTGTCAGACAGCATCCAGCCTTGGCCTGAGATTTTTTTTTTTTAACTTTCTGAATGGAAAACAGCAATTTCCTTCATTCCTGGGTATTGCAGATGATCTTATCCAGATAATTCAACCTGAGAGCTATTATTTCATTTTCTTTTAAATGAAAGCCAAAGAAGTATACTGCTCTCATTCGAGAGAAATAGTGAGCTGTCTTGTATTTTAATCTTACGCCTTCCTAATATGCACATATGAAGCAAGCATGGTGATGACCTTTAAAGATACCTCCTGACCACCGTCAGATCAAAGCGTGCATTTTAAAATGCTTTGCGCTTAGGAACCGAGAACCATCCTGGATGTTGAGCAGCCGTCTCGATACAGTCTGTCTGAGCTCTTCCATACCCTGCGGGGCCCGTTTAGCTTGAGCTGGTCTCTTCCATCCCACCCCTGTGTCCCCTTTTGCTGTGCTTGAGTGTACCAAGATTCCGTCCATTTCTTTGTTCTTTATAATTACCTGATCAGTATGATTATAAAAAATCTAATAATATGAAGGGGTGAAGTCGCTCAGTCACGTCTGACTCTGTGTGACCCCATAAAGTGAAAAGCTAAAGTCATCCCCGCCCATGCCACTCACTCACCCGGAATGAACTTCTGTGTAAAAAGCTGGCTGGGTTCCCTTCTAGACAGTTTATGGTATAATAACACGGGATACACGAGATATCTGTGCTTGCAGATGTCATTAACACACTCCAAATTACGGACATGCATCGGAATGTACCTTACCACGCCCTTATGACCTACATCTAGACTGTTCCCAGTCTGGGGCTATTACAAAGTTTGCAGCGTACACACTTTTCCATGATTTTTGTGCACAAACTACAATCGCTAGAATTGTCATTTCTGAATCAAAAACTGACTGGTATCGTCAAACTGCTTTGTAAAATGCCGAGTCGATTTAGAGTGGTGGAGTATGAAAGTACCCACTTCCCTACCTCTGGCTAATACTAGATATTCTAAGTCTTCATACGGTTTTTCCTAGTCAGTTGGGTGAAAGTTGCCTTTAACAAAAAAAAAACTTATTTTCTGATTGCTCTCTAACATTTTTACTCCTTTAAGTGTTTTAGCCACTTCTCTTTTTTCTTTGGAGAATGGTGTGTTCACATTTTCTATACATCTTGATATCTGATTTGTAACTCCTTATAAAATAGAATGAGTGCTAATCCTTTCTTATATATATTGGAAATATCTTTTCCCAGTCTACTACTTGTCTCTGAATTCTTTTTTTAATAATGTATACCAGAGTTTTAAATGTATATGTAATAAAGTATGTCAGTCTCCCCCCACTTTTTTTCTTTCAAATTTATTACTTATTTGTGCTTGCTGGGTCTTCTTTGCTGCGTGGGCTTTTTCCTAGCTGTGGCGAGCAGGGGCTCCTCTTTACTCACTGCGCAGGCTTTTCATGCAGTGACTTCTCTTGTGAAACACGAGCTCTAGGGTGACTGGGCTTCAGTGGTTCTGGCTCCCAGGCTCCAGAGCACAGGCTCAGAAGGCATGGTCCACGGGCCTAGTTGCTCCACAGCATGTGGCATCTTCCCGGACTAGGGATCGGGCCCACGTCTCCTGCATTGGCAGGCGGATTCTTTGCCGTTGAGCCACCTGGGAACCCCTCCCTTGGTTTTCATGGATATACTTTCTTCTGGTACTTCTGCAGGTCTTTAATCCACTGGGAATTAATTTTGTCTTTTTCCATATAGTGCTCCAGTTGCTCAGCAGCATTCATCAGATATTCCACACTTTCCCCCCGCTTTGAAATTCCTCCTTTATCACATGCTTAAATCCCCTCACTGCTCTGTTTCCCAAGTCTGCTGATTTATTGCTGCTTTGAAATCACACTGTTTTCATTACTCTAGCTTTATTCTGCCTTCTCTTTACTGCATTGTTTTCATCTTCTTCAGGAATAGTAACTGGGGATACCCTGAATTCTGTGGTGGTCTGGGTTTCGGTGGCAGTTTGTGCCTCAGCTGGTAAAGAATCCACCTGCAATGCAGGAGACCCCAGTTCAATCCCTGGGTCGGGAAGATCCGCTGGAGATGGGCTTCCCTGGTGGCTCAGCGGGTGAAGGATCTGCCTGCAATGCAGGAGATCTGGGTTCGATCCCTGGGTTGGGAAGACCCCCTGGAGAAGGGAAAGGCTACCTACTCCAGTGTTCTGGCCTGAGAATTCCATGGACTGTATAGTCCATGGGGTCGCAAAGAGTCAGACACAACTGAGCGGCTTTCACTTCACAGAAGTACTTGGCGTTTGTCTCATTAAATGACAATGTTTCTGTGCAACAGGCCGTGTGAAGGAAGCTTCCCCGTTTTCCCTCTGAGGCAGGTGAGGGTCGGTAGTTAGAGGTCCTGCCCGGGTCCACCCGGCTGCGAGCGACAAGGCCAGGCGTCTGGGACTCTGCCTTCTTCCCCTCCCGTCTGAGGACCTTCCTCTGCACAGACTCCGCCCTGGCCTTGTCCCCAAACCTCTTCCACCACCACAGGGTGGGCTCTCCTCCCCCTTGTTTCTGGGTTTTGGGGTTTTGGCAGCCTCTGGGATCCTAGTTCCCCAACCAGGGGTGGGACACGCCCCTGTGTTCGAAGCCTGGAGCCCCGCACTGGGCCACCAGGGAAGTCCGCTCTTCTCCGCCTTCTCAGAGAGACTCCACTAACCGGAGCGCCCCATCGCAGAGCGTCCCGCTGGGTGAGGTTCCTAAGTCCCACTAGCGTCTCTGTGTCAGGCGCCTACAGAGCAGGAGTACAAAGAGTGTGGTCTGATGGCAGGAGCGCGGAGCCAGGCGTCCAGAGACCTGCACTGCACGCCCATCTCTGTGACCTGCCATCATCCGTCAAGCAGGTAGGACTGTCAACCGAAACCGCTTTCCGCTTTACCGTCCCACGGTCTCATGACGGAAAGCGGGCCTTAGGGGCCCCTGGCGCTGCGGTTGGCCGTTCTGATGAGCGATGACCGAAGCTGGCTTAACTGTCTTCAGGCACTTGACTGATTGTCACAGTGACTGTGGTTTGCCTCTCCAGCCTAAGACGAAATCGCCTTGGACTGAAGCAAGGGAGAAGTTTGGTTTGATGTAGAGGACTCCTGCACTCTGCTGCTGATTAAATTCTGGAGTTGGGGCTCAAGAGAAATGGTGGAATCCCCATTAATAAGAGAGAAGACTGACAGACATTTGCCTACTGGGGCTTCAGGTGGGCTGCACGGAGACAGGGCTGAATTGATAGTTCCCCAGCTTCAAGGAAGGGAGGGTGTAGACAGCAACTTAGGCATTTTCCAGGTCCAGGAACTGGCAAGCTTGCTGGTTGTCCTTCCTTCCAGGATGATTTCCTTGTTGTTTTTGTTGAAGAATCCATGAGACAGGGGAGGTACAGGACTGCAGAGACTCAGACACAGGGGTCCATTACAAGGAGCGTTTTAACACTCACCCTGATAAATGAAGGCTGTTCCTTACCATCACTGAGACTTTTATATTGTTTAGAGGCAGCAGAGAAATCCAAAGCCATATTGGGTTTAATGACTAGTGAGCAGCACGTTTGACTACAGATGTGTAGGTTTTTCGGAGAAGGCAAAGGCACCCCACTCCAGTACTCTTGCCTGGAAAATCCCATGGGTGGAGGAGCCTGGTGGGCTGCAGTCCATGGGGTTGCTAAAGAGTCGGACACGACTGAGTGGCTTCACTTTCACTTTTCACTTTCCTGCACTGGAGAAGGAAATGGCAACCCACTCCAGTGTTCTTGTCTGGAGAATCCCACGGACGGGGGAGCCTGGTGGGCTGCCGTCTATGGGGTCGCACAGAGTTGGACACGACTGAAGCGACTTAGCAGCAGCAGCAGTGTAGGTTTTACTGCGTTAGTTATAGGATGAAAAGCATCTTTCACCAGCCAGCCAACACGCGGTCTGCGTTTTAAACCGTCTCTGGATTGAATGAATCCCTTCGCCCCATTTCTGAGACACTGGGCAGTGTGGCTGAAATCGCCAGCATCCCCGTTGAATCATTTGGGGGCAGAACGTAGGCTCTGCCCCCAGACCCAGGGTAAACAGTCGTACAAACACATGCCTCACCTGGAGTCTCCCCGCCAGCTGCCTCCCTGACTCTCTGAAACATCCTGACTCCCTCCCCAGAAGTTAAAAAGACATATTCCCTGGGTCTTAAGGAAAGGATCGAGACTTGCATTTTGGTGACTTTGTGGAATAATGCTGAATGAGTGGTTCAAATCCTGCAAACGAACCCTGGGTAGAGGTTCTAGGGAAGTCCTCGACAAGGGCAGTACTGATTCCTCTGAGGAAATGTCTGAGTAGGACAGTGTGCGTGGGGTTCCTGGTGCTGCACCAGGTAAGATGTGGCCTCCCGACGCAGGGGTGCATTGATCCTTGGAGGGGGATCCGGGCTCCCACACGCCCTGCAGCCAAAACAGTCAAAACAAACGACAGAAGTAACTTGTAACGAATTCAATAAAGACTTTAAAAATGGTCCACATTAAAAAAAAATGTGAAAAAAAGACAGTATTCTTGTTTCTAGCGTGAGGGGTAGTCTCAGGGCCTCTTCATTCTCCGGTCAGCTGCGAAATCTCCAGAGCCCGCTCCCAGCTTCCTCCTCCTCGCTGACGTTTATGCAGCACCTGCTGTGTGTCAGCCTTTCTCCAAGAGCTCTGCATGTATTCACTTCATCCTCACAGCTGTCATACCCGCATTACCCAGACCCCACACCTGGGAAGTGGCCTTCAGGCTTCTGTCCAGCAACGCGGCCCCAGCATCCATGCCCTTCGTCTGGACCACCAGGCACACTGCCTCCCCACGGACCACTCACCTGGCCTCAGGGCTCACCTTTTCCACAGCCCTGTCCAGCGCTCGCCTTCACACCTGACCGAGCTCTGCGGCCCACGTTAGCACAGTTACCACCCCTTGCAGCTGTTGGGGGGGCCGTGAGGTCCAGGGGAGCAGGGGTTGGCTCTGTCCCCCCAGCACCCAGCACAGGGGTTAAAGCCGTAAGTCCAGAAAAGTGAATGGTCTGAGCCCTCGGGCCCAGGTGAACGCACAGAGGCTGGTCATGCAGGGCTGGGGGCAGCCAGCGCCTGGCGGGCGCAGGGCCCGCAGCTCGGGGACCATTCGCTGTGGTCTGGCTGCAGAAGTGATGTTTGGCAACAGAAACCTGTGGGGAACACTGCCTCAGAAGCCAGTCTATGGCTTGGCAGGTCCTGCTGATCTGACGGGATGCCATCACTCTGGCAGCAGGTACGGGAAACCCAGACTCCCCAGGCGGTGCCAGCCTCTCCGCAGGGGTGCTTCCAGGCCGCCTGTGCCCCCAGCCCCCTCCTCGCCCCCTCCCCAGCCCTGTCACAAGGTCATATTTAACCCTGACTGCAGCTCTCGGCCTGCTCGGGTGAGCCCAGCAGGACAGCCCCGCTCTGGGTGTGGGCGATGAGCTTCACAACATGTTCCTACCAGTAACGTCCCACTGTTCCCTTTGAGAGCTCATCCTCAACTAGGAGGATTTGTGGTTTAGCGGGGCTGTGATTAATATGTTTAGATTACTGACCAAACACGCTTCATAAGAAATGAGTTAGAATGTCTCCTCCTGATGTCCTCTCAAAGCTGACCCCCTGAAGCATGACTCTAAAGTATAATCCACTTAGAGGTATGAAAAAACTCAACGACTGGTCTGATGGTCACTGTCTGGTTACTTACAGACCACCACCAATACACTGGAGGAGGAAATGGCAGCCCACTCCAGTGTTCTTGCCTGGGAAATCCCATGGACAGAGGAGCCTGGCGGGCTACATTCATGAGGTTGCCAAATTGGACACAACTGAGTGACTAGTCAACAACAAATATGCTAAGACCATCAGCGTTGTCACAGAGCTTCTGTTGGGATGAGATGGCTGAGCATCAGGAACCCACAGCACTTACTTGGTTCCCCACCTTCGTCACTCGATCACCTCAAAACACCCCACTCCTTCCAGGCCCGCAGTGACAGCTGCAGCCTTAGAGGCGGAGCTCCACGCACACAGGCCTCTCACCAAATCCTGCGACTTGCACTAGTCCCGGGGCCTTGGCAATGCCAAAGACGGCCTTGTCCCCCACTGGCGGCTTTGGCAACGTAAAATTCCCTTCAGAAATCCCCACATTTACCAGGCATGTGCAGGAGGGAGGGAGTGGGATTTAGGGGTTTATTCACCTTTCGTCAGAAATGTCTCATTTCACAAGGAACAAGCTGGGAGTCAGCTCATGGCCATCCTGTGGCCACACGTCTCACCCTCAGCTGCACCAACTTGCAGGGATGGGGGGGTGCGGTTTGCAAATCCCAAGCCCTGGCCACTCCCCAGGGGCAACCCTCTGGTCTCTGGGGTGGGGCCCAGGTGTCAGAGATCTTTTTTTTTTTGGCTATACAACTTGTGGGATCTCAGTTTCCCGATCAGGGACTGAACCCACGCCCCTGCATCAGGATCACAGAGTCAACCACGAGACCTCCAGGGAAGCCCTGAGGTTTTTAAGCTCCCCCAGTGACCAAGGTACAGCCAGTCCAGGCCCCGCCCAAGGTAGACCAGATGGGAATGTGCAGCAGCATTCCAGCGGGAATGCGCAGCAGCCCGCCAAACAAGACTGTTCCCTGTGCTGGGGCCACACTCCCGAGGAATCCAGATTAGCTACATTCACCTGTAACTATTTTTCCACAACAAATTCTGCCCACTTAGATGTCATCTAATTATTGAAAAACATACCCCGCTCTGTGATCTAAGGCATCCGCCTAATGATGCAGCTGGTATCCTGTGCCTCTCAGAGCTGTAAGAATGTGTGTGGCTTCTGTCCCAGCCTGCTACTTTGGGAGCTTATTTTTCAAGAGCTGTGATCCTCCAAGATATGAGCTAAGAGGTAACATTCTTACTAAACCAAAATACTGTGTAGGTATTTGTGAGTATAAGTGTGGAAAACGTCATTTTAAAATAACTTTAAAAAAATCATCTTCTTTAAAACTATCTTTTATTTTAAAAATGATCTTAATAAAACACCTAGAAATAAACCTACATAAGGAGGCAAAAGACCTGTACTTGGAAAACTATAAGGTACTGATGAAAGAAACTGAAGGTGACACAGATGAAAAATGTCTTCTTGGACTGGAAGAATGAACACTGTCAAAACAACCATACTACCTAAGGTAATCTACAGATTCAATGCAATTCCTGTCAAACTACCAATGGCATTTTTCACAGAACTAGAACAAAACATTTTAAAGTTCGTATGGCAGCTTGTACACATATTCTTTCACTCTGTGTAGTCAAAGCAATATTGAGAAAGAAGAGCAGACCTGGGCAAGCCAGGCTCTCTGACTTCAGACTACACTACAAAGCTGCAGTCGTCAAAAGAGTGTGGTCCTGGCACAAAAGCAAGTGTCAGTGGGATGGGACAGAGATAAACCCACGCACCTGCGGTCAGTTAATTGATGTGGAAGGAGGCGAGAGTGTATACACAAGGTAGAAAAGACAAGCTCGTCAATAAGCGGTGCTGGGGAAACTGGGCAGCTATGTTTCAAAGAATGGAATTAGAACGTTCTCTAACACCAGACACAGGAGCAAACTCAAAATGGGTTAAAGACCTAAATGTAAAACTAGATACTACTAAATAAAACTAGGGGAAAATATAGGCTGGACACGCTGATGTAAATCACAGCAAGACCTTTTTGGATCCATCTCCTAGTCAGAGACAGATAAAAATAAAGAAATGGGACCTCATGAAATGAAAAAGCTTTGCACAGCAAAGGAAACCATAAGTAAAACAAAAAGAAAACCTACAGAATGGGAGAAGATACTTGCAAATGATGCTACCAACAAGAGATTAATTTCCAAATATACACACAGCTAAATTAAAAAAAAAAACCAAACAGCCCAGTTTAAAAAAAAAAAAAATAGGTTGAAGACCTAAATAGACAATTCTCCAAAAAAGACATAAAGATGGTCAAGAGGCACAGGAAAAGATGCTCAACATTGCTAATTATTAGAGAAATGCAAATCAAAACTACAACGAGGTATGAGCTCAACCTGTCAGAATGGCCATCATGAAAAAGTCTGCAAGTAATAAATGCCAGAAATGGTGCGGAGAAAACAACCATTCTACACTGTTGGTGGGAATGTAAATTGGTGTAGCCACAATAGAGAACAGTATGGAGGTCCCTTAAAAAACTAAAAAAAAAAGAGCTACCATACAATTCTACAGTTCCATTCCTGGGCATATATCCAGAGAATACCAAATTGAAAATGATACATGTGCCCAAGTGTTCACTGAAGCACTATTTATGAAGCCAAGACAAGCAACCTAAATGTCCACTGACAAATGGATAAGGACGATGTGGTACATATACAATGGAGTATTACTCAGCCATAAAAAGAGGGAAATAATGCCATTCACAGCAACATGGACGGACCTAGAGATCGGCATAGTAAGTGAAGTAGCCAGAGAAAAACAAGTACCATGTGATACTGCTTATGTGTAGAATCTTAAAAAGAAAGGATACAAATGAACTTACGTATCAAACAGTATAAATTAGGAGTTTGGGATTAACATATACACTCCACTGTATATAAAAGAGAGAACCAACACGGATCTGCTGGATAGCACAGGGGGCTCTACTCGGTACTTTCTAATAACCTATAAAAGAAACGAATCTGATTATGTGTGTGTGTGTATAACTGAAAAAAAGACTATCTTCTCTTTGAACAGTCTTCATCCTTTATCGTAAGCTCGGGTTTAGGCTGGGAAGTTTGCTCATAAAAGGAAAATGTGCCATGTGGCTGTGTTAGGATTTTTAATTCTCCCCTATTAAAATATATTTAAAATGTGTTTTATTTTAGCAAATTTGCACACAGATAAAAAGATAAATAAAAATAAATAAAAATTTATCTGCACACAGATAAATTATTTGCACACTGAATAATTTACTTAAAAAGATTGGAGGCATCCTTAGTAATGGATGTGGGGCTTTTTGTTTTAAAAAGGTACTGTCTCCCTCACCCTGGGAGTAGATGGGCACCCAGGGCACCCACGGGGGTGCCCTGACCTACCTGGTGGCCCCTGAATTCCGCTTTCATCTTCTTTGCACAAATGACAGGAAGGCAGAGCGAGCTCAGCTGGCTCCTCCTGTGGGTGCCAGGAGTTAAGGGACTCAGGAAACAGGAACGGGGACTGGGGTCGGGGTGTCCAGGCACCAGGCTACGACTCTTCAGTGTGACGTGAAGAAAGACTCCTACTCACAATGCACTGAACTCGTAGGTGATTTATTGCTTTAAGTAACTAAACAAGAAACAGGAGAGACAGGCTGCTGGTCACGTCGGCTGGCACTCTCTCTCCAGGCTTTGCAGCTGCATCTACTTAAAGCCTCCACAGTATTTTCTGGACAACATAAACACGTCATAACACGCGTGGGAAGCGACTTGGCCAAGGACACACTGATTAAAATAACACACAACAGAGGCTCCCCACCAGTCAGCTGGCCTCGAAATAACAGAAAGAAGGTGTGTTCCCAGGATGTGCTGAATACAAAACCTTAAAGTTTTTTTTTGGCAATAATACTAACAGAATACTTTTGCGGACATTCTGCAGAAGTGGGTACACGCACAGAATTCTCTCTGCGTTTCCAGATCACCAGTATCTATGGGAACACTTGGAGAATGCCAGGAGGTGGAGCACCTCCCCTCCCAATGTCGTGTTCTTTGCCAAAGAAGCAGGGTCCAGGGGTCAGACAGAGAAAAGCAGTGGACAGGGCTCAAGGGCGTGTTACAAGCACCCAGCAGCTGCACCAACAGCAGGGGCTGGACCTCCCCATCTCGGGGCTGGGGGTGGGGGCGATGACCATGTCGGCCTTGACTGGCAGCCAGGCTTGACCCGGAGTTTGGCCTGAGGGGCCCCTGGAGGCCCTGGGTGGCCCAGCCCCTCCCAGGAGCCGCAGGGTCAGGGCTGGACTCCTAGCCCCGAGGTCTAGGAGCGACCAGTCCTCGTGGGTTCTAGCACTGGGGCCCAGGACACGTCTCAAAAGGATGTGCAGAAACCAGCAATGCCGGGGCCCAGCCCTCCTCGGGTGGCTCATTAGCTCACCAGGAGGGGTCGCGCCAAGCCAAAGGCAACGTGCCACACCAGGGCGCACGAGCCCCCAGCCCACGGCCCAGCGAGGCTCAGGGGTGCTCGGCTGCCGCGGGCCCTGGAGCCACCTCCACGCCAGCATCCTCTCCAGGCTCGGGGCCAGTGAGCCTCACGCTGCCCTCCGCCGGGGCCGGGCTGCGGCCCGAGGGGCCGTTCTGCACAGCCTCGCCCTCCACACACGGCTGGCCATCCGGACGCGGCTTCTCCGCGGGGCCCTCCGCCCAGTCCTCCCGCCCGGGCACATGGCCCCCCGCGTCTCCCACTCTGGGAAGCTGGTCTTCTGGGTTCTTCTCGCTTTCTTCGGCTTGTCGCTTGCCCCTGACACAGAATTTCCCTCTGGATTTCCTCGTCGGCCTGTTACGCATCTCGTCTCGGGAGAATCGCCACTGAAACTAGAGATCAGGGGAGATGGGAGATAAATACACGCTGCTTCCGTGACCCCGGATCGTCCCTGGACACGTGTTCTGTGTTCACACCCACGTCTGGCAGCGAGACACACAAGGCCTGCTATTCCCCAACCACAGCCCAAACCTTGCACCCACTGGGAGCTGGCAGTTCCTGCCACGGCGTGGACTCTAGGGGTGAATTTCTGGGGAGAGGGCCCCATACCAAAGGCCTGAGAGGGGAGCTGCTGAAATCCTGTCATCTGGAGAACCAGGAGGGGTGAGCACGCACGGGCCTGCTCTTCCTAAGGGTATCACCCGGGTCAGAACCTGGGCACTCAGGTCCCCCTGAAGGACTGGCAGGCCGTGCCAGCCGCCAGCCGCACCTCGCTCTGCTTGAGAGCCCCCACAAAGCCCTCACTCCCTTCTGGGGCAAGCTACGCCCAATGACCAGGCCACGTGGGTCTGGTCAACAGCCCATCCTCCTGCTCCCCCCAGCACTGGCCAGGCCACTGCAGTCGCCCAGTCGGAGCCCAGCACGTCCCTCAGCCAGGCCCCCTTCCCCACCGGCATTCCCATGGTACTCCCCCTGAAACCTCACCCAAACCCATCCCAGCTGCCGCTTCCCAGGGAGTCCCAGGCTGCGCTCCCCTGTGGGCAGGGGAGTCCAGGAGCGGACAGGACCAAGGGCACAGTCAGTGTCAGAGCTGGAGGAGGACGGGTCACAGGGATGCCGTGGAGGGGGGCCACGCCATGCAGAGTCCACCCCACTCAGCCGCGTTCTTATCTATACAACGGGGGGAGTTCCCCTAACTTAAATCGGGGTGGGTGACTCTGTGCAGTGGGAGAACGACTTCAGGATCTTCAGGCCACGTGTTCTGTGTTGCAGCGTTTCGACTCTGCTACTGTAGTGCAAAAGCAGTCCAGGTGATAATACGTAACAGGTGTCACCGTGTTCCAACACAAAACTTTATCGACAAAAGCAGGCACTGTGCCGGCCCCTTTTGGCCCAAGAGCCGCAGTGAGCCAAGCTCTGCCACAGAAGGTGTGCGCGTCCATACGATGCCGCCACAATCCACATGACAGGCTTACGCTGCGTCCAGCACATGAGAAACCAGGTGTGTTCATGGCGACTGACGCTGGATGTCAGTTCAGAGCGTCAGGGACGCCTCCTGTCCTTGGTTCTGGCATACCCGGGATACAGCAGGGAGCCTGGCGCGGAGAAGATGCTCAGCGCCCTTTTGTGAGACGGCTGAATGGGAGGACGCAGCGCCGGCCAAGCTGGCTGCCCTGCGCGTCAGGGGAAGCCAGTCCTCTCATTTTAAGAGTCAAAACACCCTGGGGCTTAGCGAGGAGGCGTGGGCGCATCCCCACATCAGATCTGGCGGAGCTCCAGAAAGAGAGATTAATCTGGGGAGAAAAGAGGAAAACGTTCGAGTCCTGCTGAGCCTGCTGACAGCAGGAGCCGCTCCGGAGGGAGGTGGTTTGGGAGCCATTGCACTCGGGATACATCCAGGCGCAGGAGCTGGGGCAGACAGGGAGGCGTGAGGGGCGGCGAAGGAAGGCGGAGACGTGGGTCCCTGTGTTCACAAGACAGGCACGCGCTCTGCAAACGGCTCCCCGCGCCCCAGAGCTCCGCCGGTGGCGTGGGGGCGGTGTCCTCTCTGCAGGCTATGCCCGCGGGCACTGCAGCCACAGGGCCCTGGGGACGGGCCAGCCCCGGAGACCCCGCTGGAGACACGGGTTTTCCAGGGAAGGGAACCGGGGGGCCTCGACCCCGGGGGACGGCCTTGGCTGCCCCACCCGCGGACACGCGGCTCCACTTCAAGTTGCACGTCTTTCTTTGCTTCATTTCTTTCCACGTGAGTCGCAGCACACTGGTGTCACCAAATACGGACTTGGAGCTAAGCCCTTCTGCGACCGAAAGAGAAGGCAGCCTTCTATCTGAGTGACTTCCGGTGAGGCTACACGCTGGCAGCTGTACCATCCAGGGAAAACCATTTCCTAAGGCTGTACCACGTCGCAGATATATCTGGGTGCTTTGCCAGGAAGAAGCAAAAACGTGCTGCGTATATTCTTTAAAATCCACCACCTCTGTGGCATTCTCAGCGGGAGAAGTCTACTTCCCCAAATAAGACACCTGCCTGGACGCACTCAGGGCTCTGAGACGGAACACATCCTGGGGTGAGTGCACTGACCCCCTTTTGAACAAGACCAGCAAATCTGGATATTCTATCAACAAAGAGGAAAAGCAGTGAAGTGTGTATGCTGAGGTTGTGTGTGTCAGGCGCGCAGTCGTGGCCAACTCTGCAACTCCACGGACTGTAGCCCGCCAGACTCCTCAGTCCATGGGATTCTCCAGGCAAGAAGACTGGATTGGGTTGCCATTCCCTTTGCCAGGGGATCTTCCCGACCCAGGGATCGAACCCAGGTCTCCTGCATTGCAGACGGACTCTTTACCATCTGAGCCACCAGGGGAGACCTGAGGTTAGGATTTAATATTTATCCTGTCCTCCCCACCTGCCTGCCCTGCAAATCCCAACCAAGTTCCCTGACAATACTGGCTGGGTTTCCCCTAGATACTCCTTTTGGGGGTTTCTCTCGTACAGTGACTGACAGACTGCCCTCAGGTTGGACAGTAGTTTGAGCTTTTCCTACCCAAGCCACGAGCTTTCAACAATGGACCCCCTCTGCAGGTGGAGTGGTCCCCCAGATCCCACCCCGAAGGTGCCCACTTCAGCCGAGACTGCAGCAGGCATCTTGGGGCCCCATGACCACCATGTGGGACCAGGACCTCTGACCTCAGCACGGACTGACCCTGCACGGCTCCTGGGTACCAGCGGCCATCGTTCACTACTGCTGCCTCATGTGCTGCTGCAGCTGCGTTTTACTTCCAGGCCACACAGAGGAGTTGTTTTTAATGGGTGTCTCCAAATAGTCAGAGTCTCTTCATTCTGCATGGTTTTACAAAAAGGCCAGTTAAGCTGGCCTATACAGCGAGCTGAGAGCCAGTCAGCTCTGAGAGATGTTGGAGGAAATTGTATTTTTGTCAAAACAAAACTGGTGAGACTGCTTAGGCTGAAAGGCCTCAAATAAGGCGACACAGCACCACAGGCGGTGCCGTGGCCAAGACCCCGGTTCAGGCCCCGGTTCTGGCATTTGGTAGCTGTCTGTCCTCAGGCAAGGGAGTAATCTCCAGAAGAGCTGCCCTCGCCCCCTGGACTGGTGCACAGCCCCGGGGTGGGGTGAGTCACCCCGGGGACCCACTCAGCCTGCAGCGGATGGTGAGTTGGGGGCCCACTCCCCCGCAGTGGGGTGCGGGGTCCCGCTGGCCCACTCCCAGCGCCCCTGCAGGCGGCTGGTGGATGGTGAGTTGGGGGCCCACTCCCCCGCAGTGGGGTGCGGGGCCCGCTGGCCCACTCCCAGCGTCCCCTGCAGGTGGCTGGTGTGCCTGGCCGTGCCCATCCCCCTGGGACAGAGTCCACCCCGGACCCTGGCTCTTTTCTTCTTCAATTATTCATGCATGCATCTGGCTGTGCTGGGTCTCTGCCGCGGCACGCAGGATCTCTTAGCTGTGGCAGACCCTGGTGAGTCTCAGTGCGAACCCCTTGTCCTCGAAAAGGCTGCTCTTGCTAAATGAACAGCAGACGCGTGGTTCCCCGTACACCAACCGCATCCGGATTCCCGCAGAGGATCACGCTGCACCGCCCTCCTGATACAACACGACCGAGGACACAGCCGGGCTGGGCCTGCGGGGAGCGCTCCGCTCACTCTCTCCAGGCCCTGCCTGGGCTGCTGGGCGGAGGGGGATTTGGGGCTGTCCACGCCGAGCTGGATGCAAACGACTCCGACCCGTGTTTTTCTGTCCTTCGGAAAACTCTGCCAAGCCAAACGCCTTCAAGGACGGCACCATTCTCTCTGTCCTTAGATGGAGGGTGGCGATGTCACCGACTCCCCAAGCTCCTTGGGGTCCCCAGCCCACCACAGCTGTTCTGGGGCCGCAGCCGGGTCACCTGGAGGCTGTGTCTGGAGTCCTCCCCTTTCCCCCTCTCCTTTGCAGGGAGCACTCTCACGAAGCAGGGAAGTAGCTGTGGCTGAAACTCAGGGTCTCTAGAATCTAAAAGCTAAATGTTCTGAGTGTCCCACACTGAGACAAGGTTTCCCTTCCCCTGAATTCGCAAAGCAGTGCTCTCACTAGGAACTGTTGGCATCATTTTATGATGAGCATGTACTGGTTCCGAGAGGTGACGTTAACTCTCCCAAGGTCACACAGCTAGAAAACAGCAGAGCTGAAATTCAAACACAGGTTTCTCTGACTCTACACTAATCTTCCGTCTGCTCCTTCTTGGTGGGTAAAAGGTTTCAGACTCACATTCTGGAAGGAAGCCAGGGAAGACGCCACGCGCCTTTGGAATAGCTCAGCCCGCCCGTGTGTGCCTCAGCTTTCAGACTTCGTGACCTCAGGACAGAATCTGCTAGATGAAGGCTTGATGCATGAAACCAACTGATCAGCTAATGGAAGTACAGATTTAACTGCCGTGAAAGACGCTTCGGTGTGTCTGATTAAAAAAAAACACATCTACATTGAACAGACCCTGACAGGCCTATTTTTAAAAAATCAATAATGATAAAATTTGAATGGAGATACACACGGTGAGCCTGGAAAGGGGCCCTAAACTACTCAGCTGAGACACTGGCTCTCAGACTTGGCAGGCATTCAGGATCACCTGGGGGACGCCTTCAGACACAGGGCCCCCACCCTATCCCGGGGTTTCTGATCAGGGGGCCTGGGGAGGGGACAGAGGCTGGCACTTCACACAAGCTCCCTGGTGATGCCAATTCAGCAGGTTCATGGGTCACAGAGTGAGAACACACAGCTAAGACCAGCACCACCAGTTCACTGTGGGAAACAGCCTCCCCCAACCCCTCCACGTGCCCCATCAGCCCCAGCCCAGCATCCGCAGGAGGGCCTCCTCCTCCAGCCTCACCTGCAGGTCCCCTTACTGCTGTGCTCGGGACAGTCACAGTCTTGAAGGAACAACAGAAGGACGATTGGCCCCTGGACCACGTGGGTCCTGAGACGCAGGTGGCTTGAAGCAGTAAAAACCAGTGCTGCGAGGTGAGTGGTTGCTTCCATCCTTGGATTCAGGGAACCTCGGATATGAGAGGCTCACTCTGAATTACACTCGGATTAACCTCTGTCCAAGGGTGGGTGGTATGTATTTCAGACCCCGAGGCGGGAGAGCTTGCCGCGGGGCGGCTCTGAGCAGAGGTCAGCAGCATTCACCCAGAGGCAGGCCGCCAGGCTGGAGGACGCAGCGTGTCTGAGCGGTTCCAGGGCGAGTCTCTCAACACAAGAGAGCAGCCGCTGCATGCGCAGCGGGGTGGATGGGCCTTCCCAGGCCAGGGCACGAGTGGGGTGAGGGTGTGCGGCCAGCATGGAAACCGAGAAAACCCCGACTAGCTGTCTGTGCCAAAAATAAGTGCAGAAAGGGGAAAGTCCTCTTTACAGCAGTGTGCACATGTCCAGAGTTCCAAGTCAGCAGGGCTCGTGGATTGAATTCACACGTTTTAAAACCTGACAGTATCTGCCTCCACTTCGGTAGCTTAGCTGAAGACAGATGTCTCCCGGGTTGCAGAAAGCACCTCTTACTTTCAAAGGAAGTTAATATTTGTTCTGAAACCCACTATCACAGATGAACAAAGAGGTTTCTTTCAAATACTGAAAGTCCTGTTTGGAGAATTTCATCCCCTTGGCTGATTAAAAGAGGACTAAATATGCTGCATCCCTGACGTCTGAATTTTGCACTCTTTCCTTAAATGTCAGTGAGACACACACCACGCACGTCCTGGGCCCAGCAGTTTGATTGTTCATTCGCTGGTTCAACAAGTGTTTGCTGAGTACTAACTCAAAGCCTGCTTATTTAACTTATCTGCAGAGCACATCATGAGAAACGCTGGGCTGGAAGAAGCACAAGCTGGAATCAAGATTGCCAGGAGAAATATCAATAACCTCAGATATGCAGATGATACCACCCTTATGGCAGATAGTGAAGAGGAACTAAAAAGCCTCTTGATGAAAGTGAAAGTGGAGAGTGAAAAAGTTGGCTTAAAGCTCAACATTCAGAAAACGAAGATCATGGCATCTGGTCCCATCACTTCATGGCAGTTAGATGGGGAAACAGTGGAAACAGTGTCAGACTATTTCTGGGGGGCTCCAAAATCACTGCAGATGGTGACTGCAGCCATGAAATTAAAAGACACTTACTCCTTGGAAGGAAAGTTATGACCAACCTAGATAGCATACTGAAAAGCAGAGATATTATTTTGCCAACAAAGGTCCATCTAGTCAAAGCTATGGTTTTTCCAGTGGTCATGTATGGATGTGAGAGTTGGACTATGAAGAAAGCTGAGCACCGAAGAATTGATGCTTTTGAACTGTGGTGTTGGAGAAGACTCTTGAGACTCCCTTGGACTGCAAGGAGATCCAACCAGTCCATCCTAAAGGAGATCAGTCCTGGGTGTTCATTGGAAGGACTGATGCTGAAGCTGAAACTCCAGTACTTTGGCCACCTGATGCGAAGAGTTGACTCATTGGAAAAGACTCTGATGCTGGGAGGGATTGGGGACAGGAGGAGAAGGGGACGACAGGATGAGATGGCTGGATGGCATCACCGACTCGATGGACATGAGTTTGGGTGAACTCCGGGAGTTGGTGATGGACAGGGAGGCCTGGCATGCTGCGATTCATAGGGTTGCAAAGAGTCGGACACGACTGAGCGACTGAACTGAACTGAACTGAAAGCCAGGGGCCGGGCATACAGCAGTGCGGACAGAAAGGGTGTGATCTCAGAGAATTCCTGTCCAATTCTACTGGGGAGGATAAGCTACTGATCACAAATACTCAGGAACAGAGAGGAGAGGAACATGGTTCTTCACGGTAAATCGCAGAAGAGCCTGGCTTGGTCTAAAGGGAGAGAACGCTGTCCTGAGAAAATACAAAGGAAGAAAGTATCCCAGATGCAGGAAACGCCCAAGCAAAGGCCCTGTGGCAGCGAGGAATCCAAGAGAGCATGCAGGCCAGGGCGGCTGAGATGCATCAGATGGGCCGGAGGGCAGGGGGTGGGGGGAGACCCCACAGGGCCATGTGGACCCCAGTAAAGGCTCCCACCTTTATCTTGAAAAAACACAAAGCTTTAGAAGCACACGACTCCATTTGCTCTTTGTAGAAGGTCACTTTGGTTCTGAGTGGAGAACACCCTGGAAAGGGAGGCCTGTCATCGGGAGATGAGGGTAGTCCAGACAGGTGATAATGGGAGAGGGGGTTCCAGAGGCTCAAGGACCTAAAGCTAGACATGCCTTCAGGACAGACTGGCGGTGGGGGGAGGAGACGGAGGCCCCAGGTGAGCTCCAGGGCGCGGCAGCTTGGGCCTGCGAAGGGCCGACCCTCCTGGTGCGTAAGATTGCGGGGTCACCAGCAGCCACAAGGAAGGAGAGGCTGAGGCTGGCCGCTCCAAGGGGAGACTCGGCGACTCAGGGGTAGGGAGGGGGCCGTCTAGGTCTGGGGGTGCAGGAGATTCTCTACGGAAGAGGAAGTGGGGAGACACAGGGCTCCAGATGAGGCAGCGGGTGGGAAACCAGGCGGGCGTGGTGGGGCAGAGAGAACAAGGCGCTTCCCGGGCTGGAGGGCGCGGCCGGGGTCAGCGCCGCGGGCCTCGAGTTGAGGGCGCCCGGGGTCTCCAGGGAGCCGTACAGGGAACCGCCGGCTTAGGAGCGGGGCCGGGGACCGGGGCCGGTACAGGCCACCCTCCGGGCGCCGCCCCACGTCACAGCGAGGGCAGTGCCCACTGCCAGCCGTGCCCGGGAGGCGCAGGGCTGAGCGAGCGCCCTGGAGGGCGCGGGCTGCCCGGGGGCGCTCCTCCCGACCCGGCAGAGCCGGCCGCCGCCCTCCGGACTCCGGACCTTCCTGCTGGACGTTCGTACAGCGGCCCTGTGCCCCGTCCTGAACCCCGCCGCCCAGGTTTCCTCCGGCCCTTCCCTCGGCGACTGCACAGCGCGCACCAGAACCCCGGCCGGCCCGTCGGGGTCCCTCCTACCAGCGCGCACCCCCCCCCGCCCCGACGTGTTGGCTGCGGAGGGGCGGCGGTTCACGGCCAACCTGTTCACGGCCCCCATCCCCAGCACGCGAGGAGGCCTGGGGGGTGGTGCCAGGGGAAGGGTGGGGGTGTCTAGCGGGCTCTGCCCCACGGCCTGGCCGTGCCCGTCACAGGGACAGCAAGCTGGCCCCAGGGCACGGCCGCGCGGCCCCGAGGGTCGCCTGGGAGGAGCACCCTCGGGGGCAAAGCCTGGGGTGTGCAGCCACTGCGGAGGCCCTGGGCTCCGCCTCAGGGAAGCACGGGGTACACCCCCAGTCTCAGGGCGACTGCGCTCCCAGGAGGGTTCGGGTGACGTCTCAGGAGGGTGGGGCACGGCCTGGCCCTAGGACTCGCTCTGCAGGGGCGCCGCCCTGCGTCCACACCAGCCCTGGCCGCTCAGCCCTGCGGGGCGGGCCCTTCGGGGAAGGCGTTCTGGCAGGTTCTCTCTGCCAGGATCTCCAAACTTCCCACGGCTCCAGGGATGGGGCGCCGGCTGGAGCTCCGGCCAGCTCGCATGGAGATGAAGATGCAGAGGAACGGGGCGTGGGCCCCCTGCCCCGCCTCCCAGCAGCCCCCACTTCAGCCTCGGGAACGCAAACCCTGCCTGCCCAAGCACCCTCGCAGGAGGGGGCTGGCCACACGGCCCCCAGCGCCCCCACCTGCAGGTGACGTGGCTCATTTTGCTGAGGGGGCTCAGGGGTCCCCGGGGCTCCGCGGAGCCAGGCCCAGGGGGGCGGCAAGGTCGCTCACCTTCGATTCCTTCTTCTTGACCTTCTGAGGTAGACACGGCCTCTGGAGAAAGACGACCTGCTTGGTGGACACGGTCCCCTCCCTGCAACACACACGGGAGTGAAGGATAAGTCCTCTTACACCCGGGGGCGGGGGGCCCAGACCTCACATGGAGGCCGCCACCTCCAACTTCAGCCAGGCCAGCCACCCAGGGAAGGAAGGGGGCTGCCCAAGATGGAGAGGTCAGAGGTCATGAAGCCCCCCACAGCACGCACCTTTGCCTCTGGGGGGCTGTCTCACGGGCCCAACAGAAGTGGGCACCCCTGAAAGGCAGCTTCACGTCTGAAAACCCCCTTCCCCTGGTGTGGAATGACAGCTGGCATCTTGGCCAAATGACAGCAAAGTGCCTCAGTGAACACCGGCCGGGGGTGGGGCTCTTCCAAGTCTGTCTTTGGGGATGAGGCTTGGGGTGGGAGCTGGTTGGCCTGGGATGGGTGGCCAGTGAGGACCTGGGCCCAGGCTGAGGCTCCTGCTGGCTGTGTGTCCGGGTTTGTGACGAAGCCTCCCTGAGCCTCAGTTTCTTCATCTATAAAATGGGCACGATATCTATGCTTACCACCCCACAGGTAATTAGGAGGACTAGTTTGACAGCAAGCCCAGAAGACAGACAGAGGCCTTTCAGAGTTGGTAAGACTGGGATAAATCCCCAAAACAACAAAAACAATTCTGCCTCCCGGGATGCTCTGAGGACTAGATGAGACTGTACACGACGTGGCCGCTCGGCCTGGGGCACACTCTAGGTGCTGAGTTTCTTTCGCAAATGAGAGACCTGGGCCCCCTCCGCCCGGTGACAGGCTGGGTGGCAGGTCACTGGCTGAGCTGCCCGCGTGGGGAGGGGGTGCTCGGGGCAGGGGTGGTTTTCTGAGGTCCTGGGCCTGCCGTTCCTCGGGTGGAGAGCTGATGCCAACAGGATTCCACAAGTCACGCACACGAAGAGCTGGTCAGGACGGTGCAAGCTTCAGTAAGGTAAGCTGGTTATTGGTACCTGGTTGTCCTGACGACGGGAGTCGGCAGCACACAGGTGAGCTGCCAGCCGTAGGCAGCCAGCGAGTTCAGCAGGGGCACGTAGTCTGTCTGCACCTCCACACCCTGGGGAGAAAGGTCAGGTCAGGGCTGGGGCCGCCTCATCTCAGGGATGGGGAGGCACCACCCGGCCACCAACCCAACAAAGTGGAAGCGGGGTCATGCTCCGGCTCGAAGATGCTGCAAGAGCCTGGGGTCCAACTGCCATTGTGGGGTCTACCCCCTGCCCAGGTCTGTGCCATCGTGGGGTCTCCCTCCCCGCCACCCAGGTCTGTGCTGTCGTGGGGTCACCCTCCCCCTTGCCCCGGGTCTGTGCTGTCGTGGGGTCTCCCCTTCTCCCCCGGGTCTGTGCCGTCGTGGGTCACCCTCCCCCTTGCCCCGGGTCTGTGCCGTCGTGGGGTCTCCCCCTCGCCCCGGGTCTGTGCCATCGTGGGGTCTCCCTCCCCCCTGCCCTGGTCTGTGCCATTGGCAAGGGGTTTGAGCGTTTGTTTTGTTTCACTCTCCTCTGGACAAATCGCCTCCATGCGCATCACTCAAGAAGAAGCACAGTCACTTCACCTCCAGGACAGACCCAGGGCCCATGACCACACGCTGCTCACGGGGTTTCAGAGCCTCTTGTGGGAGTTAAACTACATCTGAGCGAAAATCAAGTCACTGCATTCAACCAGAGCGGCCACACACACACACACACACACAGAGAAATACACCACACCGCACACACACACCACACACACAATGCACACACCACACCACACACACACACCCCCCACCCCCACACACACACCACACCACACACACCACACAACACGCACACCACACCACACACACAACACACACCAGACACACAACACACAGAACACACAACACCACATACACCACACACAGCACAACACACACAATGCACACACCACACAACACACACCAGACACAACACACAGAACATGCACTAGACACACACACACCATACACACCACACACAGAACACACACACAACAACACACACAACCACACACAGCACATACACAGACACACATAAATACACCACACTGCACACACACACCAGACACACACACAACACACACCAGACACACACCACACACTACACACACACACAACACCACACATACCACACACCACACACTACACACACACACGACACCACACACCACACACAACACACACACAGCACATACAGAGACACACATAGAGAAATACACCATACCACACACACACCACACACAATGCACACACCACACCACACACACACACCCCACACAAACACACAGACACACATAGAGAAATACACCACACCACACACACACACACACCATACACACAACACATACACGACACCACACATACACCACACACATACACACACCACACACACAACGCACACACCACACACAGAACGCACACATCACACACAATGCACACACCACACAACACACACATACAACACACACTAGACACACATGACACCACACATACCACACCCATAACACACACCACACACACACAGCACAACACACAGTACAGACCAGACACACAACACACAGAACACACACTACACACACACACACACACACACACACACACACACACACACACACACACAATGCACACCACACACACACACCACACACAAACACACACCATACACATAACACACACAATGCACACACCACACACACAGCACACCACACACATACAACCACACACCATGCACACACCACACACACCACACAATGCATACACCACACACACACCACACACACCACACACATACCACACAACACAGAACACACTACACACACCATACACACTAACACACACACAAAACACACATCCCACACACACACCACACCACACACAGCACAACACACACCGCACAACACATACAATGCACACCACACAACACACACCAGACACACAACACACAGAACACACACTAGAAACACACACGATACCACACACATCACACACATACCACATACACAACACACATACAGCACAACACACAACACACACCAGACACACAATACACTGAACACGCACTACACACACACCACACACATAACACACACACCACACAACACACACACAGAGGGGGTAGACAGGAAGAGGACCCCACTGTGAGGCCCCTGCCTGGGCCCCCCACCCCCGACCCCATACCCTGCTTTCTCAAGAGGCAGGTGGACTTCTGACGGCAGCCCCACCGGGCCCTGCTCCCCTGAGAGGCATCCAGAGTCCTTGCATGCCGGGATAACCGCAGGACCCACTCAGGAGGACCGCAGGCCCGCCGAGGGGTGGACGGGAAGGACGGCTCAGCCCTGCCGCTGGGTTCCCGTCCTGCAGACACCAGAGGGTGCGCATGCGTGCGCACACACACACACATGTCCCCGAACACAAGACGGCCCGCTTGAAGGCCAGGAAGCTGGCCGGTCAGTGCAAAGGGGCTGGGGCCATCGTGGTGAGGGTGGGCTTCTGGGGGCTCAGAGGCTGGGGAACACGGTGGGCAGAGAAGGGAGGGCCTTCCCAGGGGGACCCCAGCATGAGCCGCACAGCGAGCGAGCGGGTGCAGGGCAGAGGCCTGGCCCACGGGGCTGGCGAGGGGGCCTCTGGGGACAGAACCGGGGGCCGAAGACAAAAGAAGGGCAGGCCTGCTTCCCCGGAGCTTCTAGAGCTGCCATGGCAGGCACCTGTCCAGGCATGGCCACTGCGCAGCCACGTCCCCCGGGAGCCTCCACTGCACACAGGAAGTCGTGGCCTGTGGCAACGGCTCTCCAAGTGCGGTTCCGTGAGCAGCCTCACCCTAGAACTTGTTGCAAACAGAGTCTTGGGACCTACCCAGACCTGCACAATCAGAAACTCCTTTTACAAATGGTGGGGCCCAGGGGGCTGTTTTTTTTTCCTTTTCTTAACTGAAGTGCTGCACGGGACCAGGACATGCCTGGCAGTCTAGTGGTTCAGACCCCGCACGTATCCCTGGTCAGGGAGCTAAAGCCTCACGTGCCGCCTGCTGGTGTGGCCAAAGAATTGCTGTCGACTTGCAATATTACACTCTTCTCAGGTTCACACCATCAGCGATCCAGCAGCTTTATAGATTATACTCCACACAAGCCATGTCGGCCACATGCATGCTCAGTCGTGTCTGACTCTGCCACCCCACTGACTGCAGCCTGCCAGGCTCCTCTGTCCAACGGATTTCCCAGCAAGAATACTGGACTGGGGTGCCATTTCCTTCTCCAGGGGAGCTTCCCAACCCAGGGATCAAACCTGTGTCTCTTGCACTGGCAGGCAGATTCCTTACTGCTGAGTCACCAGGGAGACTCCATATACAGTGATCACAAAGCACACATTTATTCCCTGTGCTGTACATTTCCATATCTTATTTTATACGTGATAGGTTGTACCTCTTAATCCCCTTCATCCTCTCCACTGGCAAACGCTAGTTTGTCCTCTACGTCTGTGAGGCTGTTTCTGTTTTGCTATATTCATTCATTTCATTTTTCAGACTTGACATGTAAGTGGAAACATATAAAAGTATCTCTCTTCCTCTGACTTACTTCACTGATAAGCATAATACCTCCTGGATCCATCTGTGTTGCTGCAAATGGTATCATTTCATTTTCTACGGTTGAGTCAGAGTCCACTGTGTGTGTACATATACACAGTGTGCATTACGTGTGCACATGTGTGTGTGCACACACACAAATACACCACTCGTTTTAATCCATATGTCTACTGACTCGGGTTTCTTCTGTATTTTAGCAGCTGTGACTCATGCTGCTATGGACACTGAGGTACACCTATCTTTTCTAATTAGTGTTTTCCTATCCTTTGGAAACACACCCAGGAGTGGATCATAAGGCAGCTCTATTTATTTTTTTTTAAAGAACACTTCTAATAGTTGAGGTGCAACTTAGTCTGCAGAAAACTGCCTAGGGAATCGATTAGGTTTCTTCTGATGACAGAAAAGAGTGCAGTTTTGTGGCCACAATCTCTCTGCTGTTACCTTGAATAAAGAGATGGGAATACCAGACCACCTGACCTGCCTCTTGAGAAATCTGTATGCAGGTCAGGAAGCAACAGTTGGAACTGGCCATGGAACAACAGACTGGTTCCAAATAGGAAAAGTACGTTAAGGCTGTATATTGTCACCCTGCTTATTTAACTTATACGCAGAGTAATCAGGAGAAACGCTGGACTGGAAGAAACACAAGCTGGAATCAAGATTGCTGGGAGAAATATCAATAACCTCAGATATGCAGATGACAACACCCTTATGGCAGAAAGTGAAGAGGAACTCAAAAGCCTCTTGATAAAAGTGAAAGTGGAGAGTGAAAAAGTTGGCTTAAAGCTCAACATTCAGAAAACAAAGATCATGGCATCCGGTCCCATCACTTCATGGGAAACAGATGGGGAAACAGTGGAAACAGTGTCAGATTTTATTTTTGGGGGCTCCAAAATCACTGCAGATGGTGATTGCAGCCATGAAATTAAAAGACACTTACTCCTTGGAAGGAAATTTATGACCAACCTAGATAGCATATTGAAAAGCAGAGACATAACTTTGCCAACAAAGTCTAGTCAAGGCTATGGTTTTTCCTGTGGTCATGTATGGATGTGAGAGTTGGACTGTGAAGAAGGCTGAGTGCGGAAGAATTGATGCTTTTGAACTGTGGTGTTGGAGAAGACTCTTGAGAGTCCCTTGGACTGCAAGGAGATCCAACCAGTCCATTCTGAAGGAGATCAGCCCTGGGATTTCTTTGGAAGGAATGATGCTGAAGCTGAAACCAATACTTTGGCCACCTCATGGGAAGAGTTGACTCATTGGAAAATACTCTGATGCTGGGAGGGATTGGGGGCAGGAGGAGAAGGGGACGACAGAGGATGAGATGGCTGGATGGCATCACTGACTCAATGGACGTGAGTATGAACTCCGGGAGTTGGTGATGGACAGGGAGGCCTGGCCTGCTGCGATTCATGGAGTCGCAAAGAGTCGGACACGAGTGAGCAACTAAACGGAACTGAAGCCCTCCCCTCATTCTCCACGAGGGGCGGAGAGGTCAGGGGGCTCTGAAAGGCTCAGCCCTGCACTGACACAGTTCGGAGGCAGCTGGACTGGGCGGAAGGAAGGGAGGCAGGTACAAAAACCAGTGGCGGAGGGGGACGGGAGGGCCCCATTCTGGCCCCGACCCTGGAGACCCCATGCAGGCCCCACCCCGTTTCTGCCCCACCCCCGGCACACGGGGCCCTCCATGGCAGGCCCGCCTTGGCCAGTACATCCCGGGCACTGGGCAGGGGCTCCCCGCCCTGCTGCGGCCGCTTTACCCTGAGAACCCGGGCCCCCATCCCTGCATTCTGGATTTAAGAAGGGAGAAAATGTTAAATCCACACTCGGGCTTTGCGAGGTTGTAATTACTCGGGTCTATCAAGAATAGCCTTCCCTCTTTATCAAGCGCCATGACAGGCCCACCACAATCAGACAGTCGCCATGGCAACCAGGACCAGCGCGGTGCTCACAAAGCCCGGGTGCTCACAAAGCCCGAGCGGCAGGATGGAGCCCTTTCACCAGCGTCCGGCCAGCCGGTTCTCTCCTCCGCGCTGTGCGCAGGCAGACAATGGGCACCCCGGGGGCAGCCTCGCCTGCCTGCCCAGACGGGGCTCCCAAGCCGGGCTTTGCTCTGCGCTCTTCTCCTTCTCCACCATCTTCAAGAGGAAGACGACAGGATTCCTCCTCAGCAGCCTTCGCCCTCAAGGTGGGGGATGCCAGCCAGAGGGTCCAGAACCATAAAGCCCAAAAGGAAAACAAAGAGAAAACACTGCAAAACATGGCCCTGGCCTGACGCAGCCCAGGGCTCAGCCCCAGGTGCTGCCAGCCGGCTGCACAGCACGGGTGGAAAAGGAAAATACAAACGGTCCGGGGGTGGGGGGCTCGCCCTGCCAGACTCTGCCACGCCCAACGCTCTGGGCCGCCTTGATGTAATTAAGGGTTCATGCGGTTTTCCACAGGCACCTGTATCAAAGCCGGTGTGCACATTATCAATAGTCAGAAGATGACGTTTCTAAAAACGACACGAGCCCCACGCAGTCAGGGGAAGCCGCTTTCAAGTCCGTTCGCTAGGAAAGGGGGTCGGGCAGGCGTCGGATGGAAGCCGCTCTCTGATCTGCTTTTCCATGACACTCCAGTGAGGAGAGACGCACACGCAGCACTCCAAAGCCAGCCCGCTGATCAAACGGAAAGACATTTCTGGGAACAGCAGCAAAAATTTTAATTAACTCTCCACTCTCCCGTGTGGATGCGGCATCTCCGATCACACCTGGAGTGTTAAAAAAAAAAATGGCGCACGTCCTGTGGTTCTTCGACTTGTACAAAAGGGATTCGTTTGTATTTACGGCTCTTTTTCCTTTGTTCCCGCCGATGCCTCCAGTGGCCGCGAATCCAGTGAAGAAACAGACATCCAACACAACCTTCCCTTACCCTCCAAAACCAGGACAAAACGCAGCGTTTACTAACAAACACGTGTGTCTTTTGATCCTTTCCCAAAGCCCCTGCAGCAGGGAATATTAGGAGGTAACGCCCTGGTCCAGTGAGAAAGTTTCTATACTGGTATCACTGCGCACCTCTCTTTTTCTCCTTGTTTCTTTTCTAGAAGGATCTGGGACAAAGGCAGCTTAAAAGACGACACTTTGTTCCTGACTCGTAACTGGAGATGAAGAAGGGAATTCAGTTTCCATGTCTGAAAGGACCTCTGGGCTGGTCTCCTGGCAGCCTTGGGGGTCTTTCCCCTCCATGCCTGGAGAGGACACGTGAAGCAACAGCCGAGAGGCTTTTGTAAACTGCTGCCGAAGCACCAATGCCCAGCGCTAACAGGCAAGGCATGTTTATATACGACTTCCTTATGTATCAACTTCAGGCCTCTTCTGATTTCCTACCATGGGACATGGAGGCTCACTGTTCCCCTTCACAATTCTTACTTTCTCTTTCCTGGTGCCCCCAATGGTGATAATGTAATTAAATCAAAAGTCTATGTTACTGCTGTTGCTGCTGCTAAGTCGCTTCAGTCTTGTCCGACTCTATGCGACCCCATAGACGGCAGCCCACCAGGCTCCCCCGTCCCTGGGATTCTCCAGGCAAGAACACTGGAGTGGGTTGCCATTTCCTTCTCCAGCTCTTCTTCCTACCCATCAGTAAATATCCCATGTGCCTAAATATTAATATATTAGTTCAGGGAGGCCTGGTGTGCAACTGAACTGAACTGAGAGAATCAATTCCCAGGCAGGTTGATAAAGTCCGGGGTCTCCAAGAAGGAGAGAGCCTCTGGGTCTGGGGCTTCTGAGGAGGAGAAAGGGGTCTGGAATTCTCAGGAGGAGGAAAGGACAAACATCTTTTTTTTTTTTTTCTCTAAATTCCTTAGTCACATAAAATGCTTTTTCTTTAAGCCCGGAACTCATGATTATACAACAAACAACTCAGTTTAAACTTTGTACCAAGGATTATATAACAACAATGTATCCTGCTTGAGGGCAGTTTCTCCTTCCTGAAAACCTTCTGACTGATCCTGATATCTTAGAATGTATATTATGGGAATGGGTCCCGTCAGTCAGTCAGTTCAGTCCCTCAGTCGTGTCCCCATGAATCACAGCATGCCAGGCCTCCCTGTCCATCACCAACTCCTGGAGTTTACTCAAACTCATGTCCATCGAGTCGGTGACACCATCCAGCCATTTCATCCTCTGTCATCCTCTTTTCCTCCTGCCCACAATCCCTCCCAGCATCAGGGTCTTTTCCAATGAGTCAACTTTTCACATGAGGTGGCCAAAGTATTAGAGTTTCAGCTTCAGCATCAGTCCTTCCAATGAACACCCAGGACTGATCTTTAAAATGGACTGGTTGGATCTCCTTGCAGTCCAAGGGACTCTCAAGAATCTTCTCCAACACCACAGTTCAAAAGCATCAGTTCTTTGGCGCTCAGCCTTCTTCACAGTCCAACTCTCACATCCATACATGACCACTGGAAAAACCATAGCCTTAACTAGATGGACCTTTGTTAGCAAAGTAACGTCTCTGCTTTTGAATATGCTATCTAGGTTGGTCATAACTTTCCTTCCAAGGAGTAAGCGTCTTTTAATTTCATGGCTGCAATCACCATCTGCAGTGATTCTGGAGCCCAAAAAATAAAGTCTGACACTGTTTCCAATGTTTCCCCATCTAATTCCCATGAAGTGATGGGACCAGATGCCATGATTTTAGTTTTCTGAATGTTGAGCTTTAAGCCAACTTTTTCACTCTCCTCTTTCACTTTCATCAAGAGGCTTTTTAGTTCCTCTTCACTTTCTGCCATAAGGGTGGTGTCATCTGCATATCTGAGGTTATTGATATTTCTCCCGGCAATCTTGATTCCAGCTTGTGCTTCTTCCAGCCCAGCGTTTCTCATGATGTACTCTGCATATGAGTTAAATAAGCAGGGTGACAATATACAGCCTTGACATACTCCGTTTCCTATTTGGAACCAGTCTGTTGTTCCATGTCCAGTTCTAACTCTTGCTTCCTGACCTGTAGATAGGTTTCTCAAGAGGAGAAACCTAGATCAGGTGGTCTGGTATTCCCATCTCTTTCAGAATTTTCCACAGGACTGGAAAAGGTCAGTTTTCATTCCAATCCCAAAGAAAGGCAATGCCAAAGAATGCTCAAACTACCACACAATTGTACTCATCTCACACGGTAGTAAAGTAAGGCTCAAAATTCTCCAAGCCAGGCTTCAGCAATAACTGAACTGTGAAGTCCCACATATTCAAGCTGGTTTTAGAAAAGTCAGAGGAACCAGAGATCAAATTGCCAACATTCGCTGGATCATGGAAAAAGCAAGAGAGTTCCAGAAAAACATCTATTTCTGCTTTATTGACTATGCCAAAGCCTTTGACTGTGTGGATCACAATAAACTGGAGATTCTGAAAGAGGTGGGCCTGGTAGGATCTATTGTTAAGTTCTAATCCTGTTATCCTAAAATGTAAATTGTGGGAGTGGGTGTGGTAAAATTTTCACAACCTCAAGACATTCTTTTGATTTCCTGTAATAACTAACTAAAAAAGTATATAGCTCCCTTGCTAACACTAGCGAGGGGGCACTCTCTGTCCCCCTTCTGATGTCTATGTCAGAAGGTTCCTCTGCCCCTTTTCTTACTTTTATATTAAGACTGCTACACAAAAGCTCTTGAGTGATCACGCCTGGTCCCTGGTCCCAAAGGTAAATCTTCTTCGGAGACCATGAATCCGACATCGTTCACCATAAGCTATCAGTTCTATTTTTTCCCATTTGGAGACCTCATTTCCAGAACGTTCTGTGCCCTTGCTCCAACTGGCGTGGATGCTCCTCTGGCCCAGGTTCTCCCTCCACACTGCCTAGGGAGGATGTCTTCTCCTTCTGGGTTTCCCCCTCATTTTGCTGGAGCACACCCTCTGCTGGCTTCCTAGGAAACCGTGACCTGGAAGTTATTTGCATCCCTGCATTCCTACAAGTGTCTTTCTCTTCACCTTTAACTAACCGTCTGGGTACAGAAGTCTAGACTGTGATCACTTTTTCCATCAATACTTTCAAAGCATCCCTCCACTAGCTTCTCTATGTCAGCACTGCTATTGTGATACCTGTGTGATTACTCAAGCTTTGTAATACTCAAGCTGTGTAGCCTGCTGTGCTGCGTTGGAACATTTTAGGATGTTTTTCCCCATTAGTTCCAGAATTCACAATATGCCTTCATGTGGGTGTTTTTTTTTTTTTTTCTCAAAGGGTGTACACCCAATAGCTTTGCCCTCAAAGGATTCCCATCCTTCAGCTCTGAAAAGTATTTTTTTTTTCTTTTCTTTGATAATTTTGCTCTCCATTTCTGTCTTTTTCTTTTCGGACTTCCTGTTAGTCAAAACGTAGGATTGGTATTTTAATTTTATGACCTTCCCCCCTGTTGTTTTCTTATTCTCGTCCCTGGTGGCTCAGTTGGTAAAGAATCTGCCTGCAATTCGGGAGACCTGGGTTCAATCCCTGGGTCGGGAAGATCCCCTGGAGAAGGCTCTGGCACCCCACTCCAGTATTCTGGCCTGGAAAATCCCATGGATGGAGGAGCCTGGTGGGCTGCCATCCATGGTGTCGCAAAGAGACAGACGCGACCAAGCGACTGTGCTTTCTTTTTAATTCTGTCTTCTTAAAAATGCCCTTTGTCTCACTCCCAGCCCTTTCGTTATGTTTTAAAATGCTCTGCTGTCCTATTTTCAGGCCCTGAAGCTCCTCCTCCTCTTTTGATCATTTCTTTTCTTATAGCGTCTTGGTTCTGTTTCACGGATACACATACTCTGTCTCTTTAAGTGGCTTCATCCGACCCTTGGATCGTGTCTACAGTTACTGGGCTGCATGAGGCACAGGTGGGAGCCAGGGATCTCACCACACTGTGTGCGGACTTCACTCCGATGCCTGTCTCCAGCTCTGCTGTTCATCCCACCCCCTGCAGGGGCTCAGGCTTCCAAGGCCAGCGCTTTCCTCACAATCCCTTCCTCTTCCAGGTGCGGCTTCCACCACTGTGCTAAGTCAATCAGCTTTTCTCCATGCACCCACCATCTTCGAGAAATCTGTTGAAATTACACAGCTTCCTCTTTCTCTTCTTCAGTCTTTTTGTTCTTATGGACACCCATCTATCCATCCATCCATCCACCTGTCTACATCTCTATGTATGTACGTATCTGTCCATCCATCCATCCATCTATCTACCTGCCTATGTCTCTATCCATCTAGCTACCTACCATCTATAGCCAGTTTTCATTATTTGTGGGAATTATGTACTACAATGTCACCACAACACTAAATTAGCAGATACTGAACCTGGGGAAATACAGGGTTAGCTTCCTGTGAACCTCTGGTCAGATATTTGGTCACATGATTAGTATATAACTTTGTTTAATGAGAGTTTCTGTTTAAAGACACCTGGCTTTAGTATATATCATGGATTCGTTAATACTGAACCTCACGCCAGCAGCACTGTAACTCGCTCATGAGCAAAGCTCCTAACACGTGCACTCGCTCTGTACGGCCCACGCCCGCTTTCCTGCAATTTGTGCCGCAGCGCCATGCTTGAGGACCACTCAAAACAGTGACGTCACCAACAAGGAGCACAAGCACGCAAAAACGTGGCCCTAAGTGAACTGCAGACGGGAACTGCACACCTGTGTGCAGCACGAAAGCTTTTTAGCCTGGAACGCGCGTTTGCCACATAATTGTACTAGAGAAGACACTTGAGAGTCCCTTGGACTGCAAGGAGATCCAACCAGTCCATCCTAAAGGAGATCAGTCCTGGGTGTTCATTGGAAGGACTGATGCTGAAGCTGAAGCTCCAATACTTTGGCCACCTGATGGGAAGAACTGACTCATCTGAAAAGACCCTGATGCAGGGAAAGATTGAAGGCAGGAGGAGAAAGGGATGACAGAGGATGAGATGGCTGGATGGCATCACCGACTCAATGGACATGAGTTTGGGTGAACTCCGGGAGTTGGTGATGGACAGGGAGGCCTGGCGTGCTGCGATTCTTGGGGTCACAGAGTTGGACACGACTGAGCGGCTGAACAGCAACAACAAGGCACGCGTCTGCAAGCAACTGCGGAAGCACCGAGAGTCCTGCCTTCGGGGTTAGAGATAGGTTTACCAAATAGGATTTGCAAAAATGGAATCCACGAATAATCAGGAGTGACTCTTACACACATCTATCTATCAAACATTCTCTTGGTATCAGTTCACTGGGATTTTTCAGAAGAAACAGATGCTGGTGTCCAATCCCCTACATCAACACAATTTTATTATTTAAATTTTTAAAGGGCCCATTGGAAGCCATTTCTAAATAGGTTAGAATCCAGAAACCACAAAGTAAAAATAATAAATCTGGTGACATAAAAACTCCTTCACCATGACAAAAGGTAAGCTATGCAAAGTCAAAAGACACATGACAAGACGGGAAAAGATTTGTAGCTCAAATTACAGTCAAAAAAGAGCTCCTAAAAACTGATGAGGAAAACATCCGGTAATCCAAATTTTAAGGTGGGATGAAGATGCAAAAAGAGTCACAGAAAAGGAAATTGAAACGGTCGTGAAGCACAGGAAACCATGCCGCACTCACAGTAAGAGAAGTCCAAACCCAAGCTGCCCTGAGATATCGTAGCTCCTCTCTCATGTTGGAATAACCCAAAAGTTTAACAACTACTTAGCTGGCGAGGCTGTGGGGAGCAGGGATCCTCACAGAGGCTGGCAGGAGGGCGGATTCAACCTCAGGGAGAACAATCTGATGGCACTGTTCATTAGATCTGACAGCATCTAAGTTACAAATACATTTGCCCTTTGACCCAACAACCTCACTTCTGGCAACGATCCTGTATATAAAAACAACAAACGGACACAGAGCTGTCCGCAAGAGCAGAGCCCTGAATGCCGCCTGTGCCCACGCACGTTGGGCTTGTTAAATGAATCACACAGGACCCACGTGATGGCTTGGGGGGTGTGGTAATGGCTGCTTGTGTACTGAACCAAGGCAAGGACCACAACCAGAGAGAACAATTCCTGTGGCAGAAAGCATAACACCCACACACTCCCTCCACGCATCTCCACATCCTAAACCCTGGGGCCTGGGAAGAGGCTACGTTCTACGGTGCAGTAAAAGGGATCTGGCAGATTGATGAAGTTATGAATCACCTGATGGGGAGATTTACAAGGTGGGTTTGGTGTAATCAAACGGGTCCTTAGGGACTTCCCTAGTGGTCTGAGGGTTAAGACTCTGTGCTTCCACTTCAGGGGTCGCTGGTTTAATCCTGGCTGGCGAACTAAGATCCCACATAATGCCAAAAAAAAAAAAGGAGGATGGTCCTTAGAAGGGAGGTGGCAGGGGGGTCAGAGTCAGGGAAAGAGAGGGGAGCAGAGAGCAGAGGGCAGAGTGCCTGACCACGAGCGAGCTGGCCTCTAGAAGTCAAAAGCGAGGAACAGACGGTCCCAGAAAGAAAGCAGCCCTGCCCACCCCTCGATTATAATCCCTTAAGACACGTTCTGGATTTCTGGCCTCCAGAACTGTTAAAAGACTAAATCTGCGTTGTCTTAACTTTGCAGTCACTTGTCACAGCGGCCGTAGAGCACCGACACACGGTCTAAAGCCAGGGAGAGGTCACGGTGAGAACGAAGGCTTGCAGGCCTTGGCCAACACAGGGCAGATGACAGCTCAGGAGGGTGAGCGTGACTGAGGACTGGGTCTCCAGGGCAGGCGGAGCAGACGTTGATAAAAAAAGCACTGAACCGGGAGGAACCGGGCCAGAGGGCTGTCCAGGGTAGGAAATAAATTTGAGAAGAAAAATCCAGGAACTCCTCTGGCAGTCGCGTGGTCAAGACTCCACGCTTGCACTGCAGGGGCAAAGGGTTTCACCCCTGGTCAGGAACTAAGATCTCACACGCCGTGCAGTGCAGACAAAGGAAGAGAAGGAAGATCCCCAGCATCTACTGCCTTGAGAAGGGACGCACCGCGGAGGCTGAGAAACCAGGTCGGGATGGACAGTGAGGGCTCGAGAGACCGCGGCCAGGGTGCTTCAGAGGGCAGGAAGCAGCGGCTGGTGTGTGAACACATTCTCGGGAAATTTGGGCTTCCCCGTGCCTGGGCCTGGCCTGAGCAGAGACCCTGGCCTCGATAGCACATGGGGAAGGAAAGATCATGCCCTCAGGCGATGGAAAGCGGAGCTCCAAGGACAGGGCAGAAGGGAAGGCCAACCTGGAAAGAGGCAACACTGCACCTCTCTTTATCAAATAGATGCATGCATGCATGCTGAGTCGCTTCAGTCATGTCCAACTCTGTGCAACTCCATGGACAGCAGCCCACCAGGGTCCTCTGTCCACGGGATTCTCTAGGCAAGAATACTGGAGTGGGCTGCCATTTCCCTTCTCCCTATCAAATAGAAAGCGGGCGCTACTTAACCCTGGGGCGGTCCTTTGGGAAACTCCCCGCGTCCTTCAGCATCCCAGGGGCAAGGCTCTCCTGGGCACCACTGTTCACCAAGCAATCTCTGCATCCAGTCTGTCTGGCTCTGTGCCAGGCATCTGGGAAGCGAAGCCACGCCAGCCTCTTCCGCTGCTGCAGGAAATCCTAGTCCAGGGGGTGTGGAGGGCAGACACACGGCCCCTCCCCAGAGGGGAGCCAGCCGGGTGCGCTGAGGAAGGAGGGCAGAAGGCCCCCTCTCTGGGGAAGGCCTGGCCCCTCTGAGCCAGCGGCAGCTGCAGTGGGCCTGCCTCCCTGGCCCCCGTCCCTGCCGAGGCCTCTCCCGGGACCACGGCTGGCAGGGACGACCGCTTCTGCCAGCCGATGCTGGGGCCCGCCGGAGACGCCGTTTCCCTCTTTGTTTTACACACAATGCCCCAGAAACAACATTTTGCTGATATGTAATTAGGCCAACATAATAGAGTCTAAGAAAGCCGACGGTCTCGTTTTCGACAACTTTGGCTTTCATAACGTTCAAAGAGAATACGTTAAAAAAAAAAGAAAGCAAGCCTAGTTCTCAGATGCAGAAAAGGGGGCAGAGGAAATAAATGCATGTGATGTGTGGAAGGCTTCCTTCCTAGGACTCCTTACCCACCCCTGCTGGTTCGCTCACGTCTCACCCTGATTTTCTCTACCATGCAAGAAAAACAGCAAACTCGGTAGCCCTTTGAGAGCCCAACAGAATAGCAATAATGACTGTTATTATTATTTGAGACACATTGTTTGCAAAGAATGGCCTCAGTGATTACTTGCCTGCATCCAGGCCTCTTGACAAGGTACATATGCAGCAATTCCCGTAAAGGGTCCACTTCTCCACCCCTTGAATCCAGGCCGGGCTTGGGACTTGCTCTGACCAAGAGCAGATGGTAGACATGACCTCACGCTGCTCTCAGCCTCAGCCGCGAGGGTGCTTGCTGTTTCTACATGCTCTCAGGGGACCGGGGACAAGCCCAGGCTGGCCTGCGGGAGGACGGGAGCCCCGCAGCCCAGGCAACCGGCAGACAGGAGAGATGCCGTCCTGAGCCAGTGGAGCCGCCGGTGGACGCTCCAGCACCGCAGAAGCACAGTGAGGTCAGAGAAGCTCGGGCCAGATGAGCAGAAACCCCCGGCGGACCTGCCCACTGACTGCAACAGCAAACGCTGCTCATCTCAGCTCGCCAAGCTTTGGGATGCCTCATTCCACAGCAGAAGTGGACACCGATCACGATTGTTTGAGAAAGAGCCAATTCCCCGGACAGATCTTTGGGAGGAAAATCAGAGGGAAAGTCACCTCATCAGACAACACTGCGAGAGAGACCGTAATGGCTACCGCTGAATGGAGCCAGACTGGCTAACGTCTCACCTCGCTCAGAGCTGGCAGCATCTTACCCTCATCTCCTCCGTGGCAGACGCACAGGGACCTGGCCTGGCACGGGGGCCCCGAAGCCTCACTGGTGACAAGCGACCGTGAGGCCGGGCACTGCCACCAGGGAGCTCTGGGAGGGAGAGATAAACGCACACACAGGCAGGTGTGCCAGCTCGAGATGCTGTTGGCCGCCTCCCACCACGCGCGCCAGGCTGGCAGGGAGCCTGAACCTGCCGGGCAAGATAACCCTCTCCTGGATTCCAGGCCGGGCGGGAGGCGTGGAGAGAGGGGCTGGGGGCTGCATACGCCCACCAGAGCTGCCTGCCGGGCAGAGTGAGAACCAGGTCCGGTGCGTTGACGACCAGGGCTCCCTGATTACACTGGAGATCCAACCCGTCCATCCTAAAGGAGATCAGCTCTGAAAATCCATTGGAAGGACTGATGCTGAAGCTCCAATATTTTGGCCACCTGATGCGAAGAGCTGACTCATTGGAAAAGACTCTGATGCTGGGAAAGATTGAGGGTAGGAGGAGAAGGGGATGACAGAGGATGAGATGGTTGGATGGCATCACCAACTCAATGGACATGGGTTTGAGTAAACTCTGGGAGTTGGTGATGGACAGGGAGGCCTGGCATGCTGTGGTCCACAGGGTCGCAGAGAGTCAGACACGAATGAGCGACTGAAATGCACTGACTGACGCTGGACGGGTCAAGACTGAGGGGGCACGGCTGGGGTGGACCCTGACTGTCAGGGGGCAGGTGCTGCTGCTCCGAGCGCAAACTGTTACGCAGCTCAAAGCCGTCACATCCTGCAGGCTGCTCCGCAGGGCCCGCGACCTCCAGGAGCACACATTTCACACACACACATGCTGACCACGTCTGGGGTGAGTGTGTTCTCTCTGGCAGGCAGCCTTGGAAACAGCTTTGTTTGATAACAATTACACAAGAAACATTTTCTCCATCCGCAGGCTCGCTAAGTCCCTTCCACTTTCTGGGAGGAGTGAGAGGAAATTAGGCTTTCTGGGAGTAACTGGGATTTGTCACTTTGTCTTTAGACATGAAGTCAACGAGGGATCGCGTTTTAAATCTTGCTTATTTTTCCACTGTATCTACAACCCAGAAAAGAGAGGATTTAAAACAGCCTTCCCAAAGTATACAATGAAAAGGGATTTATTTTGGAGTTGGTGGTGGCGGTGGGGGGGAAGTGTGTCAGCTAAAACTCTCAAACTTAAAACTACATCCAAGTTATCACCAGCTCTCATTCCTGACTGCTAACCAATAATCACAAAACGCTGGCCCAGAGGATGTCCCTGAGCAAAGGCTGGTTCAAAACCGCAGCAGAGGAGGAGACGGAACTTAAGGGCTACTCAACTGTCGCCGGGCGGCCAGCATCACCAGAGCTGGAAAGCACGGTCACTCTGAAAAGAAAGTCTCACTGTGCAACAGTCAACACAACACACTTTCCGTCCCTGACTTTCTCCATCTGGTAAATTCAAGGGGCCACTTTGGCATTCAGTCAATATCCTCTCTGGTCAATAGTTTCTCGGTGGTGACCCAGTTGTCAGCCTCTTGTTGCCATGGTTACCGGGATGCTAACTGGACCCTGTCTCCTTATCATCCCCTCTCCCTTAAGCCAAATTACGTTGCGCACATCCTCAGCGTGTCCTCTGAGGACCCTGCTCCTGCTAGGGGGACATCTTCTAGGGCTTCCAAGGGGCTGGGAGATGCTGGTGGGAATATCCAGCCTTCAGGACATGTCAGAGCCCTGACTGTCAGCTCCCGGGTCTCCAGAGTCCGTCAGTTCTCTCTGGTTTTCTGCCCCACTGCAGCCTGGAGACACATGCATCAGAGCCTATCACAGGTGCACTGCTGGGTTTCCACCAGTATTTGGGTTGTGACCCATCAGAGGAGGAGCTGACTAAGAAAATCATGGTCAAGAAGATAAACACGGTGTCAGAGAGACTAGCCACTTCCGCCTGGGGTCCTGGAGGAAACCCCCACTACCCTCTGTCTCCCAACACTTCATTGTGTTGATCACTACTCGGCACCGATGAGTTTATCTACACATCACTATCTCCTTTCCTGGAACGCATTCTCTGCCAAGGCAAGCGGTTTATCTTATTCCTGATGGATCCCAAGCAACTAGGGAGTTGTCTGGCACAGAATGGGTGAGTGAATGAATGAATGAACCTTTCCCAGCATTTCTGGGGTAGATTCTGCCACCACTGTCTTATATGCTCAAAATCTTATCAAAATTGCTGTAAATCACATCCAACAGCAACGAGACAGGAGTTTGCCATTAACAATGGGAGTTAATCTGCCAGGGTGTTGTGATACCAACCTTCTGACCTTTCTGTACGCAGAAGCGGCAAGTATATTCGTGCATGAAAATTAAATGCAGAATCACGTTGGTCACCAACCACTAAGGCCACTGGATGCTTTAGCAAAGACTGATAAATTATTAAACTGACCACACACAGCTCCACCCTGCCCAGCCTCTGTGCCACTGCACTGACGCAGGTGGTCCTACTAGGAGTTAAGAGTCTAAGGGTCTGTGACTCTGTCTCTTGAATCTGAGCTTAGTTTCGAGACTTTCTTTGAAAATGCATAGGATATTAACAAATTAACAGGATATTAACAAATGAGACAAGTAACCCCGCACCCTGGGGCTCCTGGGGGCCCTGTGACTGCCCTCCTGTGAAGAAGCCCAGGCTAGCCTACTAGACGGTAAGACCCACAGGGCCCCGCTGGCCCAGCCAATAGCCAGCCAACTGTCAGACACACGAGTGAGGCCACCTGGACCCTCCCATCACCTGATTCTGAGCCCAGGACAGGTCCGCTAAGCTGCTCCGGAGCAGAACTGCTCAGCAGACCCAAGGAATCATGAGTTCAGTAAAAGGTTACCTGAAGAATACTCCATGGCACACGTTTTACTTATTTGTTAACTGATGGGCATTTGGAGTGTCTCTACGTTTTGGATATTGCAAATAATGCCGCCATGAAGATTCATGTATAGGTTTTTATGCAGACCTACATTTTCATTTCTCTTGAATAAACATCTTGGAGTAGAATCAAAAGGTCGGTGATTCTCCATCATCACACGGTAAGGATGCTGAACATTTTGAGGAACTGTCCACGCATCACTTTTGCAAAAAGAAAAAAGTTATAAAACGTGGCCTCATTAGACTAGCTTCTGAGCCTTCTTGTCTAATTTGCCAAATGATGCCTCTTTCCACTGAGCTGAAGACGATGTTTAAGAATTTTGCCTCAAAGAAGCCACTGGCTTAAAAGCAATAGTTGACCCAAGCATCCCAGTTTACTGAAGCTGGAAGGGACCAGGGTGGTTCTCTGCCCAGCGGTTCCTGGTTGAGTTTTTAACATGCAGACCCCTAATCTCCACCCCCAGACCTCCCGACTCCGAGCTGCTGGGGCTGGTGCCTGGGAATGTGCATTCGTATCAAGGCCCCAGGTGATTCAGGAAGGTCGCCTCCATCACCCCTGAGAGATGGTACCTGGGGTCGGCAGTGGCATGCCCCAGCCACTTCCACTGGCAGATGGCTCCACCAGAGTTCCCCAAGGGGACCCAGCTTTCCCCTTGCAGGCAAGGAAAACAGAGCCTGTCCCCTTATCAGAGGTTTGCCCTTCAAAGACGTGGAATCAGCTTCCTGACTCCCCGTGTTTCTTCTTCCTCCAACATAAACATGCCCAACGTTTTCAACCATTTCCAGGAATGTCCCCCATCTCTGCCCACCCCGCATTCTGTCTGTGGTTCTTGGCACACATAGCAGTGTGGTGGGCATGACCCTCCCAGTCAGCCGGGATCACAATGCAGACCAGAGGATAAGAACCTCCCGTGTACATTTCACAACACGGTCAGTTATCTTTTAAACACAGCAGTAACCTCATGTTGTTCCGTATCCATCTAACCAGTGTTGGATGAGAAGCTGTAACACGAAAGGAGTTAATTTGGATCCAGGGAACATGAATATTAGAAACAGCTAGTTCCTGACTCGAGGAGTTTGCAGAGCAATTAAAAAATAACTGTATGCCATACGATCCATCAATCCCACTCCTGGGCATACATCCAGACAAAATTATAATTTAAAAAGATGCACGCATCCCAGTGTTCACAGCAAAACTATTTACAATAACCAAGACATGGAAGCAACGTAAATGCCCACCCACAGATGAATGGATAAAGAAGATACGGCATATGTGCGTATACGTACATGCCACGTCTTCATATACATAGACAGATAGATACAGTGGAATACTACGCAGCCATAAACAAGAATGAAATAATGCCATTTGCAGCTCACAATTTACCTGGGAAACTTAGAAAAGCAAATGAAAAATCAGAACGTGGATGGATCTAGAAATTATCATACTAGGTGAAGTCAGGCCACTGAGAAAGACACATATATGACATCACTTGTATGTGGAATCTAAAATACGACAGAAATGAACTTATCTATGAAGCAGAAACAGACTCACAGACACGGAGACCAGATCTGTGGTTCCCGAAGGGGCAAGATGGAGGTGGGGTCAGGGGAGGGATGGGTTAGGAGCTGGAATTAGCAGACGCAGACGATCATATAGAGAACAGATAAACAACAAGGTCCTACTGTGCACCCCAGAGAACCACATCCAATATCCTATGAGAAACCATAATGGGAGAGAGTATTTAAAAAGAACCCATATGTGCCTATAACTGAATCGTTTTGCTGTCCGCCTGAAACTTATGCAATATTATAAATCAACTACGCTTCAATAAAACACGTATTTTTAAAAAATTACATAACTCTAAAGGATGAAAGTGAAAGAGGAGAGTGAAAAAGTTGGCTTAAAGCTCAACATTCAGAAAACGAAGATCATGGCATCTGGTCCCATCACTTCATGGGAAATAGATGGGGAAACAGTGGAAACAGTGTCAGACTTTATTTTTCTGGGCTCCAAAATCACAGCAGATGGTGACTGCAGCCATGAAATTAAAAGACGCTTACTCCGTGGAAGGAAAGTTATGACCAACCTAGATAGCATATTCAAAAGCAGAGACATTACTTTGCCAACAAAGGTCCGTCTAGTCAAGGCTATGGTTTTTCCAGTGGTCATGTATGGATGTGAGAGTTGGACTGTGAAGAAAGCTGAGCGCTGAAGAATTGATGCTTTTGAACTGTGGTGTTGGAGAAGACTCTTGAGAGTCCCTTGGACTGCAAGGAGATCCAACCAGTCCTTTCTGAAGGAGATCAGTCCTGGGTGTTTATTGGTAGAAAGAAAGAAAGTGAAAGTGAAGTTGCTCAGTCGTGTCTGACTCTTTGCAACCCCATGGACTGTAGCCTACCAGGCCCTCTGTCCATGGGATTTTCCAGGCAATAGTACTGGAGTGGATTGCTATTTCCTTCTCCAGGGGATCTTCCCAACCCAGGGATTGAACCCGGGTCTCCCACATTGTAGACAGACGCTTTACCGTCTAAGCCACCTGCTGATGCTAAAGCTGAAGCTCCAGTACTTTGGCCACCTCATGCGAAGAGCTGACTCATTGGAAAAGACTCTGATGCTGGGAGGGATTGGGGGCAGGAGGAGAAGGGGACGACAGAGGATGAGATGGCTGGATGGCATCACCGACTCGATGGACACAAGTTTGGGTGAACTCCGGGAGTTGGTGTTGGACAGGGAGGCCTGGCGTGCTGCGATTCATGGGGTCGCAGAGTCGGACACGACTGACCGACTGAACTGAACTGAACTGAAAGGAAGGTGGAACACGGTAAGGGCCAAAAGGAAGGGAATGCAAATCCAGCCCAGGACATCACAGATGACGTCACAAAGAGGTGCACCAGGAAGGGTGTGATCTTTGTGAAGATCACAAAGGTGGAGACTGGGGCGCAGACAGGACTTGGCAGAGGGCAGAAGAGGACACAGATGGAGGGACAAGTAAGCAGGCAGGATCTGGAGAACCCCGCTGGGCCCCAGTTCAGAGCACTGGAGTACTGGAGGGGAGCGGTGGGCACACTCTTCACCTGCATTAAACTTATTCTCTAGGACTGCTTTCAAATCAGGTATTCTCCATTCTGTATTATTGATTTTTTTTTGGCACTTAAATACAATTGATTTTTTTCATACTTAAATGTATCCTATTGCATCTTATTGAAACTGGTTTTGACCTAACATTGATAAACTAGTAGATGATGAGACTGGAAGAATTTAAGAAGTCAGGAAACCCTAGTAAAAAAAGAAGCTGGACTAGAGAAGTAGTTCTCAAGGTTTTTTGGTTTTGTTTCTTTCTCTTCTTCTTTTTCTTTTTTTTGAAGAAGCAGTGAAAGAGTTTCCACAGAGGCCAATGAAATCTAATTTGGAAGCCCAACACGGAGAAGTAGATAGATGCAGAAAAAGCAGCTCTGAGTCCCACTGCTATGGGTAGGTTATCCAGAATCATGCCCACCCCTCACTCTCAAGGATTCCCTCAATTCTTTTCCCCAACCCCATGCGCAACTGAAACAGTTTTTTTTTGTGGAGTCTAAGAGCATCTCATTTGAAAAGACCCTGATTCTGGGAAAGATTGAGGGAAGGAGAAGAAGGGGATGACAGAGGATGAGATGGTTGGATGGCATCGCCAACTCGATGGACATGGGTTTGGGTAAACTCCGGGAGTTGGTGATGGACAGGGAGGCCTGGCGTGCTGCGGTTCATGGGGTCACAAAGTGTCAGACACGACTGACCAACTACCCTGTATACTCCACGGCCTCCGAGAGGTCCCTACCTTCTACACAGGATGCTGACCAAGATGTGGAAAGGGCAGGAGGCACAGGAGGGCAACACAGGCCCCACGGAGGAAACCCTCCACCCAGTTAAAGGTGTTCTTACAGAGTGCAGCCCCTCAACTGGTTCGCTCCCCCCGTAGACCCTTCCTTTTTATTTGGTTTTCCTAAAATTCTCGGCCAACTGGACTTAAAAAGAACAAACTCCAAGGAGTAGTGCTTAATGATCACTTAGAAGAATGCCAGCCAGCCAGCTACGCTCACTAACCTCCTGTACTAAGTCCTCAGAGAAGCATTTGCCCTGAGCGCACCTGTGGCTCCCAGCCTGGCCCTGAGCTCACCTGTGGCTCCCAGCCTGGCCCTGAGCACACCTGTGGCTCCCAAGCTGGCCCTGAGTGCACCTGTGGCTCCCAGCCTGGCTCTGAGCGCACCTGTGGCTCCCAGCCTGGCTCTGAGGGCAACTGTGGTTCCCAGGCTGGCCCTGAGCTCACCTGTGGCTCCAAGGCTGGCTGTGCATTTAAACTATTCTCAGAAGGGCCACGTGGAGCGTGTGAGAAAGCATGCAGGCAGTTCTCGGAGCAAAGACCAGCCCTCGGCTGGCAGCCGGCAAGGAACCAAGGCCCTCAGTCCTATAACCACCAGGGGCTGGATCTGGCCAGCAACCTGGATGAGCCTGGGAACAGATCCTTCCACCAGAGCCTCCAGTAAGGACCACAGCCCTGCCACCCCGATTTCAAACTTATGAGACCCGAAGGAGCAGACCCAGTTGAGCTCACCTGGACTTCTGACCTCCAGAAACTATATGACAATAAAGTGAACGTGTTTGTGTGTGTTTAAAGATCTTCTAGAATCATCTTCCCACCATTCTAATTCCAAACACATCGAGAAAGCCTAAAGATGAAGCCTTTCTTGATTTTCACATTGAGGGTCACCTCCTTTTTATCATTCTGCAGCATGCATGGGATGGCTTAAAGCATATCACTTTTTAAAAATGCACTTGTCCCATGATTCTGAAAATGGGATGATTTCTTTCCCTCTCCCTTCCTTCTGCACCCAGGCTCTAAACTTGCTGTGTCCTGGGGTCTTCACCAGACCACACACTTGCCCCTCTGCTCTCACCAGCCTTCAAAGGTTCCTGGTGATTTAGGGCCTCTCACCACCCCTCAGGAAGCTTGACAAGGAAGAGAAGTTATTTACGGGCATGGAAAGGCCAGGGGGTGGGCATTCATTTTTAATGACTGCACTTCTTCCCCTCGGTTAAAGAAATCAATCCTCCTGCCTGGATTTCCGCCATTCATCACGTTTCACAGCAGCCGACACACAGTAGGAACTCAATATTTATTTGTTGAATACATTTTTTTAAAGTCTAACATAGTGTATAACTAAACTGTGAGCAGGAAGTGAAATATGGGAATCGGACAGCCAGGGCCATCTAGTTTATGGAAGAAAAAAGTGCAGAGAGAGAGGAAAAGTCAAATTCTTCCTTTTAACCTCCAACTCCATAAGCTGTCACCAAGTCCAAGTTTAACTGTCTTCCTTAAAATACTCCTAGGAGCGTGCCTGCCTTCTGCTCCCACTCAGTGGCAAACCATTGGCTTCCAAAGCCAATAGCCCAGGTCCCCAGCCCCTCCCCAGCCCCAGCTCATCACGGTCTTGAGAGTGACATGCATCTGGGACCCAACCCTGGCCAACAGGACCCAAGGGAAACTCTGCTTGGGAGTTCCTGGGAAAGGTCTTGCTTGCTAATAAAAAAGGGCGCATGGCAGGAAACACCCTGTTCTTCCCCACCGTCGTCATGTTCCCACGAGATGCTCAGATCTGCTGCAGCTGCCTGGGGGTCGGGGTCGTGAGAAACCTGGCAGACACGTCAAGGAGCAGGACGCAGGAGGTGACGGCACCCGTGTCCCTGGTGATGTCCCCAAGCCACTGAAACAGCTGACTTTGCAGCCACTGCCGTGCTCCAGACTTCCTGTCCGGGGGAGCGCGGTGACAGACCCCAACCGTCCCGGCCACCGCCAGGCAGACATTCAGCGCGGACAGTGGAAAGCATCCTGAGTGATACTTGCAAAGAACATCCCTACTCTCTCACCTCTCTGTCTGCCTTCCTCTTTCCAGTCCGTTTCTCCAAACACGCATCACTTCGAGGCCAGCAGGCTGGACACAGGGCTCTCTGATGAGAAATTCCCTCCTCATCCCCTTCAGCCCCCAAGCCCAGCGCTTGCCTGGACCACACAGCCATCTGCAGACTCTCCCCTCACAAAGACACCCTATCAAGTACACACCCCGGGGCTCCTTTGCAGGTACATCTGTGCATGCTGTATCCATTTCCCAGGGCTGCTCTAACAAGTGACCACAACCTTGGTGGCTTACAGCAACAGACATGTTTGTCTCCCAGTTCTGGAGGCCAGACGTTCACGGTCAGCATCGGCGCTCAGAAGCACGGTGTCAGCAGGGCAACGCCCCCTCTGGAGGCTCCAGCGGGGAACTGTTTCCTGTTTCTCCCCTCTGCCGGTGGCCGGCTCCTTCCTGGGCTTGCGGCTGCATCCCTGAGAGCTTCAAGGCCAGCATTTCAACTCTCTGAGCCCTGTCTTCACATCCCCTGACCCTCCTTCCCATTAGGAACCATGAGACTGCTCGTACGACCCAGCATATAATCCAGAATCATCCCCCACCCCAAATCCTTAACTCTGATCACGTCGGTAAAGACGGTTTTTCCAAATGAGGTTAACACGTACAGGTTCCAGGGCTTAGAGCCTGACACCCTGGGGGGCATGGTCAGCCCACTACCTGTGTCTGCGTGTGCACACGCTCCCTGGGCACCTCGGGGAAGAGCTGCCTCTGGGAAAAGGAGCTAGAGAGCGGAGGCCCAGAGGCAGGAGGAAGGGTCATTTTTTTTTTTTTTTTTTAATGTATAAGCTTTTGGAATGCAAGAATTTTGTTTCAAATGATAAAACCCATAACAACTTTATCTCAATTTGCACCACAATTCATATCATCACATGGTATTTTTTAAACGGCGCAGTCTATCTTAGGCTAGATCCTGCAGAAGCAGACCCGAAAGTTACTTGCAGGTTCCTGCAAAGGCAAGGCTCCCAGCGAGGGGGAGGGAAGCTGATGAAGTCAAGCACAGGGACAGCTGATGCGGCGGCCCCTGAACGGAAAACTCAGCCTGACCCACGGGCGGCTCTGGGGGTACGCCGTGCTCAGAAGTATCCCCCACGATGGGGGATACTTTCATAGTCCTGATGGACCTCTCCAGGTTTCAGACCCTCCCTTTGCGGATGGACCTCTCAGGTTTCAGACCCCTCCCCCTTGGGGATGGCCCACCCCAGGTTTCCCCTTTTGGTGATGGACCACCTCTCCAGGTTTCCTCTTGGGGATGGACCCCCGGTTTCCCCCTCCTGGGGATGGCCCACCCCAGGTTTCATGGACTCCCTGGTTCCTTCACCTGGGGATGGCCCACCCCAGGTTTCAGACTCCTTCCTTTGGGGATGGCCCACCTCGGGTTTCAGACTCCTCCTCTTGGGGATGGACCTCCCCCGGTTTCACACTCCCACCTTGGGGATGGCCCACCCCAGGTTTCAGACTCCTCCCCTTGGGGATGGACTCCTCCCCTTGGGGATGGACCTCCCTGGGTTTCACACTCCCCCACTTGGGGATGGCCCACCCCAGGGTTTCAGACTCCTCCCCTTGGGGATGGACCACCCCAGGTTTCAGACTCCTCCCCTTGGGGATGGACCACCCCGGGTTTCACACTCCCCCACTTGGGGATGGCCCACCCCAGATTTCATACTCCCCACTTTGGGGATGGCCCACCCGGGGTTTCAGACTCCCCACCTTGGGGATGGCCCGCCCCGGGGTTCAGACTCCTCCCCTTGGGGATGGCCCACCCCGGGTTTCATACTCCCCTCTTTGGGGATGGCCCACCCTGGGTTTCAGACCCCAGACCCCTCCCCTTGGGGATGGACCTCTCCAGGGGCATCTGAACCTCCAGGCGCTGGCGGCTCCCCCTGCCCGAGCACCAGGCTTGGTACCCAGGGGCAGGTGGCAGCGAAGACACAGAGGAAGTGAAGCACAAGCGAGACGGGATCCAGAGGAACACCGCAGCGTCCACAGTGTCTCCTAATGGTGACGAGAAGGAACAGACGTGCTTTCTCCTCCACTTCGCCCCTCATCCCACCCACAGGAAGCCCCTCCTAATGCCCCCGGCTCATCCACATCCTGACTGTGACCACCTCGCCGGAGCCCACTGGGCCCAGGGGCCTTGGTCAGCTCGGCTCTGCCCGCAAACATCTTGTCAGCAGGACACCACCCGGCCTGGAACGCCCTGCTGCATATCTGCCAGAAGTCCCCTTCCCACCTGGAGGTTACCCACAGGCTAGGGCCTCTGCATTCTCGTCCCAGGACAGCAAAGAGCCAGTCACTCACTCTGAGCCTCTGGGATTCCCCGATTCCCTGAGGGTTCTCCGCTTTGTGCCCACAAATCCCCTTTACCCTAAATTATCTTCACTCCTATGTAATCCTCCACCGAGGGCCAGCTGCATCTTGGGGAACCGGAGGACTGGCACTAATCCAAACCCCCCTTGTCTCTGTGCTGTCGCTGCTCCAAGCCATGTGACACTCATGACCTCCACGCCAGGCTGCTGCTGACGAGGAGGAGGCAGAGGAAAACATCTGTCTGAAAAGAATGAAAGAGGACCACACGGCCATCCTGGGCTCCGCCCTCCCAGCACAGGGTGAGAGTCAGAGCAGAAGTCAGGACTCACGACTCAGGCCTTGGGACCTGCCTGGTGGTCCAGTGGTTAGGACTCTGCGCTTGCATTGCCAAGGGCCTGAGCTAAGATCTCACAAGCCTCTTGGCACAGCTCCCCCCAAAAAAGAGTCAGGACTCAATGACCTCAGAGTGGCTTTTTTACGTCACTGTTTTAAAATATGATCTCCATCATTTGGGGAAGAGAATAATTAACCTAGGGAACACAGACCGTACAAACTAAGCTGTCTTCCGACAAGTCTCTTACAGCCAAAGAGCACTGTAAGCCCCTTCCAGAGTCAAGAAGAAGGATTTCAAAAGTTCGGGAAAGTTCAATATGGCCCCACGGCTAGAAGTGCTCCAAGGGAGGCTAGCTCCAGGTGGACATGTGACTCCAGAGCCAAAGCTGGAAGCAGCTTAGAGAATGGATGAGTCTGTGGAGATTGAGAATGTGCATTTACAAGAGTAGAAGGGAAGTACCTGACCCCCAGAGACAGCAGCAAAGGGAGGCAAAGCCAACAAAGGAGAAAGAAGGTCAAGTCTCAAGTGAGGTCGGGTACATTTGACTACCTGCATATACACGCATGGTTCACTCGCTAAGTCGTGTCCGCCTCTCTGCAACCCCGTGGACGGCAGCACACTAGGCTTCCCTGTCTTTCACTATCTCCCGGAGTTTACTCAAACTCATGTCCACTGAGTCGGTGATGCCACCCAACCATCTTGTCCCCTTCTCCTCCCGCCTTCAATCTTTCCCAGCATCAGGGTCTTTTCCAATGAGTCAGCTCTTTGCATCAGGTGGCCCAAGTATTGGAGCTTCAGCTTTAGCATCATATTCAGGTACGTCCTCTGAATATAGCAGAATATTCAGGGTTGACTTCCTTTAGGATGGACTGGTTTGATCTCCTTGCTGTCCAAGGGACTCTCAAGAGTCTTCTCCAGCACCACAGTTCCAAAGCATCAGTTCTTTGGTGCTCAGCCTTCTCTATGGCCCACCTCTTACATGACTACGGAAACCCAGTTTTGACTATACAGACCTGTTAGCAAAGCGATGTCTCTGCTTTTCAATATGCTGTCTAGGTTGGTCACAGTTAATATATATATACACATACACACACCTTTTAAAATTACGACCAACCCCAGTGTTTACAGCAGCACAGTTTACACTGGGCAAGACCTGGACGCCACTTAAAGGTCCACAGACAGGAGAATGGATAAAGATGTGGGACGTGTATGCAACGGAACACTTGCTGTTTAGTCACTAAGCTGTGCCAGACTCTTCTGTGAACACATGGACTGCAGCCCGCCAGGCTCCTCTGCCCGTGGGATTTCCCAGGTAAAAATACTGGAGTGGGTTGGCACGTCCTTTTCCAGGCGATCTTTCCAACCCAGGGACTGAACTCACGTCTCCTGCGTTGGCAGGTGTATTCTTCACCACTGAGTCACCAGGGAAGCCCAGTGGAACACTACTCAGCCATAAAAAAGAATGAAATAATGCTGTTTGCGGTGCATGAACGGACATAAAAATTATTATACCAAGTGAAGTCAGACAATATCATATGATATCACTTATATGTGGAACCTAAAAAATGGTACAAATGAAGCCATTTCCAAAAGAGAAATATATTTACAGACATAGAAAACAAACTTATGGCTACAAAACAGAAAAGGGAGAGAGGGAAAAATTAGGAGTTTGGAATTGGCAGATGCACATTACAGTGTATAAAACAGATAAACAAGGTCCTACTCCATAGCACAGGGAACTGTATTCAACATCTTGGAGTGACTTACAATGGAAAAGAATCTGAAAAAGAATATAACATATATACTTGAACCATTTTGCTATATACCTGAAACCTTGTAAATCTGCTTGTATAAAAAATTCTGTTCAAAACAAGAAGCTATATAAGAAAAAATACATGTAAGACAATAGAAAGTGGAATTACTCAATTCCTATTTTACTTTCGTTTCCACAAGGAGAAAATAAATACACCTAAAGCCTTAGGTGTATAAAATGGTTCAATAAATACAGCTAAATACACCTTACCCACTTCCCTGGTGGCTGAGATGATAAAGAGTCTGTCTGCCTGCAATGCAGGAGACGCAAGTTCAATCCCTGGGTTGGGAAGATCCCCTGGAGAAGGAAATGACAACCCACTCCAGGATTCTTGCCTGGAAAATCCCATGGACAGAGGAGCCTGGCGGGCTACAGTCCATGGGGTTGCAAAGAGTCGGACACGATTGAGCGATTTCACTCTCTGTCTCAAAACCTCAGAGAAGAAAGGCTGTGGGGATACAGAACTAGCTATCTTCTAAAAACAAGATTTTGATTCCTGAAGTGAATGAATAACTCTATACATAAAAATTAAACTATTACGGGTAGAGCCGCCTTCTGCCCTTCCATTCCCAGTCACATGTAACCATTCTCACCAGCCTGATGGCAGTCCTTCCAGGCCTTTCTCCGCGCCTGCAAATTCCCACAGAAAATGCATCACATTACTTTGTGAAGCTTTTTTCCCCATTAAGGTATCACATTGGTGAGGGTATCTCTGTATTGGTCAGGGTTCTCCTGAGAGACAGAACCAATAGAACAGGTAGAGAACAGAGACAGACTTTTAGACAGACAGAGACAGAGATATTGATTTAGAGGAATGGGCTTGTATGACTGGGGGGCTGGCAAGTCCAGCTCTGCAGGCCAGGCCCGCTCTTGAGGTCCTCAACTGACTGGATGAGGTCTACACACATTATGGAGGGTTCATCACCTACTTAGAGTCCACTCATCTGAACGTTAATCGTACACCTTCACTGCAAAGTCTATGCTGGTGTTTGACCGAACCACTGGGTACCCCAGCCTGACCAGGCTGTCACATAAAAGTAACCATCGCCGTTAACCTGCAACTTGTCTCCTCAGTGACCAGCGTCTCCCAGAGTTCCTTCCGTGTCAGTTCGTACAGAATGACCGCATGCACAGTCAGGAGGCACCATCCTCTATCTAACCATTCCCTTGCTGATGGACACGCCTTACTTCCTTTTGCCCGTTACTAACGATGCTGAAACCATGTCCTGGTATCTGCCTTCTGGTGAACAAATGCCTGTGTTTTTCCAAAAGAGATGGACGTGACGTGTGCATGTCAAAAATCATGGGTAGGGGTGGGCGTTGAAAACTTTTCACAGAAGTTGGCAACCTGTCTTCCAAAGCAACCTCAAATTTTTAAATGATGAATTTAAAATTCATCAAACCAAGAATTCCATTTTAAGGAAACAGTGCTCAGCACACTGGCATGTCACTATCAAAGGTGGAAGTGAGGGCCTTGATCAAAGGGAAGGCTGGGAGGATAGACGTCTCATTCACCCAGCCACCGGCAGACTCCGCTGAGCCGCGGTTTGCTCTGGGTGGGATGCAGTGGAACTGCCGCCTGGGAGGGCAGGCCTGGTCCTTCCTCGGCAATGACTGTCCACGGGAAAATCTCCCGTATCACAGAAATAAGGCCGAGACCTGCTGTTGTTGGCACTAAAGGCTATGATCTCAGAAGCAAAATAATTATCTTGGAGAAACTGTGGCAGTGAAAAAAAAAGCCAGATGGTTTAAAAAGGACAAATATTGGCGTCTTTGTTGAAGCAGAAGGTGGTGAATTCTAGATACTGCAGACATTGCTGTTACTCCCTGGCAAATCCCAGTGTGGACCATTAGAGGGATGGTTGGGAGCCCATGGAATCAGGAGATGGGCCCCCAGAAGCCTGCAGAAGTCCATGCAGAACAGGGGGTTGTACGGGGGTGGGTGGGTGGAGGGTACCCCAGAGTGGTTCCAATTACAGAAGTGCCTCCTATCAAGCCTCTCCTGAGTCCTTCAGGGACGAGATGGGGACTGCTGGGTGGAATGACAGGGCCATCTTAAACCTCTGTAGAGGGGGCTGGGATCGCCTGAGGAGAGGTTCCCGCAGCATGCCAAAGGGCTGAGGCCTCCAGCCAGTCTGCCTGAGTCCAGGCAGGCGGGAGCAACCTGACACACAAAGGCTCAGAGAAGCCAGAGCTGGGAAGATCCCCAGATGTAGGATGATACATTTGTACATCACAAATGTCTCAGCAGGCTGGAGAAAAGGGCAGAAACCAAAGGGAGGAGATGCTGTGGAGGAAATTCAACAGCAGATCGAACCTACAGGTAGAGATGGGAGAGACCCCTGACGACAGCACCTCCCAGGATGAAACCTATGGGGCTTTCAGAGGCTGTAACGGGGGAGTCCCACTGGTCATGGACAGATGTGAGAGCTGGACTATAAAGAAAGCAGAGCACCGAATTGATGCTTTTGAACTGTGGTGTTGGAGAAGACTCGAGAGTCCCGTGGACTGCAAGGAGATCAAACCAGTCCATCCTAAAGGAGATCAGTCCTGAATATTCATTGGAAGGAGTGATGTTGAAGCTGAAACTCCAATATGTGGCCACCTGATGTGAAGAACTGACTCACTGGAAAAGACCCTGATGCTGGGAAAGATTGAAGGCGGGAGGAGAAGGGGACGACAGAGGATGAGATGGTTGGATGGCATCACCGACTCAGTGGACCTGAGTTTGAATAAACTCTGGGAGTTGGTGATGGACAGGGAGGCCTGGCTTGCTGCAGTCTATGGGGTCACAAAGAGTTGGACACGACTAAGCGACTGAACTGAACTGAACTGAACAGGGGACCCCGAAGCCCATCCGGTCTCCAGCTGCACGAGAAGCCCAGGAGGCAGGCGGCTCTCCACAAGGCCCTTCAGACCCCGGACGCTGCAAGGTGAGCACTTCCAGGTGCGTCTTCTGTGTTCCCACACCTGTGCAAGTCAGTCAGACCTGTTACCACAGCTCCGTGTCTTAATTTAAATTATTTAAAGCGGATAGGAAGTGCAACAAAAATTGTTTCCAGGGAAACTAGGTAGACCGCTTGGAAGAGACGTGACAAAGGACAGTTGCTTAAAAAATAACCACTGTGGCCACTGTCGGGGGTGGGTGGGGATAGGTGTGTGTGTCGGGGGTGGAGCTGGAAAAGACCAGGAAAAAGTCATGGAAACAGAAGGATTCTGCAGCCAGAGCCCTTTCCTGTACTTTAAAGACACTGACCCTGGCTCTGGGGTACAGCACACCTGGGTTTATAAAAGAAGGATGAAGCAGGATTCTAACCAGCAGACCCCAAACTCAAAAAGACTGGTGCACGGATGGGTACTTACATATTTATACTAAACTGTATATGCTGATTTCTGCTGTCTAGCAAATGACTCAGTTGTACATATATATATTCCTTTTCATATGCTCTTTCATTGTGGTTTATCACAGGATAGTGACTCTAATTCCCTGTGGTATACTGTAGGAGCTTGCTGCTTATCCATCATATATATACTAGTTTGCGTCTACAATCCCAAACTCCCAGCCCTTCCCTCTGAATATGATATTCTTTGGCTCTTTTGCATTGATTTTTTCAATTAACCCACCAGCTCCCATACCAGCTGTGTCGGCTCAAGGTGCTCTCCCTACTATGTTATGTTTAGTTCCGGTGGCAAGTTCCACAGGCAGCTCGCAGACACTGCAGGAGAGAGGGCTGCGGATGCAGAAGGCCCCACGGCCCCGGGCGCCTGGTCCTGCGGCTCTGGCAGATGGGCGGGCTGCAGGCCGGGGCACAGGGCAGCCCAGCACTCGCCGCTGCCTCTTCACCTATGTGTCTGTGTGCCATCTCCCTTTCCTCTGGAAGAATTACCTTTACCTCTCGGCTCACACTCCAGACTGTAGATTAAGTCAGCTCAAAGAACGTAAAGAAAACACACATTATAAATGCCCTCTGGATGGGCTTTCATCCCATTCACAACTGCCTTTAATCTTAGGCCGCGGGTTTCCAACCGAGACTAATGCAATTATTATATTGGCCTCTGACTCCACACGTTCCCTAGTCCAGCCTCCTCTGTGCTTTTAGGACAAGGTTAACACAACAGGCAGAGGATCTTTCTAACTGAAGATCCCAGGTGACTGAAGAAAGCAAGCCCTATTTACTTACTATAGACATTCACCACTTTTAAATCCATTATCTCTTTTTATTCTCATCGACTTCGAGAGGAGGTTACTGGTGTCTTCATTTGCACAAGTGAAAAATGGAAAAGCAGACAGGGCAGTGGTTTCCTTTTCACACTCAGTCGGCGGGAAATAAAAGAGCAGGATGCCTACCCAGGGGAGATTCTAGAATCCACATTCTCTTTGCAACCTTCTAAGCTGTCTGCAGAGCTGTGAAGAGCCAGGTAGGTTTTCTTATGAAAGTGTGTGCGTGTGTGTGTGTGTGTGTGTGTGTGTGTGTGTGTAGAGGGAGAGAGAGAGAGAGGAAGGCCAGGAAGACGTGGCTGAATTACAAAGGCATGCCTGCAGCCAGGGTTTGAGGAATCAGCATGTCCAGGAGTAAAGGGGCCAGATAAGGACAAGTCAGTCCCAGCTCTGAGGAGAGAAAGCGCTGCTCAGAGGTCTTCTGCGGTTAGAACCCTGGGAGCTTCCTGCAGGACAGCAGCTGCCAGACAAGCAGGGCCAGCCACGAGCCAAGAGGGCCCTGCCCAGGCTTGAACGGAAGGGTCCTACCCAGAGGCCAAAAGGGTGGGGAGGAGAGGAAGGGGCCGGGCCTGGAGGACCCGGTCGGGAGCTGGACGATACCCACACGTGTGCAGGGAAGGAGCCGTCTGGGGGCCGCGGCGAGGGTCTGACAGAGCCCTTCCGACCGCTGGGTCAGAGGCAAGTCCACCGGAACTGGACCCTGCTGGGCTGCACAGGTAAGACCTGCACAAGTGTGGCCCCTGCAAGCGGGGCCTGATTCTCAAAGCAGGCAGAAGTGGGGAACTCTGGGCAAGAGTCTAGATGTCTGCCTTTTAAAAAGCTCTCCAGGTGATTCTGATACAAGCCCAGGTTTGAGAAACACTGGTCTACCGTTTGGTGCAATGCAAGAAGCAACTTCTGGATGCCTTGGAAAACAAAGGTGAACATCCACTGACAGATGAATGGATAAAGAAGATGTGCATGTGTATTCAGTGGAATATTACCCAGCCATAAAAAAGATGAAATAATGCCATTTGCAGCAACATGGACGGACCTAGAGATTATCATGCTAACTGAAGCCAAAGACAAATGTGGTATCTCTTATATGTGGAATCTTTAAAAAGACACAAATAAATTTATATACAAAACAAAAATAGACCCACAGGCATAGAAAACAAACTAAAGGGGAGGGGAGAGGGATAAATTAGGGGTTTGGGACTAACAAGGACCAATTGTGAGGAACAGAGAACTATATTCTGTAAGCCTATAAAGTAAAAGAATATGATAAGCATATATAAAGTATACAGAATAAAGGACAGAAATAGTATGGACCTAACAGAAGCAGAAGATATTAAGAAGAGGTGGCAAGAATACACAGAAGAACTGCACAAAAAAGATCTTCACAACCCAGATAATCACGATGGTGTGATCACTCACCTAGAGCCAGACATCCTGGAATGTGAAGTCAAGTGGGCCTTAGAAAGCATCACTACGAACAAAGCTAGTGGAGGTGATGGAATTCCAGTTGAGCTATTCCAAATCCTGAAAGATGATGTTGTGAAAGTGCTGCACTCAATATGCCAGCAAATTTGGAAAACTCAGCACTGGCCACAGGACTGGAAAAGGTCAGTTTTCATTCCAATCCCAAAGAAAGGCAATGCCAAAGAATGCTCAAACTACCGCACAATTGTACTCATCTCACACACGAGTAAAGTAATGCTCAAAATTCTCCAAGTCAGGCTTCAGCAATACATGAACAGTGAACTTCCAGATGTTCAAGCTGGTTTTCGAAAAGGCAGAGGAACCAGAGATCAAATTGCCAACATCCTCTGGATCATCAAAAAAGCAAGAGAGTTCCAGAAAACATCTATTTTTGCTTTATTGACTATGCCAAAGCCTTTGACTGTGTGGATCATAATAAACTGTGGAAAATTCTGAAAGAGATGGGCATACCAGACCACCTGACCTGCCTCTTGAGAAACCTGTATGCAGGTCAGGAAGCAACAGTTAGAACTGGACATGGAACAATAGACTGGTTCCAAATAGGAAAAGGAGTACGTCAAGGCTGTATATTGTCACCCTGCTTATTTAACTTCTGTGCAGAGTACATCATGAGAAACGCTGGGCTGGAAGAAGCACAAGCAGGAATCAAGATTGCCAGGAGAAATATCAATAACCTCAGATATGCAGATGACACCACCCTTATGGCAGAAACTGAAGAGAAACTAAAAAGCCTCTTGATGAAAGTTAAAGTGGAGAGAGAAAAAGTTGGCTTAAAGCTCAACATTCAGAAAACTAAGATCATGACATCCGGTCCCATCACTTCATGGGAAATAGATGGGGAAACTGTGGAAACGGTGTCAGACTTTATTTTTCTGGGCTCCAAAATCACTGCAGATGGTGACTGCAGCCATGAAATTAAAAGACGCTTACTCCTTGAAAGGCAAGTTGTGACCAACCTAGATAGCATATTCAAAAGCAGAGACATTACTTTGCGAACAAAGGTCTGTCTAGTCAAGGCTATGGTTTTTCCTGTGGTCATGTATGGATGTGAGAGTTGGACTGTGAAGAAAGGTGAGTGCCGAAGAACTGGTGCTTTTGAACTGTGGTGTTGGAGAAGACTCTTGAGAGTCCCTTGGACTGCAAGGAGATCCAACCAGTCCATTCTGAAGGAGATCAGTCCTGGGTGTTCATTGGAAGGACTGATGTTGAAGCTTAAACTCCAATACTTTGGCCACCTGATATGAAGAGCTGACTCCTTTGAAAAGACCCTGATGCTGGGAAAGATTGGGGGCAGGAGGAGAAGGGGATGACAGAGGATGAGACGGTTGGATGGCATCACTGACTTGATGGACGTGGGTTTGGGTGAACTCGGGCAGTTGGTGATGGACAGGGTGGCCTGGCGTGCTGCGGTCATGAGGTCACAAAGAGTCGGACATGACTGAGCGGCTGAACTGAATGAATATACATAAAACTGAATCACTTTGCTATACACCTGAAACTAACATGACATTGTAAATCAACTTTACTTCAATCAAAAAAATAATAATAATTTAAAAAATGGACAAGGGGGAAGAAAAGACAACCATGTCCTTATTTGAGTTTATAACCATATCCCCCTCTAGCAGATATTTCAGACTGTAGGCATTCCCTCCAGTTATACATCAAGGTCACGTTTTGAAATTTCAATACTGCAAACGCTGAAGAAGGATGAATCATTGTGATGCTTTTCCCATCACTTTCATCAAATATCACATTACCATAGACGTCTGGAGAAAGGAGCGTCTGTACTGTTCTTTCAGACATTGGTTCATTAGAACTGAGTGAGCTTCAGAATCCCTTTGAGGGCTTGTTAAAACCCTAATGGCAGGATGTCCCTGGTAGTCCAGTAGCTAAGACTCCATGCTCCCAAAGCAGGGGACTGCATTCAATCCCTGGTCAGGGACTAGATCCCAAAGACCCGCTGTGCATGGGTACTAAGTCACTTCACTTGTGCCTGACTCTGTGCGACCCGGTGGACTGTTGCCTGCCAGGCTCCTCTGTCCATGGCATTCTCCAGGCAAGAAGACTGAAGTGGGTTGCCACAGTCTCCTCCAGGGGATCTTCCCAGACCTTGAACTCCGGTCTCCTGCACTGTAGGCAGATTCTTTACCATCTGAGCTACCAGGGAAGCCCAAGAATACTGGAGTGGGTAGCTTATCCCTTCTCCAGCGGATCTTCCGGACCCAGGAATCGAACCGGAGTCTCCCGCATTGCAGGTGGATTCTTTACCTGCTGAAGCACCAGGGAAGCCCACCCCGCCCTCTGCAACAACAACAACAAAACGCCACTGGGCCACCCCCAGGGCTTCGGATTTGCTGGGTCCAGGGTGGGGCCCGAGCATCTGCGTTTCTAACACGTCATCAAGGGCTGCTGCCACTGCTGACGCGGGAACCACACTCTGAGAACCACTTTCGTAGACACTTCTGGATCGCTGTCATCTAGCCATTTTTCCTGAAGAAACCACAAAGTCCGCCTTTAATAGCCATTTTAATGTGTGGAGAACAAGGGATTTGACGCGGGTCCCCATGGCGCTGCCGCCAATCGCGCATGTGCAAAATCGCGCATGTGTTTCTGCGGTAGCCACGCCCCACTTGTTGACACAGCCCCCGTGTCCCAGTGGGTGCTGCAGCACGCGGGGGTGGGTGGCCAGCTCGGGCCCGTCTGGATGGTCCTTGAGATCGCCCACCTGCCGCCCGCTCTGTCCCACCACCCTGAGCCTGCACCCACCCTCGGAGGCGGGCTGGGTGAACGGACGGCCATCTCACAGCTGAGGAGGGTCCCCACGGGGGGCGGGGACATGAACTGCCCACACTGGACTCTGCGTTCTTGAGTCTCACTTCCTTGGCACCCCGTTTCCAGTCAGGCGCATGGAGGCCCACGGGGACCCAGGTCAGGTGGGGGTCCCTGGTGGAGGGGGTTGGCAGACCAGGTCACCACCCACTCCTCACCTTCCTCTCTACATACGTCCGTGGGACTCTCGGTCCCCAACCTGACTGGCCCGGTTGCTGTGATGCTGGGATTCCCGTTTCTGATCATCACAGCTTTTCCGTGGACTCTGTTCTGCCACACCTGAGAGCAGTTACTGCCCATCCTGGCTCCGAGGCAGGCTGCCCCCAGCAGCTCTGCTCAGGATGGCTGCAGGCTGAAGGGCTGGGAGCAGCAGCGGCTGGCACAGGGCCGGCAGGTCCCCGTGCCCCACTCTGCACAGAGAGCCGCTTTCTCGTCTGTCGCACAGGTGGTCCCATCTGGCGGGGCCCCCCTGAGCCCACCGACCCGGCCTGCTGCCAAGGTGACTTGAGAGCATTCAGACAGCAGCCTCCTAGCTTCAATCACCCCAGGTGCTGGGTGGGCGAGAGACGGGTCTAAAATGTCCACGGTTTCACACCTTTAAAATCCACACCAGCAAACCTCAGAAATGTACCACCTCTTCCCAAACCCCAGCAGAAGAACACAGCTTGAGGAATTCCTCTGCCCACAGCCCAGATTGCTGGCCTTTCGGGTCAACATGCCAAAGCCGTCCTTCAGCACCTAACGGGCCAGGGACCTAACCGCTCGGTGCCTCGGTTTCCTCATCTGTAAAACGGGAGCCATCACAGCACTCACTCACAGACTCACCGTGAAGGTTCAGAGCACAGGCGCATATCCACTTGTTCTGGTGTATAAATTTCTGTGGCCCCCTGTCAGAGGGGGGCCGGAGGGTCAAGCTCCAGTGATGATGACGCTCTCATTATTACGGGGCCCACAAACCACGTGTCTACCTCACTTACGTCACTTAGACCTCTCAGACGAGTGAAGAAGAATGTTTTCTGCCCGGTAGTCTGGCACACACGATGTGTGTTTTCTACCGAAAGGGAAAAGTGGGGGCTCCTCTCCCACCTTGGGGGCACAGGAGGGTCCCCAAGGACAACAGGGGTCCTCGGGGTGTCCAGCAGTCCACCTGCTGTCCAGGGGCAGCCTCACTCGGAGGAGGGAGCGGATAAAACCACCACGGTCCAAACCAAAAGCATCACGGCCAAGCCCCACACTCACGTCCAGAACCGTCCACTGCTCGACTACAATAGCATCGTAGCCCTGCGTGGTTCTGCTGTCTTCTGTGGAAACAGCTTCAAAGATGAACACTCCATCTGTCAAGTCGTGCAAGGAATCTGTGGAGAAAGAAAAAGCGGGGGGATGGGGGGGGTGGTTGCTGTAAACTGTCTGTGGCAGAAGCCTCACAAGCAGCGAAAATGTTCACTGCATTCATTAATAATCCCAATCAGAACATCTTTTCAGCATGTTAATTAAAGAAGGCACACACAGCCGTAGAGTCTAGCCCCATCAGAATGAATGAGACTCATTTACCTCGCGGTTTTGAATAATATCCTTGATTTTATGAGCCCAAATCTCATTGTTAGCAATCACCATTTGATTTCACGCGTTTACCTTCCTTTTCACGCTCCACCGTCAGGAAGCACTGGGGAGAACGGATTTGGGAGGGAAACACAGTCATTCAGGGACAATTTTTAGGAGAAAACTACACGGAGGGGAGAGAGATTATTCGGAAGCAGGGCTGGGTGTAACACGGCAGCTCTAGGTTCGCAGACCAGATCCACAGGTGCTGGTTCCTTGACAACTGTGTGATGTGCGTGCCGAGCACAGGACGCTCTCGTCAGGAGGTGAAATCTGGGGGAAGGGGGACTTTTTCCAAATGACTTACCACTGAAAACGTTTCCTTGGGCGTATCAATGGTAAGGTTCTGAGTTCTGTATAATTCATCAAACCTACATCACACACACGAAACGACTCAGAACTGCCTCAGGCAATGAGAGGGTCAAGAAAAATACTCCCAGGATCCTCGTTCCTGCAGAAGACCTTCAAGGAGGTGCATTTAGTAAATGGCTCCTGAATGCCCTGGATCCACTTAGATGAAGGGCTGTGTGGAATAGAGGAATGGACTCAGAAGCAGGTGGTTGGGCCCGTGCTGTGTCGGAAAATGAAAATGACCCTTTCAGGGGCCTGTCCTCTTATCTGTGAAGGGGGAGTGGGGACACAGAGTTCCTGCCGGTCAGTACTGTACAAATCACTGCTCTGTCACACCTGCCTGGACTGAACTCCGTCCCCAACCCCACTCCCAACTCAGACATTGATGCTCTGATCGCTAGAGTGACTATATTTGGAGATAGATCTTTTCCGGGAGTAGTTAAGGTTCAGTGACATCATAAGGCTGGGCCCTAGTCTAACAGGCATGGAGTCCTTAGAAGAAGAGGACGAGACACTGGAGCAGCCCCCCCCCCAGCCCCCCAACCATGTGCAGAGGAAGGGCTATAGGAAGACACAGAGGTGGCCGTCTGCAAGTCAGGAAAGGAGACCTCACCAGAAACAGAACTTGCCAGCCCCCTGACCATGGATGTGCAGCCTCCTGAACCATGAGAAAATAAACATCTACTGCTCAAGCCACTCGGTCCACGGCGGTTGGTTATGGCAACAGACATAAAAAGTGTTTAATGGTATAAAGGACAATTCCTTTAAAGGGGCAGTTCACACAAGAACGTGATCTCTTCTTCATCCAGAAGGGAAGGGGGACAAATCCAGAAAGCCCCACGTCACAGGGGCGTTCAGAAACTGCCTGCACTGTCCAGCAGTCCCAAAAAGACAGACAGATGGACACACACAGTGACCGTCAGCGCCTGACTTCCAACAGACCTCACGAGCAAAACCAAAAAAGCCATCAGGATGAGAAACCTGCGTCTTATTTGCAACAACAAAATAAGTAACAAATAGATGGATGGCCCTGCTTACCACTCTTCATGGTACAGAAAAAGCTTCCTGCGCTGAAGGGAATTGTAACTGCACAACCTTTCCAGAGAACAACTTAGCAAGGTCTAAGAAGCCTGAAAGACAAAAGTCCATCCTCTTTCACTCCAGAGACCCTGCCTCCTTCAGTCTATTATGCCCCAGGTGCCCTTGAGGTCACGGGTGATAAATGAAGACCCTGCTCCCATGGAGCTTCCCCCTGCAGGGAGATGATGACGTAATGTCCAAGGAAGTAAATGCTATGAGAATACAAAGTGGGCTAGGAGAGGAGGCGTGTGGAGTTGGAGGAAACCGTGCCGCTGTTTCTGACCGAAGTTCTCAGAGCAGGACGATCCACTTTGAGGAGAGAGATGAACTAGCTGCAAGCCAGCCGCGTGGGAACACGGGGTTTGAGAGTTCACGGGAGAAGACACAGCTCGACTAGGACTGCAGACTGAATGAGGGCCCACCAGGGGCCAGATGAGCAGCAGAATCGTGAGAAGAGAGTCAAGACCGAGTCAGCTTAGTGGTGGGGAGGAGACCAGCCAACCAGGGGCTGACCCAGGTGACTTGCTCGGCCAGTGGGATTTCAGCAGATGGGATGCAAGCAGAGGATTGCGGAACACGGGCACGGCTGAACGTGATCTCATGTCTGGGCCACCACTTTGAGAGGACATGCCCCAGCTCGCCTGCCCCACTGGAGCACAGCCTAGATCCGATGACCCTCAGACCTGAGAGCGGGCCCAGCTGTCTCAAAGAAACTGCTCCAGCCAACGTGCAAATACGAGCGCTTTGGAGTGGTTTGTTACACAGCGTCATCGTGGCAATAACTGACCGTTACAAGGCTTGATCAAAACTTGAGAAGTTCGAGACCAAGAATACCTGGGGGATATTCCTGATTATTCCAGAGTGAGACAGGGGCCTGATCAACTCAACAATCCACGGCTCTGAGGGGAATTCCTGGAGCACAGTAGCCTCTTATATTATTCCTACCTGAGAAAACAATACTCCATTTCCAGTAAGATCCCTGTGGGTTAATCAGTACCATGCTCTGCTATTAATTTTCTTTCCTAAACCAACAGTCTGTTATCAACGAGCCTTAGCAAAAGCACTAACCTTACTTCTCTCATTTGCTCTGCTGAAAAGTTCCTCCCAAGTCCAATGTCCTTCTAAGATACATTTTACTAAGGTGAGCAACAAAGAACAGAACTACTCTTCGGCTGAACCTCATTATAAGTCTTTTGGGGTCCAGGACACACATGGGCAGTAGTCTGGCTCACTTTTTCAGTTTTGGGCAACACAGGTCAGGCGGAAGACGGTGCCACTGTAGGGACATCCTACGGACCCTCGTGAATACAGCTTTCCCTAGTCCTGACCTGGGGAGTGCTTGGGACCGGAAGATACTCACTGACCCTTCAGCACTGTATCAACACAGCACCCAATTTTCAAAGTCTCCACCTACAGATCTCCTTACCGGTAAGCCTCCAAGTCCTTTAAATGTGCCAAACGCCCTCCGAGTATTAGAATGCCCAGCGTGACACAGCTGAGGTCCACAGGGGGAAGGGGCTTGCTCTCCTAACCCCTGCCTGGCCTCCCCTCCGTCGCCCACAGGGAGGAGGGCTGTGTGGTCCAGGCTTGGGGGCGGGAAGCGGGAACAAACCAGGCCCTTGTTCCCCATCCTCCTCCTTCGGTGCCACCTCCAGCCTCTCAGCCCACGGCTCCGCCCTGAATCCAGAGTGCTGATTCACGCACTTAACTGCCCAGCACCTTCAGAGTGGCTGTCAAAATCTGGTCATCTGGAACAGGAAAAAGTCAACGAGCCACAGAGAGCAGACAGCCGGGCTTTGAGACAGCGTCTTGTTTGGACGGCCTCAGCCCCTGGTCCGTCTCTCTATCACCGTCTCGGCTCAGCCTCGCTGTCGCACGCTCCGAGCTGGGATTGAAAGGTCACTCTCAGAGCGAGGCTCCGCCTGCAGAAAGGTTAACTCACCTCCATCGATGGAAAACACTCCATTATTACTGCATTTTTTATTAAAGTAAAGCTGCTTCCCTACTGTGCACAGGAAGCTGTTCACCCCGGCATTGTATAAATATTTGATGCCAATCTTTGGGCAAAAGGCCACCTTAACTCTCCAAGCTTATGATACACAAGAGGGTGTGGGAAAAGGAGACTCGCCCGCTCCCCCAAGAGGTAAATGCTGTGAGAAAACTGCTCATCCTCTGCAGCCCCTGGGACATGAAGACCCTGCCAAGCAAGCTCCCTCCAGCCCACTCCGGTGCCAGTCCTCTGCCAAGGCCAGCCTGAAACACACACGTCGTGACAACTGGCCGATGTATGCTCTACTAGAAAATGTCACTATTCTCCTTTTATTGGGTTGGCCCAAAGGTTCATTAGAACTAACACCCCCAAAAGATGTCCTTTTCATTATAGGGGACTGGAATGCAAAAGTAGGAAGTCAAGAAACACCTGGAGTAACAGGCAAATTTAGCTTTGGCGTACAGAACGAAGCAGGGCAAAGGCTAATAGAGTTCTGCCAAGAGAACGCACTGGTCATAGCAAACACCCTCTTCCAACAATACAAGAGAAGACTCTACACATGGACATCACCAGATGGTCAACACCGTAATCAGATTGATTATATTTGCAGCAAAAGATGGAGAAGTTCTATACAGTCAGCAAAAACAAGACCAGGAGCTGACTGTGGCTCAGATCATGAATTTCTTATTGCCAAATTCAGACTGAAATTGAAGAAAGTAGGGAAAACCACTAGACCATTCAGGTATGAACTAAATCAAATCCCTTATGACTATACAGTGGAAGTGAGAAATAGATTTAAGGGACTAGATCTGATAGAGTGCCTGATGAACTATGGACGGAGGTTCGTGACATTGTACAGGAGACAGGAATCAAGACCATCCCCAAGAAAAAGAAATGCAAAAAAGCAAAATGGCTGTCTGGGGAGGCCTTACAAATAGCTGTGAAAAGAAGGGAAGTGAAAAGCAAAGGAGAAAAGGAAAGACATACCCATTTGAATGCAGAGTTCCAAAGAATAGCAAGGAGAGATAAGAAAGCCTTCCTCAGCGATCAATGCAAAGAAAGAGGAAAACAACAGAATGGGAAAGACTAGAGATCTCCTCAAGAAAATTAGAGATACCAAGGGAACATTTCATGCCAAGATGGGCTCGATAAAGGACAGAAATGGTATGAACCTAACAGAAGCAGGAGATATTAAGAAGAGGTGGCAAGAATACACAGAAGACCTGCACAAATAAGATCTTCACGACCAAGATAATCACGATGGTGTGATCACTCACCTAGAGCCAGACATCCTTGAATGCGAAGTCAAGTGGGCCTTAGGAAACATCACTACGAACAAAGCTAGTGGAGGGGATGGAGTTGAGCTATTTCAAATCCTGAAAGATGATGCTGTGAAAGTGCTGCACTCAATATGCCAGCAACTTTGGAAAACTGAGCAGTGGCCACAGGACTGGAAAAGATCAGTTTTCATTCAAACCCCAAGAAAGGCAATGCCAAAGAATGCTCAAACTACCACACAATTGCACTCATCTCACACGCGAGTAAAGTAATGCTCAAAATTCTCCAAGCCAGGCTTCAGCAATACGTGAACCGTGAACTTCCAGATGTTCAAGCTGGTTTTAGAAAAGGCAGAGGAACCAGAGATCAAATTGCCAACATCCACTGGATCATCAAAAAAGCAAGAGAGTTCCAGGAAAACATCTATTTCTGCTTTATTGACTATGCCAAAGCCTTTGACTGTGTGGATCACAATAAACTGGAAAATTCTGAAAGAGATGGGAATACCAGACCACCTGATCTGCCTCTTGAGAAACCTGTATGCAGGTCAGGAAGCAACAGTTAGAACTGGACATGGAACAACAGACTGGTTCCAAATAGGAAAAGGAGTACGTCAAGGCTGTATATTGTCACCCTGCTTATTTAACTTATATGCAGAGTACATCATGAGAAATACTGGGTTGGAAGAAGCACAGGCTAGAATCAAAATTTCCAGGAAAAATATCAATAACCTCAGATATGCAGATGACACCACCCTTATGGCAGAAAGTGAAGAGAAACTAAAAAGCCTCTTGATGAAAGTGAAAGAGGAGAGTGAAAAAGTTGGCTTAAAGCTCAACATTCAGAAAACGAAGATCATGGCATCCGGTCCCATCACTTCAGGGAAATAGATGGGGAAACAGTGGCTGATTTTATTTTTCTAGGCTCCAAAATCACTGCAGATGGTGATTGCAGCCATGAAATTAAAGGACATTTACTCCTTGGAAGGAAGGTTATGACCAACCTAGACAGCATATTCAAAAGCAGAGACATTACTTTGCTAACAAAGGTCTGTCTAGTCAGGGCTATGGTTTTTCCAGTGGTCATGTATGGATGTGAGAGTTGAACTATAAAGAAAGCTGAGTGCCGAAGAATTGATGCTTTTGATTTGTGGTGTTGGAGAAGACTCTTGAGAGTCCCTTGGACTGCAAGGAGATCCAACCAGTCCATCCTAAAGGAGATCAGTCCTGGGTGTTCATTGGAAGGACTGATGTTGCACCTGAAACTCCAATACTTTGGCCACCTCATGTGAAGAGCTGACTCATTGGAAAAGATCCTGATGCTGGGAAGATCAAAGGCGGGAGGAGAAGGGGACGACAGAGGATGAGATGGTTGGATGGCATCACCGAGTCAATGGACATGTGTTTGGGTGAACTCCCGGAGTTGGTGATGGACAGGGAGGCCTGGCATGCTGCAGTTCATGGAGTTGCAAAGAGTTGGACACGACTGAGTGACTGAACTGGAAAGTTTATTTGCTCTGTCTGTAACATGTTATGGAAAAACCTGAAGGAACTTTTGAGCCGACCCAACAACACGCTAAGACAGTCTAAATTACCCATGGTGGTGTCGCTAGCATCCCAGATGTTCTTGCCCCGACATCCCTTCTCCCTACCAGGATGGCAATCATGGCACCACCTTGGTTCCAGGAGTGGCCTGTACCAACCTCTCAGCCCTACCTGCCTGGGTTATACGGATATGCAACCCCCCTGCAAATAGAATCACCCCATCTGGGCAACGGTGCGTGCCACTCCTGATTCACACCACAGCGTCCGCCTCTGCGGCTCCTCCAGCCCTCACAGCTGCTCTCAACCTGCCTGCCTTCCCTCCTGCAGTCCCTGTTGGAAGCGGTGAATAAGCCAGAGCAGGCGGAACCCCGCTTCAGTGCCCATAAGTGTCAGACTGCAAGTTGTGTCATTTCCCTGACCAGATGCCCAGATGGGGAGGAAGTGCCCTGATCTGGTGCATGCCGGCTAGGAGGCCCTCTGCCAGGCACGTCCATGGCTTCTCAGTGAATCCTCTCCCCAGTTCTGCAAGGCTTATGTTTCCCTCTGAGTGGTGAGAACATGGAAGGAAGCTACAGGACTGAAGTCACATGTCCACATTCAAGTGTACACAAGGGCCAATCTCGATCCGAATGTGGTTTGCTCGATTCCAAAGCCTTTGTTTTTTCAAGAGCTGACAGAATTTTGCTACCACAAGGATGTGCCAGAGCTCTCTCTGGCCGGTGGTGGGTGACGGACAGCCTCAGAGCCTGGTCTCATAGAGTGGGCGTGCTCTGACCATGAGGCTGTGTTCCCCGCCTGTGTGTTTTGGGTGCATCCCAGTGGAGTTGCAGTGAGATGGCCTTATAGCTTCTGCTCGGGACCAAAGCTGTGCAGAAGCCATCCTTTCCCACAGGGAGCAAAGAAAGACCAAGAACATGCTTGTAAATGGATACACTGCATCTATCAACACAAGAGAGCACATACAGCAGTGAGAAAAAATGATCTGAATGATGTGTAAAAATGGGGATGAATGTCACAAAGAGAATGATGGGAAGAAGCCAAACACAAGAAGGGCAGGCTCCACCCATACAAAGTTCACGCCCATCCATGACGCTTCCAACCAGCACTGCCGTTGCCTGGAGAGAGGCACTATGAGGCCGTGAGAGCGACTCTGATGGGTTGGGATGCTCTGTTTGTTGATCTGGGGCTGGTCACACAGGTGCACTCACCTGTGAAAACCCACTGAGCTCAGGATCTGTGTAGGTGTCTCTATGTGGGCTATACTGCAGGAAAACGTTTAGTTAAAGACATGCCGTGGATAGAGAAGAAAATGCATTCATAGCCTAAATGAAATCTTAGTGAAACCCTCTGCTTTATTCAGCAGCTCTTCTGAAATCGAAGCCATGCCTGCAAACATGAAGCCAACATGCCTGGAGCCTGCGGCCGGCCAAGGGAGTGGCCGTGAACACACTGCAACCTCACCCTCCGCTGCTCCCCCAGTCTGCAGGGCCCTGGGGAGGCACAGCCCAACCCGGCCCTCCTCAGCACTCAATCACCGAGCAGCACCTGAAAACCTTTATCGCTTGCTTTCTGCATACAGACCACAGGGTATACACACTGGGACACTAAGAAGCATAGGAAGCAGGCTCTGCCAAGGGACTTGCAAATATGTCTGCCTCCAGCCTGGACGGGAGAGGAGTTTAGGGGAGAACAGCTCATGTCTATGTATGGCTGAGTCTCTTCACTGTTCACCTGAACCTATCACAGCACTGTTTATCACCTACACTCAGTGCAAAATAAAAAGGTAAAAAAATATGTTCATCAGCTACACTCAGTGCAAAATAAAAAGGTAAAAAAATATGTTCATCAGCTACACTCAGTGCAAAATAAAAAGGTAAAAAAATATGTCTGCCTACAATATGTGTCCCTATGTATATTTTATTTGGAATATGCACATGTTTTTTACATACGTATTTTGCAAATATAAGGCAATCTGGCTTATTCTAGGCATCAAAAATGTTGTCTAAATACCAAATGTTATTTGGATGACATGAAGCTGGGGCATCAGAGAGTCTTAAGGAAAACCCAAACTTCAGAGGCAGGAAAGGAGGGCCGTCCAGGTACCACGTGTCACCCGATGTGACAGCGCTTTTAAAGCACAACAGCATCTGGAATGTATCCTAGTAAAAGGTCTTAGAACTAAATTCCAGTTTATAGGTGATAGAGGTGGGAGAAATACGATACCACCATGAGGCACTGGCTGGAGAAATCCAGAATGCAGGACAGTCTGAGGGGCTAGGTTAATTTGAAGAAGGCAGGGTCCTGAAGAACAGCTCTCTCAGGTCAAAGAGAATTGAGGATGTGGTCACTGTACGTGGCGCTTGCTGCTGGACTGGAATCTGGTTTGGACAACGGGCTGCAAAGGACATTTTAGAAACGGTGGGGACAAGTACATATAGGCTACACAGAGATGATGCTGCCAGAGGCAAGAGGCCGGATGAGGGTGCGGGCAGGGAGAAGAGGCTGGGGGTAGAGAGAGGGTCAGGGGTCAGGGGGTCAGGGAGGAGAAAGGGGAGGGCCCGGACGGGGCCACGGGTGAGGCCAAGGGGAGGGCAAGAGGGACGCAGAGCAAGGCCAAGGCCAGGGGGACAAAGGGAGGTGACGGTGGGGCAAGGACCGGGCAGCGGCTGCTTCCCAGCGAGGGCGGGACCTCCCCCTCCCCCAGCAAGGGTGGCCCCTCCCCCCACCCAGAGGGCGGCCCCTCCCCCAGTGATGGCGGCTGGGACTCCGCAGGCCTGGGAGCCCTTAGTGGGAAACAAGCTCTGGGTGGGTCTCCCTACCCCAGACTTCTGGTACCCGCCCAAGTCCCCAGCGGCCGCCAGCTCCGCAGAGGGTCACCCCGCTGGCATCGCCCACCCTCGAGAAGTATGGACTCTGGCCTTCATCTCACTGGCTGCAGTGTTTCTGCAAGCCTGGCCATCCTGCCATCTGGGCATCCCCGGGACTCCCTCCCCGCCAAGGGCAGCTCCCCTCTCCCCACGGGCTCAACCCCTAGCCAGCGCGGCAGCCGCCTCCTCTTTCCTCCTCTACTCCCCTCTCCCCTTCTTCTGACCTCTTTCTTGCCAATCAGTGGCGAGGACCCACAGCAACGACGTAACCTCTCTGTGCCTCCATTTCTATAGACACAACGACGGTACCCGAGGCCAGATGAGCTGGTATGTGGGCTCCTGAGAACGCACCAGCGCACGGGAACTGCCAGGGCCCTGGGACCATCACCAGGCGCCCCTTTAATCCATACTGGAAGTTCCCCAGAGACAAGAGCACAGCCTCCCCAGCTCAGGACATTTGCTCGTTCTCAGGAGAGGAGCCTGGGAGGCACGAGCAGAAGCTCAAACACGAGGACAATACAAGCCTTTCTGTGTGCTGCGAGGTAAAGACGCAAAAACAGGAGTCTTAACTGGATTCTTGAAAAGTTGGCTTAAAGCTCGACATTCAGAAAACTAAGATCATGTCATCTGGCCCCATCACTTCATGGCAAATAGATGGGGAAACAGTGAAAACAGTGACAGACTTCATTTTGGGGGGGGCTCCAAAATCAAGAGTTGACTCATTGGAAAAGACTCTGATGCTGGGAGGGATTGAGGGCAAAAGAAGGGGACAACAGAGGATGAGATGGCTGGATGGCATCACTGACTCGATGGACGTGAGTCTGAGTGAACTCTGGGAGTTGGTGACAGATAGGGAGGCCTGGGGTGCTGCGATTCATGGGGTCGCAAAGAGTCGATCACGACTGAGCGACTGATCTGATCTGAAAATCACTGCAGATGGTCACTGCAGCCATGAAATTAAAAGACGCTTGCTCCTTGAAAGAAAAGTTATGACCAACCTAGACAGCATATTAAAAATCAGAGACATTACTTCGCCAACAAAGGTCCGTCTAATCAAAGCCATGGTTTTTCCAGAAGTCACGTATGGATCTGAGAGTTGGACCATAAAGAAAGCTGAGTGCCGAAGAATTGATGCTTTTGAACCGTGGTGTTGGAGAACTCTTAAGAGTCCCTTGGACTGCAAGGAGATCCAACCAGTCCATCTTAAAGGAGATCAGTCCTGAATATTCATTGGAAGGACTGATGCTGAAGCTGAAATGCCAACACTATGGCCACCTGATGTGAAGAGCTGACTCACTGGAAAAGCCCTGATGCTGGGAAAGACTGAAGGTGGGAGGAGAAGAGGACGAGAGAGGATGAGATGGCTGGATGGCATCACTGACTCGATGGGCATGAGTCTGAGTAAACTCTGGGAGTTGGTGATGGACTGGGAGGCCTGGCGTGCTGGAGTCCATGGGGTTGCAAAGAGTCAGACACGACTGAGTGACTGAACTGAACTTTTTGAGCTGAACATCACCTAATTTATGGGACAAAGTTCTCAGGCATTTTATAACGTTGTGGAAAATATTTTGAAGCACAAATATCCAGTTCAGAAGACTGGTGCTTTTTTTCCCAGATGGTGAACAGCTTAAAGACGTGCTCCCGGCTCTGCCAGGTTTATTTGTAAGGACACTAATTATCCTACTAGAAATAGGTTCCTATTATAATGATGATTAGCTTGCTTTTTTTTTTTTTAATTCTGGGAAAAGAACGTATTTCCTCCCTGGCCAACGGGAAGCCTGGGCTTTTCCAGGGCAGAAACTCCCTCACCCAGTAAATTCTGCTCCCAGGTCACCCCCCAAAACATCCCATCAAAACCACCCCATCAAAATCGTCGGGAAGAAAGCCTGTCGGAATGCTGAGTGGGTTTAGATTCATTTTGACGTGAGGAGTCTGCATGCATTCCAGGGACAGGGACACGCAGCCGGGGGAGCAGGACTCGAGGGCAGCCCTGCTGTGGAGATGCCGAGGGCTCAGCGCAAGGCTTCCCACTCACGTGCCAGAGGAAATTTCATGTTCTGTCTTCAAGGCGGGAAGGCTGGATTTCATGCAGCTGAAGCCAAGGGAGGCTGTAACGGCATTTCTAACACTCAAGTCAGATGTGAAGAAAGACTGCATGCGCTGTCTGTTTCTGGACTCAAGGCTGGAGAGTGAGGCGAGGGGAGGAGTGGAGGTGAGAACGCAGCCTGGACAGCTGAAGCTCGACAGCCAGACAGGCACTGAAGGCTGCACAGACTTGCATATTCGTGGTGTCTTCTCTCGGGGCTTGGCTGGCCCCTGACAGGCAAAGGGCCAAAGACAAAACCTCCCCTCCGAAGCCCCAGTTCCCCCCAGGTGGAGCAGGCCCAGCAGCTGCCCGGGCAGCTCCTGGCCCCCACGCCTCCCTGCCCATCTTTAAGATGCTAGTACAACCAACCCTCAGTTTCCCAGGCGGAGACTTAAAACCATGCGTAGCCACAGAGCCTCTCTGGCCCCCGGAGGAGCTAAAAGGAGCCGTCGCTGCGTGCCCGGAGAGGCATGACGGGGTGTCCCGGCGGAAGCAGGAGGCAAAGGGTCCCCGCCAGGCCCTCCAACGCCGGTGAACGAGGCTGTAACCGTCTGCTCTGAGCACGTACCCTGGGGTCGGATGGTGCGTCTCCAGCCAGCCAGCACAGCCCCCAGCTTGCAAGAACTCTGCCAGCACCCAGGGAAGGCCTCCTGGTGCCCAGGGAGATTACTGACCTTGTCGCCAGGGGACGGAACTGACTGTTCCTTAGTTGTATTAATGAAAAATACTCTAGGAATTCCCTGGTGGTCCAGCAGTTAAGAATCCGCCTGCCAAGGCAGGGAACTCAGGTTCCGTCCCTGGTCCAGGAAGATTCCACATGCTGTGGGGCAACTAAGCCTGTGAGCCACAAGGACTGAGGGCCGCGAGCCACAGGGACCGAGGCCCGAGAGCCACAGGGACCGAGGCCCGAGAGCCACAGGGACGGAGGCCTGCGCACCCTGGAGCCCGTGCTCTGAAACAAGCGAAGCCCACACACCCAGAGAAGCCCAACTAGGAGGAGCCTCCGCCTGTTGCAACTAGAAAAAGCCTGCACGCAGCAACGAAGACCCAGCGCAGTGAAAACAAATAGTTATTTAAAAAAGAAAGAAAATACGCTTTAGAATTGCACTAATACACCAGCTGAGAGCCTCATATGGCTACTGAAATGGAAACTAATAAAAATTAAATAAATTAAAAATTAAGTTTCTCAGGCTTACTTGCCACATCTCCAGTGGTCAGTGGCCACTGGCGGCTGGTGGCACAGATACAGAACATCTTCAAGTCCCAGTGGCCCACTCATCTCCTATCTCATATCCTGCTTCCATCCACAAGTGGCCCACGATACTCTGCAGTGCCTGCTGCTGCTCCGTGGACTCGTTACCATTAGACGTTGCTATTTGGGCAGTGGCACAGGACTTGCACTGGACAAGACTGGCTCGTACTCGACAACGTTCTTGAGGTTTTGGATGACTACACGCACAGACACTCAGAATTCAGACCGATGCCTCTTCCAGGGATGTTTGCTAGCAGCTCAAGGATTGCAAATAACACAGAATCCAATCTCTGTTCCTGACTCTGCCAATTTTTAGAGAGAAAACTGCTCAATGTCGGTGCCCCCTGCCAGGTTTCACTGGGATCAACGGATTCGGTGTTACTTTACATTTCACTTGCTCAAGAATCCTGCTGACTGGCAGCCCTCAAGATCCACACGCGCTGGCAGGCTGGCCCCACGCCCCAAATGGTCTCTGGGTTTCGATGCACCCTAGCGACTCAACCCACCTTCGTGTTAGCTTGAAAACTCCTTCTTTGCTTGACACATTTACCCATTTGGGGCAAGCTTTCTCTCTGCCTCAGAGGAGCTGACGCCAATATTGCTGCCTGAGCAGCAAACCCCCAGAGAGAACCCATATAGAACCCGTATAGAACCCGTATAGAACCCATATAGAACCCATATAGAACCCATATAGAACCCATATAGAACCCAGAGAGAACCCAGAGAGAACCCATATAGAACCCATATAGAACCCGGTAGGCAGGGCCGCTGGGTGCAGTGAGACCCGGGAGCAGCGTGCATCCCGACGGAGTTTACAGAAACCCAGCTGTTCAGTTCACTCCTCTGCTGTTAATTCCAAGGTGCTGCTACTGTTACTTCAAACTGTAATGATGTCTACAAACAATTTGCACTTTCAGAGCGGCAGGATCCTAGGGGGTAATTAACAAACCCCAGGAATAATCTCTTTAAAAGCCTTTAAAAGCAATCTCAACGGAGGCCACCATGATGAAATGAAACTGCCCCTCCCCTTCTCCGTGGTGTTAGCATAGACCTGGCTGACTCCTGGAGGGGCTGGGCGAGCACCGGTGTGGGCTTTTGTGGACGACTCCTCCAGATGTGTGAATTGAAATCAAACCCGCGGAACTTACTCGAATTGGGGGAGGGTGGTTCTGAAGGTGGGCTGAGATGACAGGCGCGAGAAGCAGAGTTCAGGAGGGCCACTTGATGGGGGGTGGGGTGGGGATGTGGTCCTTACCGTGGACCAAGCTAAGCGAGGAGACGGCATTCACCAGGACGCCGCCCTTCCGGAAGTGGTCGCTCATGTGCTCCAGCCAGTTGGCGTCCAGACCGCAGACCGTTGGGCCGTTCTTGGAGACCCGGAGAGGAATGGTGACAGGGTAATACTGCCGGCACTTCTGATGGCTCTTCGGTTTGTTGAAAAGGGCAAAGATCTCCATTTCTGCGGGGATGCATAGAGAGAACGGGAGACGGGAAGTTAAACAGTGACAAACTGCCTTATCGGGCTGGATGCGACTAACAGGAACCTGCAGGCAGGGCATCACAGGCCAGCATTCTGCTAGGCTGCGTGTCGCCTAACAGGAAGACCCAAGCAGCACGTTAGGCAGCCTTGAAAGTGACACGGACCTCGAAGGCCGAGTCCCACGGGGACTGCCAACAGAAGGCCGGCCCTTGTCATCTGCGCCCACGATGATGAAGTCCTCGGCCACTGCAGCCACAGACCTTCAATACCCCGAGAGGCATTCCGAACGGAGACCAGGAAAGGGGTACTCTGTGCTCTGAGAAAAACTGGCAGGTTAAGCCTTTAGATAGGTATTTTCAAGAGAGCATTTTATGAGCCTAATTCTTGTATCTCCTCAAATCGAGAAAAGGACTAAAATCGTTCCTGGTGACATCTGCTCCTTGTCGCTGGCAGCAAGCCTCTACCCAAAAGGTGTGACTGACCACACATATCTCCTTCACAAAAATCGTATGTTACACTGACCTCTCCTCCTACCTCCCTGGAGCCGTTTTTCAGGGCTATCGGAAATGTTGTCTCCCAGGCTAAGTCCTCATTCTGTCCCCAATAAAACTTAACTCGCAACTCTGATGCTGTGCGTTTTTTAGTCAGCAGGACTCAGTTCTGAATATGACATATGATGAACAGCTGTTAGCTGGGATCAATTTGTATGGTTAGGTGTTTGAAAGAAGGATATAGTAGACATTTCTAGAAATTCATACAAAGGGGTATTTTAGAAGAAAAAGCAGACATGTTTTGGGGCAAGAGCTGATCTGTTTTTTCTTTTTCTTTTAAAGGAAATGCACAGAGGCACACAAAATCAAAAATACTGCCGTAATTCCAGGAGCTCTGCACCTCCCTGAATTCACTATTTATAAACTGCAGTGGTGTTTCCTGGGGCCGAACGCATAATACTTAATCAAGGACATCAAAAATACATCGCTGAAATGTAAAAATAAATTCGCTCCAGTAAATGAGGGTTCCTGCGTGGAGTGATAAGGTTGCTCCAACAGCCAATGGGCCCTGAGAGTAAGGCGCAGCTTCCCCGGCCTTCCTTTATGGCTGGGCTCTGTAAAAATCGATGCTCACTGCCACCCGGCAGCTGACCCTTGCCTCCCGCCCTACGTGCGGCCGGCCACGAGTGAGCAGCCTCAGCCTCCGGAAGCAAATACCTGGAATTTCAATCTAAGGCTGAAGGTCTATTTTTGTGTTACTCAATTTAGTCGAGCAACCAAGAATTCACCCCGCTTAAAAAGCTTTGCTTACACAGGCCACTCAGGAACATGCTTTGGTTGCCAAAAATATCGATTCAGATAAGAAAATCCCCACCCTCCTTCCAAAGAAATATTCTAAAGGTCATAAACAATGGCTGACATTAGCAAAAAGGATAAAGGACACCCACACACTCCCTGTAGGAGACACCTTGCCTGGACCCCACATTCTGGGACACTGCATCCCATGTTTATTTCCCAGTTTTCCAGTCTCCAAATACATGACCTTTGAAAATGGATCCACTTTCCTTTATCTAGATAAGTGTGCTTAAACAGGAAATGGAGCTTCACGACCATAAGGGACACCGTTACCATTTGCCACAAACAGGAGCAAACGGTGAGGCATTTTCACACCAAAAACATTTCTCCACGTAGCATCTCAAGTTATCTCACAGGACAACTGTATTCTGGGACAAAGAGAGTCTTTCCACTCAGGTGGCACTTACCCACCTGAGTAAGTGCCAGCAGAGACCTCAGGGAGCAATTCTGGGCCAAAGACTTTGCTGTCAGCAACAGTAACGCCGACGGGCAGGCCGTTCCGAGCAATCCAGGGGCTAGAATCACTGAGGAAGGAGGGGACGCGTCTTCACAAACAGCCACCCGGCTCTCCAACAACCAGCGCTGGCCTGTGCCTCGTCCCCACCCCATAGTACTTTCTCGGTCCACTTCCCTGACTCAGGAAGCCATCGGAAAAGGCAGCCGGCAAGTGCTTTCAGGGGAGAAATTAGCTCTTGGTATATGGAGCTAGCGATCCCCTATTTTGTGACTTTCAAATACAAGCGTTAGCTGTGGCGTCGTGCTGAGAAAGGTTTATAGAGAATCAAGCAAGGGGATTAGGGCTGGGGGTTGGGACAGGAAGTGCCCTTTTCCAGTCCAAGGAGTTGGGGGTTAAAGTAAGAGCTGCAGCTGTTGAAAGGGAAGAGTGGGAGCCAGGCCTTGACTTCATCTCTTCAAAAGCAGACCCTATAAGCTTTGGGGTGCAAGCTGTTTCTTTGGGGAGCAATCCCAGACAATAAGAGTGAGGGAGCAGGGATAAGAAACAAGGAGGAGATAAAAGCCAAGGCAGGCATCCACTAGCAGGTTACTGGGACCGGAGATGTCGCGTGTTGCCCTAGGCATCTGTCCTCAGCGATTGAGGCCATTCCTGGGGCATTAATGCCTGGGGCACCTGACCATTCCAGAGAACACCTATAGGCAGAGGCTAGGGAAGCTGTCCTCAGGTGACCCCCAAGGTGGGCCAGAACAAGTGTCACAGCGCTCGGCTCCGATCAGGCAAGCCCAAGGGCACACAGACTAAGAAGAAAAAGAAGCCACAGCCTCTGCAAGGGGAACTGAGAAGCAGCCCAACCACCTGATCACACAGGAGGACCCCCAGTCACATGGCTAGACAGAGCCACGGCCTTCCCACATGCACGATGAAACAGAAAAGGGGAAGGCGGAAGGAGAAGGCGGGTGCAGGCCGGGGGCCGCGGAGACAGCCTGCAGACCGGGCCGGCGGCGGGGTGCTGACAGCGCGCCCAGCTCTCCATCTGGGTCCTCCCTGGGGAGCAGGGCCGGAGCCAGCGACAGAAATAAACTTTTCGGGAAGGAAAAGGGGAAGGCTGTTGGAATCAAGAGTCTCCAAAGCATGAGAAGAAACCTACTTGCAGATGCCCAGCCCTGCAGTAAATGCCTCTGTCCCGCCGGCTCCCCGACCACGGACCTCACCTGGAACCCAGCCAAGAGAAACTGTCCCCAAACGACGCCCTTTGATGTTTTAATATTCCGGCTCTCCAGTACACGTCCTCACGGGAGCGGTCACCAGGGATTCCACAAAGAGGACCAAGTGTGTTTACATTTTCTCAGCTGCTCCGTTGACTCTGCCCTGACCCCAGCGAGAGGATTTTTCCAGACACGGGACAGAGTCCCCAAGGAGGGGGAAGGCATTGTTTCTGAGAACGTTCCGAGGACAGCTGCAGGCTGGGCCTGGCAGGGCACCCAAGCAGCTTCGAGACGGTTCTATCTTGTATTTCTCTTTCTGTCTCGTCCCCTCTGACCCCCTTGCACGCTGGGGGGGTGGGGGGGCCTAATCTGGTGCCATTTAGACCCTCGGTGTCCAGAAAAGTCTAGAAAACACGGCCGGGGTTGCACCTGTATTCACTGGACTGACCTCAGCCAGAAAAGCGCAAGCAGCCAGGGTGGGGGGGACGGGGTGCCCGCAGCTGGGGCCAGCTGGACGCTGCCAGCCAGGCCTGCCAAGGCCTTGCTATGCTCCCCGTGAACGAGGAGGAAGAAGGTAGATGCCCGGGTCTGAGGTGGGTGCCGGGCAGTGGGGACAGGCACGGGACGGACGCCTGCAGTCTGCAGCTGGGGCCCCCGAGAGACGGCGACCCGTGGGTTGAGCTGACGGGGTCCTGGCGCCCCAGGGACCTCCAGGCGGCAGGAAGGAGGGGGTCTCAGAGTCGGGCTGAAAGCATGAGCTCCCAGGGCTGGACAGGGAGAAGGAGCCGGCTGGCGCATCGGCTGGGGTGGAGGGACAAGTGGGCATCAGACTTGGCCTGGGAGCTGGGCTGGGCAGGGGCTCTGGTCGGCTGCGGACACAGCAGGAGGGCTGGGGCCAAAGGTTACACTGGGAAGGTGGGGCGGTGGGCACCACGGGGCAAGAGGGAGGAGGGCCTCGGGCCCAGCCAGGTGCCGGGGGCAGGGGAGACACCACTTCCGGCGTGGGTGCAGCGTGGGGCACCTCCGGGCCTGGGGAAGTCAGCTTGCCAGGCAGAGTGTGGGACCTGCTGAGTGCACAGCAATCGCGGGACGTGAGTGTGTCAGTGAGGGCTGTCACCACCAACATCCCCTGCGATGCCCACCTCCACGGGAAACTGTGTCCCTTCTACGGCCAGAAGCCTTAACTGGATTCCCCAGGATCACAAGCCAGCAAGTGGCAAAGCCAGTTCAGTTCAGTCACTCAGTTATGTCCAACTCTTTGCGACCCCATGGACTGTAGCACGCCAGGCCTCCCTGTCCATCACCAATTCTCGGAGTTTACCCAAACTCATGTCCATTGAGTCAGTGATGCCATCCACCCATCTCGTCCTCTGTCGTCCCCTTCTCCTCCTGCCTTCAATCTTTCCCAGCATCAGGGTCTTTCCCAAGGAGTCAGTTCTTCGCATCAGGTGGCCAAAGGATTGGAGTTTCAGCTTCAACATCAGTCAAGACTCTTCCAAACCCCCCAACCCCTGGCTGTTTCCCAAACCTCATGAGAGGCTGGTTTCATCAGCACACAGAGAGCGGGAGCTGATGCCCATGAGCGGCCAGGGAGGTGGTCAGCGGCTGCTGTCAATGGACTGAGTGCAAATAGCCAGGACAATGGCAGCAGGCGGAGGCATACGGACCCCAGGGCAGAGCTGTCTGGGGGCCAGGAGGGGAGAACCAGGCCCAGTGAGGAAGGGCAGACTCGGGGGGCATTGCCCCAGAAGGAGCTGGCTGCCAGGAGGCTTGCTCATAGAAGGCCCTGGAGAAGGACACAGAGATCCGGCCCAGGCTTCTGCATTCTGGACATTTCAAGTGAGCTGGTGCAGGGAGGAAGGGCAACTCGGGGTTGACGCTGCGTTATTACTTGGGTGACAGAACAAGCTGAATCTACATGAACCTGTGTGGCCCCCTCGTTTCTGCTACTGACGCTGCAGTGCCGGAGGCCAGACAGGGATGCCGGCGGCCAGCGGAGAAGGCAGGGAATATGGCCCAGCAACGCCGCTCTGAGCTTCCCAAGCCCTGACCTTGCCTCCTGGCCTGTTTACGGTCAATGAAGGAAGCTGTCTCCCCTGGGGCACAGAAATGGACTGGGAACCCAGCAGCAGGCCGGCTCTTCCCAGGGGCCCTGCGTCCACCCGCAGCCGGGAACGAGGGAGATGTGGAGGGAAGCCCGCCAAAGCGAGGCTCGGGGGAGGCCCGCCCAGCCGGACGTCAAACCGACAGCACGCTCCCCGGACGAGTGCAGCCCGGGTGGACGTGGGGAGCCAACCCCTGGACCCGAGGGGTCCCGTGGCCCGGGGGGTCTGGGGTGGGGGCACCCAGACAGAAAGCTGACAGCATGCTTCCCAGACGAGCGTAGCCTGGGTGGATGTCGGGGGATGAACCCCTGGACCCAGCCCAGGTGGACGTGGGGAGCCAACCGCGGGGTCCCCGTGGTCCAGGGAGGTGGGGGGCGCCCGGACGGACGCAGAGCCCACAGGACGCTCCCAGGACGAGCAAAATCCGGGTGGACGTAGGGGGCAGAAGCCCTGGACCCGAGGGGCCCAAAACCCCGGGGGATGGGGGGCCACCCTGACGGACGCAGAGCCTGCGGGCCTCGCTGAGCCCCCAGCATTGATAAGAGAGAGCGGATGAATTAAAGGCGGAGCAGAGGCAGAGCAGGGAGATGTCCTCTGGACTGTTTTTTAATTGTCTTGCTGTGATTGCCTATTTAAACCCACCAGCAGGAAGCGGAGTTAAAGCACTTGGCCCTCCTTAGGGAGCCCTGAGTGGAGGGAAGCTGAGAGCAGGGCGGGAGCGCTGGGAGACGTGGTTGTTTGTGGATGCCCAGGACAGACGGGAAAACAACTAGCACAGGAGCTGGGCTGAGCTGGGGGCCGGGCCAGCTGACCAGTGGGGACGGCGTCCCTGGCCAGCCTCCTAGGAGGTGGAAGCTACGCTCAACTGATGCTCAAGTGCAAGTTGCTCAGTCGTGTCCTACTCTGTGACCCTGTGGACTATACAGTCCATGGAATTCTCCAGGCCACAATGCTGGGGTGGGGAGCCTTTCCCTTCTCCAGGGGATCTTCCCAACCCAGGGATCAAACCCAGGTCTCCCACATTGCAGGAGGATTCTTTACCAGCTGAGCCTCCAGGGAAGCCCTAACACTCAAACTATGAGATAAAGTGTAACTCTAGGAGGGCACACAGGCCACTTCCTGTGACACAGGCACAGTAAGAGCATCCTCTGTCATAAAGCTGTTGTGCACATGGTCACACGGGCAAGTTGAGACCTGGCCACTGGAGGGCTGTCACCATGATGACCGTCCTGTGTCCCGTGAGGCCAAGCCTGGGCACCAGGAGCCCTGTGTGTTCACTGGCTGATAAGGAAGAGTCAAAGATTCATTTATTCCACCGGAAGAGACATAAGGGTCACAGTGAGCTGCCTAAGTCTCGGAGACCTGTGGCCTCCTATGCAGAGAGCTAAGAGCCACGCTCAGATAACAGCCAGCCAGCCGCCTACCAAGCAGGACAGGGGTCGGGGCACTGTCACCCCTCACAGCTGCAGTTCTCACATGCTCTTGGGCTGACCACCTCCAGACGCACCTGAACCCTGCATTCTGCAGAAGGTTCTGGTTTTCCAGGAGAGAACAGGGGTTTGAGGAAACGAGGCGCAGGCCAAGACCCTTGGGTGTTGGGGGGGGTGTCTCTGTGCGCCCAGCGACGGGGGAAGGGTCTGAGGGAGGGAACAGTCGCAGGACAGCAGGGGGCCTAGGGGGACAGTCCTGGGACAAGTCTCCGCGGTTACTTAACCCCAGGAGGCAGCCAGTCTGGAGGGAGTCTTGGAGGAAGGTGCGCTCCAGAACAGGGAACATTGGAAACTCCCGAGGGGCCCTTCTGTATCGATGGCCTCCTTTCTCAAAGCCAGGGCTCCGTGTGGAGCTGGGGGCAATGGTCAGGATGACGGGGCCTGTACCCCAGTCGTGAGGGCTCCTACTTAGGAGTGCTTTAAATGGACCCCTCCTTTGGCACGCATGCTCCGTCACTTCAGTCACGCCCAGCTCTCTGCGACCCCACCGACTGTAGCCCGCTGGGCTCCTCTGTCCATGGGATTCTCCAGGCAAGGGTACTGGAGTGGGTTGCCATGCCCTCCTCCAGATCTCCCTGACCCAGGGATCGAACCCTCATCTCCTGCATTGTACGCAGATTCTTTACCATCTGAGCCACCACAAATCAAGGCCCTGATGAAACACTAATCCTGATCTCTCCCTGAAGTGAGGTGGCTACCATCTCCCCTTCTAAGTCATCCTTGCAAACAAGCCCCAGCATTAACCATCCCACAGTTTTCTTTTCGGGATCTGTGACATAACAAGAAAAGCTATTTCTCCTCTTTTTTTTTTTTTTTTTGGCGGCACCGTGTGGCTTGGGGGATCTTGGTTCCCTGATCAGGGACTGAACCTGGGCGTCCTGCAGTGCAAGTGCAGAGTCTTAACCACTGGCCTCTAGGGAGCTCCCTCACCCTTTTCTGTTCTCAAAGCATAAGCAGTTTCTCATCAGTTGTAAGAGGCTAACCTCAAGAATTAGTATATAAATAATAACATTAACCAGGGCTTTCCCTCATAGCTCAGTTGGTAAAGAATCTGCCTGCAATGCAGGAGGCCCGGGTTCGATTCCTGGGTGGGGAAGATCCCCTGGAGAAGGAAATGGTGACCCACTCCAGGATTCTTGCCTGCAGAATCCCATGGGCAGGGGAACCTGGCGGGCTACAGTCCACGGGATCACAAGAGTCAGACACGACTTAACGACTAAACCACCACCACCAATAACATTAACCAGGGAGATGATCCAGAAAGGCCTAAAGAGAAAGTCTCCCCAAGACCTGGGCCTCCTCCCATCAGTCTCGTCACTCGTCACCTTCCAAAGGGGAGACAGCTCATACAAGGGCCTGCCTTCCAGGAAATGGCGGGACGCAAGATTTCTTGGAGCAGGAAAGTGGAAGGGAGTCGTGGGGAAATGAAGAGCAACTTCACTGCCTGCAGTCTGAGGGCTCAGTAAACTCTGATCACCTGTCTGAGCATCACACAGGAAGGACCAGGCGGGGAGCCAGCCTGGGTTCATCCAGCAGATCTGTTTCCAGCCTGGGCGATGGATGGACTCTCTGAACCTCAGTGTACTCAGCTGCAAAGGGGACAATGATGCAAAGTGGCCTCCCACGTCACAGGAAGAAGGAAGCATTTGTTAACACTGGCTGCCAGCCTCCTTCCTGCATCGTTATTTGAAATCTCCAACCTAGAGTCCGTGCCCTAGCGGCCATTAAACACCGTGACTCAGAGCAATCGCTTCCCGGTGGCCTCTCCCTGGCCGCATGTGCTCCACGGTGCTGGTCTGTCCACGAGACAGACCCCCCGAAGCCTGGCTGTTTACAGCACAAGGGCTGAGTCAGCAGCTTCCTGCACACCTCACGCCTCATCCTCGCTGGGGCTCTGGATTTCCTTCTTTAAATTCAAAACAAGAGGACCAGGTGCAGAAGGTGCTTTCTGCATGGGTGCCCAGCCATCACCACGCTTCCTGGGGTCACACGGGGTAATCTGGGGGCAGCGTGTGGGCGTGGGGAGAAAACACCATGCATTCTAGAACCTGCTGCAATCGTGACATTCTGGAGCCGCAACAAGTCAGCATCCCGTGGTCTGCCCACCCCCCACCCCCAGAAGGCACAGCCTCAGGAAGGAAGAGTCAGGAGGCCCGGAAAACGGCTCGACAACTTCTCCTGTTTGATGGACTGCCATCTCTACATTCAAATTCCATTCATTTTCCTAAAAGGCCCCCGGTGATTACTGAAAAGCTAGCAGCCGCTCTCCACGTGGCTCAGAGTCCCGGTGCTGACATACTTACTGGCCGCGAGCGGCTCTCCAGGCCCTTCCGACGGCAGGTCAGCATCTGGTCCCTCCGGAGTCCCTCGAGCAGGAGACTCTGCGCCGTCCCCCTCTCCCGGGGGCGAATTGGGCTGCTGGGTGGCAGGCGTCTCCTCTCTCGGGCCCTGGCCGGGCTCCAGGCTTCCGTCCGTCCCCACGGCAGCATCTGCAGCCCCCAGCTCCTCTGCAGCCCCATGACCTCCAGGCTCCTGTGTCTCATCCCGGGCATCTGCTGGGGGGCAGCTGCCCGCAGGGCTCCCAGGGCAGCGGTACTGAGGCACGACACCGACGAACTTCAGGCCGCGACTCGCAGCCTCCTGGATCTGTGAGGCAAACCAAACCAAGGGAAACGGGTAAACAGGACGTTCCATCAGAGAGGGGGCACACGCGGCACCTCAGGGAGGCCTCGGGGGGTGTTTCTGGGGGTGTGTGTGTGTGTGTGGGTGTGTGTGTGCACGCGCGTCCACACCACAAATGGGATCTTAGTTCTCTGATGTTGGAGCTGAAACTCCAATCCTTCGGCCACCTGATGCGAAGAACTGACTCCCTGGGAAAGACCCTGATGCTGGGAAAGACTAAAGGCAGGAGAAGGGAATGACGGAGGATGAGATGGCTGGATGGCATCACCGACTCAATGGACATGAGTCTGGGTAAACTCTGGGAGTTGGTGATAACAGGGAGGCCTGGCGTGCTGCAGTCCACGGGGTTGCAAAGAGTCAGACATGACTGAGCGCCTGAACTGAACTGAATTGAGTTCTCCAAGCAGGGATCAAACCCAGGCCCCACTGCACTGAGTCTTAACCAATGGACCACCGGGGAAGTCTGGAAATCTCTCAAGCTGGCCAAGGCTCCACCTCCTCAAGGTGGTGGCCACACCCCAAGTCTGGCCTGCTGGGGACAGAGAGGGGCTTGTTTTCTTAAACTGTAAAAAAAAAAAATAAAGCATTCGACTGTGAAGGGCTGGGATGGCCTCTCTGTGAAACGCTACATTAGTCCCAATTAATAATTTTTCCTAAGAAGCTGAAAAAAGGTTCTAAAAGGATGAGCTGGAACAACAAGAGGCTAAAAGAGGAAGCTCATTTTGGTAAGAGTTTATTTTTTTGTGTGATTCTTTTTTTTTCTGATGAATCACCTACTTCCTGCTAATCAGGCTACTATATAACTCAATACATCTATATAACCACATACTAACTACCAGATGACATTTTATGACTCAAAGAGCTTCCTCTCTGAAACAATTGCTCTGGCAGAGAAGGGCAAAGGTGGTGAGAATCACCAGTGTGCAAAAGCTGATGGCACAGCCCGAGAGAGGGGACCTCTGAGGACAGAGGCCCAGGGGGAGGCACGGATGCCTGAAGACCATGCCCAGCCTGTGGGCACTGCACACGCCAACCCACGGCTCTCTACCCCCGATCCGGTCCAGGTAACAGGCGAAGTCTTCTCACCTCCTGAGCCTCAACATGGGGGGCACATGGTCGCACTGAGTTCTGGGCCGTGTGAACCCTTCCCTCCCTAAAAAAGCAACCGCACCCCCACCGCAGGCGACTGAGTGTAATTGTCATAAGTGAAAGACAAATGGAAAGTAAAAGCTAAACAAAAGCAAGAGCTGGCCAAAATTAGAAGACGAGCTTTCGGGGACTTGTTGGGCAAGGGTGCTCAGGTCACTTTACAAATGCAGCAGGAGGGGGAGACCGCAGGGCTCTGGGAGGCTCAGTCACCAACCCCCGAGTGGATGACCTCAGAAAGCCGCCAGGCGTCAGCAACAACCCTCTCCTGTCATTTGAGAAGGAGTAAGAAACACCAGAAAGTGAAGAGGAACTAAAAACCCTCTTGATGAAAGTGAAAGAGGAGAGTGAAAAAGTTGGCTAAAAGCTCAACATTCAGAAAATGAAGATCATGGCATCTGGTCCTATCACTTCATGGGAAATAGATGGAGAAACAGTGGAAACAGTGTCAGACTTTATTTTTTTGAGCTTGAAAATCACTGTAGATGGCGACTGCAGCCATGAAATTAAAAGACGCTTACTCCTTTGAAGGAAAGTTATGACCAACCTAGATAGCATATTCAAAAGCAGAGACATTATTTTGCCAACAAAGGTCCATCTAGTCAAGGCTATGGTTTTTCCAGTGGTCATGTATGGATGTGAGAGTTGGACTGTGAAGAAAGCTGAGTGCCGAAGAATTGATGCTGTTGAACTGTGGTGTTGGAGAAGACTCTTGAGAGTCCCTTGGACTGCAAGGAGATCCAACCAGTTCATTCTAAAGGAGATCAGTCCTGGGTGTTCATTGGAAGGGCTGATGCTAAAGCTGAAACTCCAGTACTTTGGCCACCTCATGCGAAGAGCTGACTCATTGGAAAAGACTCTGATGCTGGGAGGGATTGAGGGCAGGAGGAGAAGGGGACGACAGAGGATGAGATGGCTGGATGGCATCACTGACTCAATGGACATGGGTTTGGGTGAACTCCGGGAGTTGGTGATGGACAGGGAGGCCTGGCGTGCTGCAATTCATGGGGTTGCAAAGAGTCGGACATGACTGAGCGACTGAACTGAATTGAACTGAACTGAAGAAACACCAGCACGAGCTCCTCTCTAAGGGAAAAGCAAGCCTCAGCACCCCTCCACAGATGACCCACCCTAACTTAAGGCAGAAGGTCATTTTAGTTCAGCCCTGGCCGTTCTGGAAAATGATCTGGAGCAGTAATACGAACATACAGCCCAGTTCATCTTATATCAATGGTCTGACTGATCTTCATTTCAGATGAGGACACTGAAGCCCAGAGACATTTAAAGTCATAAAGCGAGCTGTGGGCAGTCAGGTTCCAAGTCAGGTTTGGCTCAGGTCCAAGTTCATTCTCTAAGTACAAGGCCAAGTGGACACGTGTCAAAGCATCAAATTCTCCAACATGCACGTGTCCACACAAATGCCCGCAGCTGGCTCAATTCACACTTCAAACGTTTTTTTAAAAAACCTTGAAGTCATCATTTCCATTCTGAAAATTCATTTTTTACCCATTAATCTGTGATATCTACCTATTTTTAGAAACTGTTTTAGAAAGCTTCTAAAAGAAGACACAGGTCACAAACTTTTTAAAAACCAAACAAGGAGGAGATAATTGTACCAAACAACCTGAGGTTGAGGGCAGCTAACCTCCGAGGTTCCTGGCAGCACAGGCAAGAGAGAAACACTATGGATTACGTCACGGTCAATAATAAAGAAGCGTGATTTGCTAGTAATTTGCCTAACATATAGTAGGTGATCAATAAGGATCTGCTGAATGAATGAGTGAATGAACACATTAAATACTGAGGGGATCTGTGTCTCTTCTTCCAGAATGACTCCTGGAAGGTAGGGATGGAGACCGACTGCTGCTGCTGCTAAGTCACGTCAGTCGTGCCTGACTCTGTGCCACCCCATAGACAGCAGCCCAGCAGGCTCCCCCGTCCCTGGGATTCTCCAGGCAAGAACACTGGGGTGGGATACCATTTCCTTCTTCAATGTATGAAAGTGAAAAGTGAAAGTGAAGTCACTCAGTCGTATCCGACTCTTAGAGATCCCATGGACTGCAGCCCACCAGGCTCCACCGTCCATGGGAGTTTCCAGGCAAGAGTACTGGAGTGGTTCGCCAATGCCTTCTCCGTTTCAGCTCTAGAATCCAACAAACCAACAAACATTTATTAAGTTCCTACACTGGCTCAAAACAGCATCACGCTTAGGTGCTGGGGCTACAAAATAGGAGTCTTAACTGTCAAAAGATTCAGCTGATTACTGTAAACAGATTTTAAAAATAATTATACTAACATGGCACAATAATGCTTATGTTATGATGTTACATAAAAAATAAAGATTGTAAGCTTTTAAAACACAGCATTATCATGGCTGTATGTGTAAATTTTCAAAATTTATCTAACAAGCATACATATCACCTTTATAATTGAAAAGAAGTACACATTTCAGAAAATTTTCATAGAGAAGCAAAGCACAGTAATGGATATAAAGGTATGCTGCTAAGTCACTTGAGTCATGTCTGACTCTGTGCGACCCCAGAGACAGCAGCCCACCAGGCTCCCCCGTCCCTGGGATTCTCCAGGCAAGAACAGTGGAGTGGGTTGCCATTGCCTTCTCCAATGCATGAAAGTGAAAAGTGAAAGTGAAGTCGCTCAGTCGTGTCCGACTCTTAGCGACTCCATGGACTGCAGCCTACCAGGCTCCTCCACCCATGGGATTTTCCAGGCAAGAGTACTGGAGTGGGGTGCCATCGCCTTCGCCGATATGAAGGTATAGAAAGTGATTATTTCTGCCTGAAGGGGACACTGAGACCTTTCTCACAGAAGGTCAGGGCTATTAGAAATGAAATAGAGTAACACAGCTGGAGGAGGCGAAGGCTATGGCAGAGCTGGAATGTGTGAGCCTCCCCTACAACATTCATTCGGATTTTTCCCCAAATATCGTGCTGAACAAAACCTATTTGGGGACTCAACCTGCAGGAGGCTTTGAAGGATGAATAGGAGTTCACCAGACAGGTGAGAGAAAGGGACAGGGCAGTGCAGGCAAGGAGACAGAAGGAGCTTCACGGTCAAAGGCCTGACAGTGTGCAACAGCCTGAGGAGTGAACAGATTCCCAGAAATATTTCTGGGACATGACATGAGAAGCCAGGAGCGCCCAGAAATGAGGCTGGACCAGACATCACAAGGGCCACACCATGGATATCACGAAACGACAAGACGACAAAGCCTCAGACTTCACTCAGCAGCAACAGGTCCCTAACTTACCCAGCACAGCAGCTCTGGAGAGCGGAAGGAGGGGGGTGTCCAAGGACAGAGCACAGATTTCTTCGAATGCTCATCTTTTATCTTAAACAGTAATGAAAGTGTTGTATCCTACACCTAGCATTGTTTAATCATCAAAACTCTTAAAAAGACGCTCAAGGTAAATGGTAAAGACGCTGCCTCTCTCCATGGCAAGCCTTCCAGGGAACGTGTATCTCAAGAACATGAAACATCCTTGTGCACCAATCTTTGTCTGCAGATCTTGGGGTGGATTCCCAGAAGTGGAATGGACGGGCCAAGGGATATCAGCTCTTCAAAGGCTGGGTACAGGCTGCCAAATTGTTTCCCAGAAAGGGTGAGCAGTGTTTTTTAACCAGAAAACCCACATTTAGATTTTATAAAGATCGATATTTGGCCAGACCCTAGGGGCTGTGACACCTTTGATTTTTCTAGAGGTGTCAAACCAAACTCTGTTTGTTTCTCGCTCATTCCTTCATTTGTAACCTTTGTTAAGCAAGTCTCACAAACCTCAGAAAGGCAGGCATGAGACAGTGTTCGTCAGGGTTCACTTCTGACCACCAGCTCTCCTCACACCCATGGGAACCTCCTGTACTCATTTAGATTTAGCCACTAGTCATGTATTCATTCGGAGAAGGTGATGGCACCCACTCCAGTACTCTTGCCTCCTCCTATGGACGGAGGAGCCTCGCAGGCTGCAGTCCATGGGGTCACTAAGAGTTGGATACGACTGAGGGACTTCACTTTCACTTTTCACTTTCATGCACCGGAGAAGGAAATGGCAACCCACTCCAGTGTTCTTGCCTGGAGAATTCCAGGGACGGGGGAGCCTGGTGGGCTGCCGTCTATGGGGTCGCACAGAGTCGGACACAACTTAGCAGCAGCAGCATGTGTTCATTACACCCAAGTTTGAACTCCCCAGACCTGCCTTTTCTCTGGGGCTCAGAACTCCATGGCCAGTGATCACAGCTGATGGGTCCACCATGGGTCTCAAACTGGGGTCAAGGCGCCTGCTCTTCAGCACCTTCCTTTCTGTAACCCGTGTATCCACTCACCATGTCCTGCCAGACCATCCTGCAATGCTTCTGGAGCCCCACTCCCGTCCCCCAGACATCCCGGTCACTTTACTTTCAGAGACTCAGCAGCTGCTGCTGGACACCACCATGGCGTCAAGCTGGGCCAGGTGTTCAAGAGCAAGGAATCGAGTCCATACAGAAGATCAAACCCTGAATACCCAAGCCACCTTGGGGAAGGAGTTCCCCACAGACTGTCAGGCACACACCCGCGTAACTTCTCTAACAACTGCAATTAGGTCATGGCAAAGCTTGGATCCGCCCCGAGTATCTTCACGCAAACCAGTGCTCCTGAATGACAGCACTCCTTCACATTATACAACCCAAACTGTCCCAAGATGCCCACTCAAATACATGATTTAACTGAAATACACCCTCATCCACCTTTTTATCACATCAACTGCATTAAAAACAATCCCATCCCCAACACTTAAAAGAGTAACAACTTCTGGTTTAAGCACCAAAGATTAAACAAGACAGTTTTCAACTGACCCAAGACTTTGTTCAACTCTGTGATGAGTAAGAACAAATGCGATAATTATATTCACCCAACCTAAAATCAGACATAATAACGTGAAAAAGGTTTCTTATTTCTTTTTTTTTTTTTTTTTTTTTTCTTTTTAAAAAAATTTCTTTCTATAAAAAGTCTCAATGCATCAGAAAATGATATCATCTTTGGTTAATATTTCAAGAATTATTTTTATTAAAAGTAACACCATGATGTTGGGGTAGTCCCTGAAAATCCAGGGCATACTGTCTGTTACTCTACTCTCAAAATGAATGCCATGCTGCTGCTGCTGCTGAGTTCAAATGCACACTCTGTCTTGTCTTATACACACGCTTGTTTAGAGTACATTTAGCAATGAGGGTAAAACCAGTAAGGGAGAAATGGGGTCCTGATTGGGTTTGGTAAACATGGAAGCCATATGTGACACAGGAAAGACAGCAGAAAGCGCTCCTGCTAACAGGCCGACAGGACTGGAGCCCACAGGCCACGCAGGACGGCACAGGTGAAGGGCCAGCGACAGTCGAGGACCATTCAGTCTAACAGGACTGGAGCACCCACAGGCCACGCGGGACGGCACAGGTGAAGGGCCAGCGACGGTCGAGGACCGTTCGGTCTGAATCTAATGAAGATGGTGTCACGGTTCATTTTATGTGCCACCCTGGATAAAACTACAGTGACTAATTGTCAACACTGGTCTAGATACTGCTGTAAAGATACTTTTAGATGTAGTTGATATCTACAGTCCACTGGCTTTCAGTAAAGCCAGTCACCCTCTATAATGTGGACAGGCCTCTGCCAATCAAGTTGGCCTTAAAAGCGAAAAGCAAGGTTTTCCAAAGAAGGAATTCTGCCTCCAGACAACCTGCCCGAGTTTTCAACCTTCAGACTTGAGACTGCAACATCACTCTTACCCAAAACCTCTAGTCTACCACATGGCCCTGGAGGTTTGGGACAGCCCAGCTCCACAGTCATTTGGGCCAGTAACGTAAATCAATCTCAATTTCAGTCTCATACTACAGACAGACAGATGGATAGATAACACTATGAGTTGTTTCTCGGGAGAAAAGTCACACAGGAGAAAAGCAGATGAAGGGAATCAGGGGAAGAGGACTGCAGCAGCAGGTTGATGAATTATCTCCAAACCTAAAGCAGACCGAGCGTGAAAGGAAGGGCTGGCTAAGGGGTCCCCAAAGGCAGGGAGAGAAGTGGGCCCTGAACAGGAACAAAGAGAAGGACGTGGTCTAGTGATGATTAAAGGTCCCTGAAGAGAGGCTGGCACGCACAGGAACCGGACGGCAGTCACTGTTGCCCGGGTGAAAGAAGTCTCCTCGCCACGTTTTACGGGAAAGGGATTACATTTTTAATTGGTAGATTTAATGTCTATAGGCCATTTCCAACTTTCAGATGAACTTATTGGAATCCCTAAAACTATCATGCTAATTAAGGCTGGGAATCAGAAACTTACTGACTTTTTGAAAATATAAAGATGTGCTATCTGATATGATAGTAGCCACTAGCCAAGTGTGACTATTAATATTTAAATTTAAATTAGTTCAAATAAAATAAAATTAAAAATTCAATTCCTCAGTCACACCAGCCACATTTCAAGTGTTTGATGGCCCCGGTGGCTGGTGACTGCCCTACTGAATGCAAATATAGGACGTCTGGTGCAAATATAGAATACTTCCATCATCATAGAAAGTTCTACTGGACACTGCCGATACAGAGCATAAAAAACCATATAAAATACCAAGCAACAGAAACGGGGTTTTCAACAGTGACTGCACAGGCATATAACACAGAGTAAAGACCGAGACTCACACATAAAGACATCCCAAATGGACCCTAAACCAGAGCACTGACCACTCTGACCCCTCTCTGTAACTCAGGGGCCACCATCCTGTGATAGCTGACATTTTAAAGTCTCTGGGGACCCGTGACATACACAGGGAACCTACAGACAGAGGCTGAACCATATGTCAAGAACAGACGCAAAAACGCTGTTCTGGTTGCACAGTCACACGTGAGTCTTCACGGTGAATATTTTATCTCACGCACTCACACACACAACCCTTCTCATCTTCTGTCGCCTGAGCTCTTGTACAGCCTTCCGAAAATGGAGGTTCAAAAATAACACAGGTCTTAGCTCAAGTCTGCAGCGGTCTTTGGTTCTGACGTGTTAACACGTAGCTTCAGGAACTGAAACTTGTACCCAGTGCTGCCATGTATTCAGCTCAGTCGTGAGGCCACACGGAAAGATCCTGCAGCCTTCTGGGGTTGTGGTTTTCTCTTTCAATGACTGAGAAGCCTCAGAATGAGCCTGAGACGAGGAGTCTGAGGCTTAAAGCTCTGGACTCAGCCCTGCCACGCACTTAGCTATGTCACTGATCCACCCAGTTGCTGTATCTGAGCCTCAGTTTCCTAATCTGTAAAATGGGGATAATAATAATGATTAATTCACTCACTACTTACTTCCTCAGTATCTTACTGAGTAAGACGTTACTTACTCAGTTACTTACTATGTGCTGAGAACGAGGTCCTGGGGAAGCAAACAGGCACCATCCTTGACCTCCTGGATGCAACACTTTTTGGTCTCACTCTAGAGACTCTGAAGAGTCCATCTGATCTCCTTCTCAACCTGCCTGCGCTTAGTCTGAAGGACCACTGCTTCCTAACTCTTAAGTCCCTGGCAGGGCTAAAGTTGGGAGAAGAGGTTTTATTCTCTTCTGCCACTAGCAGTGATCTGGTGGGATGCTTGAGAAATGATGGAATAACCTGGAAAACTGTAAACTCCCTTAAAAACAGAAGGAAGAGATGGAGTCCAGCGCTGAGATAGGAGCAGAGAACAAATCCATCCTTTGGTGGCACTGTTCAGGGCAAGTGTTTCTGATGAAAGGAGTTTTATTGGCCTTCATTATCTTTATTAACTGGCTGGGTGCTTTCACTTAGATTGTGCCTATAATTTCACCGTTCACTGAAAATGTCATTCCTGGGAAATCAGTAGAACCAAAAGGGAATATGCTGTTAAGCTCTCAACTCTCGAAAATCTTCAACTAGCTCTTAAAAAAAAAAAAAAATATATATATATATATATATATATATTTTTTTACTTATTTGGCTGTGCTGGGCCTTGGTTGCGGCGTGTGGGATAGTTCCCTGACTGAGGATCAAACCTGGGCCCCCTGCAGTGGGACTGTGGAGTCTTAGCCACTGGACCCCCAGGGAAGTCTCTTTAACCAGCTCTTAATGCCCTGTGAAAACCAAACCACCAGAAGATCCCAACCTGATGTCAAAAGTCTCAATCAGAGACGGAAAGGGAGCAAGGAAAGGCCTATCTCTGGGGAAGGATCTAACGGTGACCCAAGTGGCCAGCAGGGTAGAATCTCAGGAAGAGCATCTCTACCACCATCAGGAAAACGGCTCCAGGTTTTGTCCCTATGTCTTCTTAAAAAAATTGTTAGCATTCTTCTTCTTTCTCTTGTAGGACCAATTTTTTCCATAGGGCAGGAAATATGGCCATTTCCAACTTCTGAGTTTCTCTGCTCTTGGCTCAGCCACTGGAGACAGACTATCTAAATGTCCTGGGTCCACACAAGCAAAAGATCTCAGGGAAGGGCTCTGATTGGCTCAGCTTGGGTCAGGTGTTCACCTCAGGGCCAATCAGCTCTGGCCAGTGTTAGGGCAGCTCCTGTGGAAATCACATAGCTGGACTGTGGGAACAAAGCTGCTTTCAGAAGAAAAGGAATCTCAGGGCAGAAAAAATTAGTATTTAATGTCTGTTATGTAGATATATCATCTCATGGGAAATAAAATTTGAAATCTGTTCAGTACCCACATGTACGAAAGTCAAGAAGAGGATATTAGGCAACTGATATTTACACCAAACAAAACCGAGCAAGTTAAGACCACACCGATCACAATCATGTTGATACGTTTTGGTCAAAGTGGACCCCGGGCCAGTACTAGGTTATTTTGTCTGCGTGGACACAGCATTCGTCTCCTTGTCTTGGGCTATGTTCTTCTCAGCTCTGCTCTGGATTTCTTTTCTCAGCTTTATTGCAGTATAACTGAAGATTGTTTTTTAAGAGTACTTTTCGGAGTCAATGTCCACACCTGAGCTCTCCCCTTCCCAGGGCAGTCTGCCACGGCACGGGCACCCAGATCAGGAGGGCAGGGACTGGAGTGGGCGGGGTCTCCCCTCTGGCAGAGCTGCACGGGCCCTGCAAACGCCTGATCTCCCTCGACATCTGCCCATCAGCAGCACTTTGCATAGATGAGCTCAGACCAGGATCTCGGAGCAAAAGCAAAGACCTCGGCATCATCCAGGCAGGAAAACCGACGGACCTCCAAGTCACAGGGCCTCAGGAGGGTCTGCATCTCCTGCCGAGGCTACAAGACCCCCAACCTGAGCTTCCACTAAGGCCAGGGCACGCCCACAAAGACAATAGAGCCATCAAATCTCCCACACCTCACGTTAGCAAGCATTTACATAGACTCTCATCAGAGTCGCATGGCAAAGTCAAGGATATGCACCAGACTTTGCCGCTTGCCAGTTCCGTGGCTGCATGACTGGTAAAATGACCTGACCCGCAGGTGGACTCTGTGCACACAGGCATGGCTTGGGGGACGGAATTCAAGAAGAAACAAGGCCAGCAACGTGAAGAGGGAAGAAAGTGTGCTCAGTTACACAGAGCAGGACAAACATCCTGCACCAAAAAGCCGTCATCACAGTAGCTTCCATTTACTGAGCGCTTCAGCTCAGTTCAGTCGCTCAGTCGTGTCCAACTCTTTGCAACCCCATGAATGGCAGCACGCCAGCTTACCCTGCGCCAAAAGCTGTTCCAAGGGCTTTACGTGAATTACCTCATCTCATCCTTATGTAACAGTGACATATATACCAGGCCATGTGCAAAACAGACGGCTAGTGGGAGGCTGCTGGTGAGCACAGGAACTCAGCTCGGTACTCTGTGACCACCTAGAGGGGTGGGAAGGGGGCGGGGTGGGAAGGTCCAAGAGGGAGTGGATAGATGCATGTGTGTGCTCTGCATGCTCAGGCGCTCTAGTCGTGTCCGACTCTGTGTGGTCCTATGGACTGTAGCCCATCAGGCTCCTCTGTCCATGGGATTCTCCAGGCAAGAATACTAGAGTGGGTTGCCATGCCCTCCTCCAGGGGATCTTCCCAACCCAGGGATCCAACCCAGGTCTCCTGTGTTACAGGTGGATTCTTTACCACTGAGCCCTCAGGGAGGCCCTATATATATATATATATAAGATATATATATATATCTTGTATATATATATATAGCTATACATATATAGCTGATTCACACTGTTGTACAGCAGAAACTAACATAACATTGTAAAGCAATTATATTCCAATAAAATTTTTTTTAAAAAACAGGTTTTTAAAATTTTCTCATGCTACAGATTAGAAAACAGACACAGACAGGCTGCCCAGCTTGCCCAAGGGCACACAGCTAGAAGATCACAGGGAGGATTCAAACCTAGTCAGCCTGGCTTCAGGCTCCACATTCCCACTTGGTACACTGCTCAGATTGTATTTGCAACAGAACGTCCCACCCTCTAAGCCACACTGTGAAAATCGGGGCTAGATCTTCAAGAGTGTTGAGTCTGTAGAGTCTGGAATCTTGCTCTGTAGGCAATGAGATGCCATCACAGCTTCTGGCCACAGGGACGTAATCAGGCCTTTCCCAAGGAGGACTGATGTTTCCGCAGGATGTGGTGCGGATGGGGAGGGGGCTGGGGGAGAGAGGCAGAGAGAGGGATCGGGGCCCAGGAGTCACTGCAGAGCTCGTGGGAGAGGTCAGACGAGGCCATGCTTGCCATGGGAAAGGACGGACAAGGGAGATGGAGACCCAGAGCGGAGGCGGCGGTACGGACGACGGGGTGACATGCGACGAGGCGCGATGTGACGCCATGCGTCAAATCATCGGTGACCTGCTGTCCGAACTTTTGAACAATCTGACACTTTTGAAGGCAAAAGGTATGCTGTGACAAGAGGCATGAGCCAGGACTGTCCAAGCCCAGACAGACACAGGGTCACCTTTGTCTCAGTAATTCTCATCAAAGGAAAAAAAAATGCCTCCTAGCTGGGCATTCCTTCACAAGGCACTGCCCGAGATAAGATAGTGCGTGTCCAGAAAAGCAAAGCAAAGAAAGAACCAGCTGGAATCTGGAATCCTGGACCGGCTGACACTGACAACCCAACTTTATTTTTTGGTAATAGCAGTGACCCTGGAATTATAAGCTTGGGACAAAGAACCTCAAGGGCTTATTAACACTCCTGGGAATGTTCTGGAAAACCAGTTTGAGAGTCTTCAAGGAACTCAAATCTCAGCACCACAGTTAAGAGACTGAGGCAAAAGAACCTGAGTTTAAAGCAGTTTAACCAGGAGCAGATGTTTTCCTTCACACTACGCCGCTGTTTTAACATCCAGAATTCGTGACTTTTTTCCCACCGTGCCCTGATTTACATAGGCTTCCAGAGCATTAATGAAAGGCACTTGAACAAAATACTGAGATGGTGTGGCTGGACCAGCGCTGTTCCAGTTTCAACCCTTGGTTAAAAACCCTTTTTGGTCTCCATGACTCCAAACCCACAAAAATATAACTCAGTCTGAACGGCATTTGAAACTCCCCTGGTTAAGAGAACAGTGAAACTAAGTACTTGGGGATGGTTTTCATTACAATGCTAAAGAAATGAATGTTTTGTTGTTCTTTTTGTAAATACCCTGAAGAACCCTGGGATGGTTTTTCTGGAAGATGAAAATGATCTGAGAGTTTCAGATCTCATGAGGATATGTGATCTCTTTGAGTAACAAATAAGGTTGTTGTTTTTTTTTTTTTTTTAAAGGGGCTGATTTTCCATTTACAACTGTTGAGAATTGCACTTAAAGATGATTTCCAATGCCCAATAATTCAATGCCCTTCATATTCAATACTCAACTCCTATTTCCACTTCATGCCTTCATATTTTTAATTCTATGAGCCCTAAATGATCTCAAAGTTCTCTCCTAGTAGAATGAACTGTAAATGAACACAGATGTCTGAATTCATGTCTGTGGCAGGCTGTATTTTCCAAAGATGTCTCTCACCCGCCCATGACCTGCTAGAACCCTGTCACTCCCCCATCAAGAGGCAGCGTCTACATCCGTCTCCTTGGACCCGTATGGCTCTCCACCAATGAGTAAAGTCAGAAGGACACTATGTGACTTTTGAGGCCTGGTCATAACATTTCCATGAACTTCCACCTTGTTTTTCGGGAAGAGCTCAGCTGTATGTTTTGAGGAAACCCAAGTCGTCTATGGAGAGGCCTGTAGCCTAGCAACTACTTGCCAATGGTGTGAGTGCACCATCTTGAAAGTGGAGTCCCCAGCCACTGACCAGGGGATACCATGGAGAGCAGAGATTAACAGTCTTGCCAAGTCCTGCCCAAGCTGCACATTTGTGAGCAAAATCCATGAATGTGGCTGTAAACCACTGGGTTTTGAGGTGGTGGTTACGCAGCAACAGACATCCTCCTAAATTCAGTAATCCTCACCAACTCACACCCACAGGAAGACACAGACTGCAGTAATTTCTTATAGCAAAATCCACAGTCCTTTGTCAAGCAGGCAGTTGGGAGCATTTGCAAACACGCAGAAATGTAAACAGGATAACACAACTGCTTCCAAGGCGTGGGCCTCCGGGACCCGCTTTAATAAAGAGGTAAGAGCAGTTTGTAATTAGCCTCTCCGTTTGTGATGATCCATCTGAATGGCTGGCGCAAGCAGGTCGGGGGTGGGGGCGGGCGGGGGGCATGGGGAGGTAAGCGCGGCCCCTATAGAGCCCTACATTATTAACCGGCTGAGCAAAACTCCAGGCACGGGGAGGCCTTGTTCTTGTTTACTGCAAGATGCAAATGCGCAGCCCATGAATTAGTGATGATGTTTTACTACTTGGGAACCACACAGAACGCGGCCCGCATTCCCAGTCTCCATCAGACTCGGAAAAAGTCACAGGGAAATCCTGTGCTTGAGGCTTCAGGAAAAACTCCATCTGTATTCTTAAGGCGCCCTAAAGAGACCCCTTCCTTGCCCTCTGAGGAGTGCCTCAGAAGTTAGAGCAGCAACTGCAACTCGCATTTAAACCGGGAAGTCTTTGAAATGAAGTTTATATGCCAACTGAACAATGAAAAGTTCCACCAAAAGCTACCCTTACTTTTTACCAGGAATATATTTAAACACTTGCTTTTAATGCTTTTCCATCTCTTCAGGTGTATTTCTTTTGATGTCTACTCCTTGTATCCACCACATCCCAATCTTGCTTAGAAGGAGTTTTCTTCATAAAACTTGTTTTACCTCCCTGAGTTCAGTAACATCCTTATCACCCCACCGATAACATCCTTACTGTCCCCATCGATAACATGCACACTGCCACCAATAATGGTCCTACTTACAGGAAAGGTGTTACGTGTGCACAATGGAACACGATCCAACCATTAAAAAGAACAATCCTGCCACTTGCAGCAACCTGGATGAACCTGGAGGGCATCACACTAAGTGAAATAACCCAGACAAAGAAAAGCAAATATCCCTGACATGCGGAATCTGAAAAAGTCAGACTCACAGAAACACAGAGTAGAAAGCTGGTCACAGGGGGCTAGGGGGAGAGGGAGGGGAAGGGGAAATGTTTGTCTTCATTTGAAAGAGAAGAAAACCAAGAATCTGAGAAAATGCTGTGTGCCACCCATATGTCCGTGATTCATTAAGCAACAGGTTTGCTTTACTGGAGTCGGGAGAAAACTCTGGAACCAGACTTTTAAGTTCCAGATTTCTCCTGGAGGCGGCTCATCAGTTTCTGGAACTGGGTGCTTAGCATGCAAAGTGCTCCCTCCTCCCCAAGCCAGCCTCAGCACCCCTGACGGGTCCTAAGGGGACCCAGCTCTCTGAGGGGGAATTTTCCCAAAGGCAGAGGAGGGGAAACCCTTACATGGGCCGTAAACCTGTCACAACGGCCCTCGAAGCCCTCAAAAAGATTCCACACGATCTCGAGCAATAAAATTGAAACCTTCCAGTTTGGGAACAAGAAATAGCCTGCCAGAATAGAGCCCCAGCCCTCAGACGAGGCGCCCCACCCTCCATGTGCCTCGAGGTTTGTCCAAATTCGCACACTTGTTATCCGTGCTGGATCGCACACAAATCTGGCAGACAGGAGATCTCAGTGCGCAAGGCGGCTCGGCACCTCCCAGCAATCCAGATGGGGAAGTTCAACCCCGGCTGTAAACCCGTCGGCTACCACGTGTGTTCACCAACACTGCATAATCAGCGCTCACACCAGGGCCCCTCCCAGAAAACACAGATATTTTTGCACGCCAGGTGTGTCACTTTGGAAACTTTCCTGGCAAGAACAGCCAATTCCGTATTTGTAAACACGAGGCCGGCAAACCGGTGACACTGTAACCCTCCCAAGTCACTTCCGGGGCCCTGGCTCAAGCTTCAACCACCCCAAAGCGAGAGACATGAAGGAGAAAACACGTGCATTCATCTCCTCGGCGTCCTGCCTCACGCCCGAAACCACCCGTTTGAGCTCCTGCTTCGTCGCTCAGTCGTGTCTGACCCTTTGTGACTTAACGACTGCAGCCCGCCAGGCTCCTCTGTCCATGGGAGTCTCCAGGCCAGAATACTGGAGTGGGTTGCCATGCCCTCCTCCAGGGGATCTTCCCAACCCACAGATAGAACCTGCATTTCCTGCAGCTCCTGCGTTGCAGGCAGATTCTTTACCACTGAGCCACCAAGAAAGCCCCCCCGCCAAGCATCTCTCTCTATACAATTCTAACACCTTTGAAGCCTCGGGAATCCGCGGCTGTTACTGTCATTCCATAAATATCCATTGAGTATCTATTCTATAACCCACACTCTTCATGGCATGGAAAAAAAAGAGACAGGAAATAATACGATAGTTCAGTAAAAATGGCAAAGTATCTTAGGAGGCGAGAGAGATACCAGAGAAATCGAGTAGAATGAAGGGCAACCCTTGGGTGGGGAGGGAGGCTTGTGGTCCTCTTCTAACAGATGCACATTTGAAAGTGAGAGTCAAAGTCACTCAATCTGTCCGACTCTTTGCGAACCCATAGACTACACAGTCCACGGAATTCTCCAGGCCAGATTACTGGAGTGGGTAGCCTTTCCCTTCTCCAGGGGATCTTCCCAACCCAGGGATAGAACACAGGTCTCCTGCATTGCAGGCGGATTCTTTACCAGCTGAGCCACAAGGGAAGCCCAAGAATACTGGAGTGGGTAGCCTATCCCTTCTCCAGGGGATCTTCCCAGGAACCCAAGAATCAAACCAGAGTCTCCTGCACTGCAGGCTGATTCTTTACCAACTGAGCTATCAGGCATACAAACTACTATATAGAAAATAGATACAGTACGTGAACTGAGAACTTCCTGATGTTCAAGCTGGATTTAGAAAAGGCAGAGGAACCAGAGATCAAATTGCCAACATTCACTGGATCATCGAAAAAGCAAGAGAGTTCCAGAAAAACATCTATTGCTGCTTTATTGACTATGCCAAAGCCTTTGACTGTGTGGATCACAATAAACTGTGGAGAATTCTTCAAGAGATGGGCATACCAGACCACCTGACCTGCCTCCTGAGAAACCTGTATGCAGGTCAGGAAGCAACAGTTAGAACTGGACATGGAACAACAGACTGGTTCCAAATAGGAAAAGGAGTACGTCAAGGCTGTATACTGTCACCCTGCTTATCTAACTTCTATGCAGAGTACATCATGAGAAACGCTGGGCTGGATGAAGCACGAGCTGGAATCAAGATTGCCAGAAGAAATATCAATAACCTCAGATATGCAGATGACACCTCCCTTATGGCAGAAAGCAAAGAGGAACTAAAGAGCCTCTTGATGAAAGTGAAAGAGAGAGTGAAAAAGTTGGCTTAAAACTTACCATTCAAAAAACTAAGATCATGGCATCTGGTCCCATCACTTCATGGCAAATAGATGGGGAAACAATGGAAACAGTGAGAGACTTTATTTTCTGGGGCTCCAGAATCACTGCAGATGGTGACCGCAGCCATGAAATTAAAAGACGCTTGTTCCTTGGAAAAAGAGCTATGACCAACCTGGACAGCATATTAAAAAGCAGAGACATTACTTTGCCAACAAAGGTCCCTCTAGTCAAAGCTATGTTTTTTTCAGTAGTCATGTATGGATGTGTGAGTTGGACTATAAAGAAAGCTGAGCACTGAAGAATTGGTGCTTTTGAACTGTGGTGCTGGAGAAGACTCTTGAGAGTCCCTTAGACTGCAAGGAGATCCAACCAGTCCATTCTGAAGGGAATCAATCCTGAATATTCATTGGAAGGAGTGATGCTGAAGCTGAAACTCAAACATTTTGGCCACCTGATGCGAAGAGCTGACTCATTTGAAAAGATCCTGATGCTGGGAAAGACTGAAGGTAGGAGGAGAAGGGGACGACAGAGGATAAGATGGTTGGATGGCATCACGGACTCAATGGACATGAGTTTGAGTAAACTCCTGGAGCTGGTGATGGACAGGGAGGCCTGGCGTGCTGCAGTCCATGGGGTTGCAGAGAGCTGGACACAACTGTGCGACTGAACTGAACGGACCTGAAGGATCTACCGTAGAGCACATGAAACTCTACTCAATATCTTGTAATAACCTATAGGGAAAAGAATCTGAAAAGAACATGTGTGTGCGTGTGTGTGTGTGTGTGTGTGTGTGTGTAACTAAATCACTTTGCAGTACACATGAAACTAAGAAAACACTGTAAATCAACTATACTTCAATTAACAATAAATAAAGTGATGGTCAGGGTGCTGAGAAGGTGAACTTGAGCAAAGATGTGAAGGAAAGCAAGGAGTCAGCCAAGCAGATATATAGTGAGGCAAAAGGGGTCCATAAAAGTGACGTCCCTTGCCAACAGTTAGACCAGATTCAATAACCACAACTTGATGGCCCAGTTCACAGCGGGCTGAAAGAGGAAATACACAGGCCACACAGAGTCACACGCTGCATCTCCTGGAAGCAACCTGGGGAGCCCTGAGTTTTACTCCCTGAGAGTCACTTCTCAGAAAAGAGGGAACTACTTCATGCGTTCACAGACTTTTACAAACTCTCACAACACAAGGACTCCGTCACTGTATTTTGAACAACAAATATTGACTGGGGAAAAAGCACAGTGGTTCCGGCTGGTTGGGGGCATTTATTGAAGTCATCTGATGGACTTGACGTTAAAAGGAGGGGAATACATTCAACAAGAACTTTAAGTAATTCCTATAGCATTAAAAAAAAAAAATGTGAGGAGCTGTGGTAAGCATGCTTCATAAAGACCACTTTTCAAAGCAATGCAAAGAATTCTATACACAAGTGCAAATGAAATATTGGGACGTGGACGAATCCGACAGTGTCGAGCAAAAGATGTGATTTATAAAGGCCACTCTTACATCAAGTCCCAAACCAAGCAAACTAAGCTTCGGTGCTGAAAACCAGACAGAGCTGCCTCTGGGGAGGAGAGGGAGGGGATCGACGGGAGTTGCCACAGGAGGTCCCTGAGCTGTTCTACCTCTCGACCTGCGTGCTGGATACCCGGGTTCGTACACCTTCTGCACACTCCCTGAGTTGTCCACTTACGATTTATGCATCCTCTGTATTTGTTATTTTTTATATTTGTTATTTTTAATAAAGAAACTTAAAAAAGAGAAACACAGATTAAACAGCTGCATTCCAGAGATTTCTCATTTATTTATGAGCTAGATAAGAAAAAGAGACCGTCCTAACATTAAATGGATGGGCTCTTAGGACTTAGAGCCGTGATACATTGTTCTTGAATTTGAAAAGCGCCGAATTCCACATGATTTGGATGAAAGTGAAAATGATGAGCTTGAAACTTGTGTGAGAAGCTCCCAGAAGTCCCTCTGGCGATGACAGCGACACTGAGAGCAAAGATGCATGAAAAGTGTAGGAATAAAATTGTTTCACGAAATGCAAACACGGGGAAAGTGGAAGTGTCAGTCGCTCAGTCGTGTCCGACTCTTTGCAACCCCACGGACTGGCTCCTCTGTGCATGGGATGTTCCAGGCAAGAATGCTGGAGTGGGTTGCCCTTTGGTTCTCCAGGGGGTCTTCCTGACCCACGGATCATATCCAAGTCTCCTGCATTGCAGGTAGATTCTTTACCATCCCAGCTATGGACCAGTTCAGACACAACTGAGCGACTAACACTTTCATAAAACACGGGGGTGGGGGAGTACTACTTCCAAATTTATGTATTTTTAGATAATGTAAAATATGCATGAAAACTAAATTAATAATTAACATTCTAAAAGGAAATTTAATTATTTCAAATATATTCCTCAAACGTTATATAGTAATGACCCAACTTATTTTTTTGGATCTTTCCATGGGCAAAATCTTCTTCAGTTATCTAATAAACACTCCTTCTCCTTGGGGCTGATGAGACTCATGACTGTAAATATTATGTGTCAACTTAGAAAACACGGAGAACTGAAAACTGTTTAAACAAATGAGCCCTACAAACCACACTGTCCCAGACAGTTCCCAGCAGCCACACACGGCCTCTGAGCACGGGTCACGGGGCTGCTGTGACTACGGAGCCGAACTCTTGGTTTTATTGAATTTTAATGAATTTAAATTTAAAAACTTAAGCTATAGAAACTACTTTTCTGTTAAACACAACTCTATTTTGTAGGCCATTTCACTTCACTGAAGATTTAGCATCCAAACTGAGAGATGACCCAAGCGTAAAATACACACCACACTGTGGTTTTTAAGAACATAAAGCATCTCATTGGATGCTGAAAACATAGCATAACGGATACACTGGATTAAACTAAATATACTACTAAAATTAATTTCACCTTTGTTTTTCCTTTTTTTTAACAGGGCTACTAGAAAATTCGAAAGTGAAAGTGCCAGTTGCTCAGTTGTGTCCAACTCTTTGCGACACCGTGGACTGTAGCCCACCAAGCTCCTCTGTCCGTGGGATTCTCCAGGTACGAATACTGGAAAGTGAAAATGAAGTCGCTCAGTCGTGTCCAACTCTTTGCGACCGCAAGGACTTACAGCCTACCAGGCTTCTCTGTCCCAAGAGTACCAGAACGGGTTGCCATTTCCTTAAGTGGGTAGCTATTCCCTTCTCCCAGAGAAGGCAATGGCAACCCACTCCAGTACTCTTGCCTGGAAAATCCCATGGATGGAGAAGCCTGGTAGGCTGCAGTCCATGGGGTCACACAGAGTCGGACATGGCTGAAGTGACTTAGCAGCAGTAGCAGCATTCCCTTCTCCAGGGGGATCTTCCTGACCCAGGGATCAAACCTGCATTTCCCACATTGCAGGCAGATTCTTTACCATCTGAGCCACCAGGGAAGCCCAAATGATACAGGGGGCTCAAATTATATTTCTATTGGCCAGCACAGCTAAGGAATAAAATGCCATTTCTTAAAAAAATGTTATTGAAGTAGAGTTGATTTACAATGTTGTGTTAATTTCTGCTGTACAGAAAAGTGATTCAGTTTAATATACATTCTGTTCATACTCTGTTCCACCACGGTTTATCACAGGATATTGAGTATAGTTCCTGTGCTGTTCAGTAGGACCTTGTTGCTTATCCATCCTGTATATAATAATTTGAAAATGCCACTTTTGATTAGGGGCTATAGGGGAGAGATAAAAGAATGAAAATCAAAAGCTGGAAAAACCAGTATATTTGAAGATCTGATGAACAACTATGATAGAAGTCTGGAGGGGTGGGGTGAGGGTGGGAGAAAGCAGAAAGGGGGAGAAAAAGTCCAAAGACCAAAGTCAGATAAGCTGGGACCAACCCAGACAGCAGAGCAAACGCCGTCCACAAGTCCACAGCTGTCAACAGACCCAAGGACCCAGTCTGTGCTGATCAGGTGTTAGAAGGTTGCTATGTCTGTTATTAAAGAAACGGAAGGGTGACCAAAGCACCAAGCACGTGTCTGTCTGGGGAGGGGACGAGAGAAGGGGAGTGTTTAATTGCCCAGCTTCAAATCTCCTCTCTGCTGGAGGTGTGGATGGAGACTAGGAAAAAGTTCCACCAAGACGCTTGCTCCTTGGAAGGAAAGTTATGACCAACCTAGACAGCATATTGAAAAGCAGAGACATTACTTTGCCAACAAAGGTTCGTCTAGTCAAGGCTATGGTTTTTCCAGTGGTCATGTATGGGTGTGAGAGTTGGACTATGAAGAAAGCTGAGCGATGAAGAACTGATGCTTTTGAACTGTGGTGTTGGAGAAGACTCTTTAGAGTCCCTTGGACTGCAAGGAGATCCAACCAGTCCATTCTAAAGGAAATCAGTACTGAGTGTTCATTGGAAGGACTGATGTTGAAGCTGAAACTCCAATACTTTGGCCACCTGATGTGAAGAACTGACTCACTGGAGAAGACCCTGATGCTGGGAAAGGTTGAAGGTGGGAGGAGAAGGGGACGACAGAGGATGAGATGGTTGGATGGCATCACCGACTCAATGGACATGAGTTTGGATAAACTCCGGGAGTTGGTGATGGACAAGGAGGCCTGGTGTGCTGCAGTCCATGGAGTTGCAAAGAGTCGGACACAACTGAGCGACTGAACTGAAATGAACTGAACATCAAGAGTCTAGGTGGAAAGACTTGTTTTAGTGGAAGCAAGAAAATACAATCAGGTACCCCACTCTTGGGGGCTTAGGACAGTTCTGTGCAGAGGAGACAGTTAGTATTAGGAGCCACTGTAAAAAGAGAGGAGACCACCCCTGCCGCCTGCTGACCACCTGTGACCGTCCATGAGTGTTCCATGAGCTCCTTGTTGACTTGGAACACTTTCGCCAGCATGCACCAAGATATAAAGCGGTATTTGGAGAAAGAGAAGCAAGGGTAAAGTTCTTAAATGACCTTTGAGAAATACCCAGTTAAGCTAAGTACTGCAGACCTTGTCAGAGACTTGACTCTTCCTGAGGAGCTTCAGAACCCTCAGGAGGGCTTACACCAGGCCTGTTTCCCAAACATTCTGGACTGAAGAACCTCTTTTTCCAATGGATGCTGCAGGAGGAGCATGGGTCAAGAAGTGATGGCTCAGCAGGAAGTCGCTCAGATCTTCAGGGTTTTTGATCCCCCCCACCCCCACTCCCAGCCCAGAGGAACATGGCTGTCTGTTGTAAGTATGGTTCAGAGGCAGTGGAAGCCCAGACCTGGTGGTCATCCTAACCTGTCTATCGCAGACTCTCTCTGGGACCTATTTCGGCAGTTATGGGAGCCAGGCCTCACCTGCAGGAGCTCCTGGGCTGGCTTCCCGCCCACCTAACGCCTGGCCTCAGGTAAAGTCACAGGAGCCCTGGCACCTCCACATTCCCACTGACAAGTTGGGACGGAGGAGAAGCAGCCATCGCAAGGGGCCCAAAGCGACACGGGAGGGTGGAGGGCCCCCTGGGAGGCCAGCCTTATGTCCAGGCCTCACTTCTCTCTGGAACAAAGCGTTCTCAGGCACAGATCTGGTCACCTCGTTCCGGCTGACTTCCCATTTCCCCTCCAGCCTCTGTGTGCTCCACTGGCCTCTAGAAGAGTCTGACTCCTTGGATTTGGCATTCCCTGCAGAGACCACAAAGGCGCGCAGGCCTGAAGGCTGAGCACAGAGGCAGCCGCAGGCCACCCTGTTCTCTGCACATCTAAACGCCATTTTTACAAATCCCAAGCTGATTTTTTCTTCTGATTGAGTGATAAGGTCTGCTATCATTTTCTTTCATGTGAAATGTGCTCTAAAGGATAAAAAATTACATAAAATTTCAATGCCTTTTTTATGTGGTCAAGGTCTAACCCTCAATCAGATATTAAAATTCAGTTGTTGTAAACATTACATGAAGGAGAACAATGATGTGAACTCAGCAAGCCTGTGGAAAGAAAGAGCCCCTTAAATTTAAAAGTGAAACAAATAAAAAATCTCAGAACCATCCTGGGGATAACACAGGAACTCACAGGAGTTCTTCAGAGGAAAGGGCCTGTGGTGTTTAATGACAACTCAAAGACATTTGGATCAGGCCTTGTGAAGTAGGTATCAGGAGAGCAAAGGCCACCAAAATCAGCTTCCGTGAGAAACAGATGGCTCTTTCTGCCTTTCGGTCTCAGAGGCACCAAATAGGCAGCCTGCTGAATCACCCTGGCCTCATCACCCGCACTCCCCAGCTTCCCCAGGACCTCTCCAGCACTCACTTCCCGCCTCCTTTCTCTGCACAGCAGCGGATGCTGGAATTCTTCGGGGCTCAGATGGAAGTCCTCCTCCTTCACCCGCTTCCTCCTAAGTGACCTCATCATGACCACAGCATCACTCGCCATTTGCCAGACGGTGTCTCCAGCCCAGACCCCTGCCTTGAGCTCCAGGACCACAGAAACGGCCTGTTGCCCAGACTTTCTAATCTCAGCAGAGGCCCCCATTTATTCAGCAACACAAGCCAAACCAGCCTGTCCACTCCTGACCACGCCGTCATCCAACCCGTAAGCAGCCCAGGTGATCCCCCTGGCTCCGCACTCCTTCAATCCATCCACATCTCTGTCGTGACGCTGTTGAGACTGTAAGCTAAGCTACAACCTAACCACCTACACAGAGACATTCCAGCAGGGTCCTCACCAAGCCCACCCGGCCCCCAATCCAGTCTCCACCTCGCAACCATTCTGATCTTTTCTAAAGGTAAAGTTAAAGTGAAGGTCGCTCAGTCGTGTCCAACTCTTTGCCACCCCGTGGACTATACAATCCATGGAATTCTCCAGGCCAGATTACTGCCTTTCCCTTCTCCAGGGGATCTTCCCAACCCAGGGATCAAACCCAGGTCTCCCGCATTGCAGGCAGATTCTTTTCCAGCTGAGCCACAAGTGTCCAGAAGGCAAATTAAACATAAGTTTGGTATTGTGCTTCAGCTCCTCCTTGAAGCCCCCCAGTAGCTCTCCCCTGTGTTTGGGAGAACACCCCCAATCCCGAGCCTGGCCCGAGGGTCCCGCTAACCTGAGTCCTAAGTCCCCAGCCGCACCTCTGAGCTCCACAGTCCAGCCTCCTTTGTGCTCCACTAAGCAGTCACGCCCCCTTCACCCCATGGCCGCACCCCAAGCCCTTCCAGTGCTCACGGTGTCTGGGTGTCTGCTGTGCTCACCCCTTCACCCCTCGGAGCTCAGGGCAAACTCGCTGCTTGGCGCACAGCCCCTCCTCCCACCCACCCACGCCGGGCTCTACTCCTGGCACAACCCTCTGCGATGCGACCCCAACCTTTGTGACGATCCGCTCCCCACCACGCTGTAAGCCTCCTGTGACCAGGACTGGCTCACAAAGCCTCCCCGGACACCACATCAAAGGTCTGGTCACAGAAACAGGAAGGAACCCCAGGTCTCAGAACAGGGCAAACATGAAGCGCAGGAGTTGGTCTCATGCCAGGGGAGGGATCTAGACAAGCAGGCCCTTCTTACTTGACCTCCCGCTGTTCAGAATAGTGAGCTCGAGGGCCAGTGAATACAGCAGGAGAGGAACTTCACAAGCAAACAGGCCTCCAGGCTCCTGCAATACTCCCTCCACCATGAGCCTGCCAGCCTGGGACGCCCTCCCGCCAACCCCCCAGCCTCAAGCGGTAGGGTGTCCAGCGCCCTGTGCGCAGCTCAGCCCTCCTCCGACCTGCCTTCTCTTTATCGCCTCTGACTTCACCAACTTTTCTCTACCAGTACCTTCCAGCTTTTACAGATGCTCAAACCGCCTATTAAAAACAACCTAACAAGAATGTCTTAGACCTGGATTCTATCTTAACCACTCTTTCTGTTTCTAAACTTACTCTTTTTGATGGTGCGCTCAGTCGCTCAGTTGTGTCCCACTCTTTGCAACCCCATGGACTGTAGCCTTCCAGGCCCCTCTGTCCATGGGATCCTCCAGGCAAGAATACTGGAGTGGGCTGCCATGCCCTCCTCCAGTGGATCTCCCCGACTCAGGGATTGAACCTAGGTCTCCCACATTGCAGGTAGATTCTTTACCATCTGAGCCACCAGGGAAGCCCCCTTTTTGGTGGTGGTGGGGGGGGGGAGTGTTATTTTATTTTTATGTATTTATTTTTTGGCCATACCCCTCAGGAAGTGGGATCCTTGCTCCCTGACTAGGGATCGAACCTGCACCCCCTGCGTTGGAAGTGAAGAGTCTTAACCACTGGACCGCCAGGGAGGTCCTCTAAACTTACTCGTAAACCCACGGCAGAGGGGCCTCTGCATGCTGCACACTTAAAACTGCTCCTGTACGATTTAGGAGTGGCATCCGGTGGCCGAAGCCCGTGGGCCAGCCCCAGAATGAGTTCCAACGGGACCCGTCCTGCTGCCGCGGTGCCCCCGATCTCTTCCCTTTCTGCCCTGCTTCTGTTAGAAGTTCGTCTCCCTCCTTCTCTGGCTCCTCCCTGGAGCTCTCCCTTCTTTCCTCGGCAGAGACGAGTGAACTCGCACAGCACAAGTGTCTGCTACCAGCCTGGGATGAGCCGCGGACAGGAAACAAGAGGGAGCGTCAAGACCTTCTCCAGCTCGTCGCCACCGCCGCTGCGCGTCACCTCGTCTCACAGGGGCGCTGCTCCTCAACAGACTGGAAAAAACCGAACACAAAGAAAACCCAGCCCTCCACCACAGAGGATCTGAGCGATCCTGGGCTAGGATCCTGTAGTTCTCTGAGGACCTACCTCCTCACATGGAGAAACCAAGAGACTCCCCGATCAGAAAACCAAAAGCCTCACCCACGTCTCTAAAACGAAGCCAACCCACCATCCAGCCACGCCGCAGGAAACCTCCGGAGATCCTGGCTGTCTCTTCCACGAGGCAGCCGTGCACTGGGGTGGTGTGGTGCCTGCCCATGGGAGGTGGGCACGTGCCCCCCAGGACGACCCCCCAGACCACTTCCCTGTCAACTCACCTGCCCTCTGTCGACCACATCCCTGTTTGCCGCCTTTTCCCTAGCTCCAGCTGCCTTCTGGAACATTCCCACAAGGGTCCCTGGCTCCCGGGCCCCTCGGCGACCGCACGCCCATCGCCAACCTCATTGCCTCTTGTCCCAAACGGCTCCTCGGGGCCGCATGGTCCTCATCCTCACGGAAGACCCCCCCGACACCTCACCAGTCACCGAGCATCACGTCGGCCTCCACCCCTTCTACGACACAGAGTCTCAGTGACACAGCTCTGCTTCCCGCTTCCCGTTTGTTCAATCGCTTGACAAATATGCACTGAGTTATGGAGACATAACGGTGAACAGGACACCCCAGCCCCGGCCGCTTCTCCACCCTGGCCAGCCTCCCTCCACGCCAAGGGCACCCTCAAGGCTAGAACCACACACCCACGTCGTCCTGCCAAGGCAGCCTGCGAAAAACGTCGTGATTCCCTAGGTTTCAGAGCAGGCGGGGGAACAGTGATGAAACAGAAGCTTTTCAATATAATTTCCCTTTCACTCTGGGTCAGCATCTTGAAAACAAGACCCCACGCAGCACTTGGAGAAATGAAGCCTGGAATACTCAACAACCAATCACAAGAAACGGTGAGTCACTTAGACACCACAGGCGGAGTTTCATAGACAAACTGCAGAGATCTGAAGCGTCTGTGACTTCTCTAGAACAAGACAGAAGCAGTACGATAGCCGAAAGACAACACCTGCAGTTTAATCCAGGCCGCCAGTTTCCGACCCCGAGGTGCCCCCCGCTCCCTGGTGTCTGACCCCAAGGTGCCCCCCACTCCCTGGTATCTGACCTGAGGTGCCCCGACTCTCTGGTATCTAACCTGAGGTGCCCCCACTCCCTGGTTTCCGACCTCATGTTGCACCCCCCAGTACCTGGCAGGGGCCTGCCTCCCTTCCTCCCGTGTCGATGTTCTAAAGGCTCTGTGGTCCAGTGAGAGCCAACACCCTGTTCTAAGCATCAATCACTAGATCCTGCAGCTTCACTGTAAACGGAATCTGGGAAAGAAAGGTGGAACCTGAGGCCTGGGGGTGAGGCCCTGACGTCCAGGGGGACCAGGGCAGGGGTGAGACTTTCTCCCCCAGGCAGCCAAGCTCAGAGCCCCAGCCTCCCCCGAGGAGACACCCTCAAGTTGCTCCAAAGTCTTTCCCCATGTACCAGACACAAGACACCCAGCTGCTTCCAAGTCCACCCACCCTTGGGGCTCAGACAGCATCCTCTTGGGCCCCGAGGGCTCCCCAGAGGCGGCAGCAGGGCTCGGGGTGGCCCCCAGACCAGACAGATTGAGTCCCAACCCACTCCTCCTTTTCGGGGAAACTCCGAGCAAACGAGCCTTATTCACCCATAAAATGTGGACAGGCCTTCAGATGGGTGAGACGGGGGCTGAGAGCATAGTGCTTGTCACAGCCCCCCAGCAGAGGGTCTGCATCTGGGGGCTTCCCTCTGCGGAGTCAAGTCTCAGGTATAACTCAATCAACCTACAGACGCATAGGCAGACGCCAGCAGCACGGAACACAGAGACCGTCTCATCTCTTCCCCCCTTATTCCTGCCCCAGGGGAGTCCCTGCTCCCCCGCCCGAGGCTCCAGGCCACTTCCTGCACCTTCAGAGTAAGGACCCCCCTCCCCGCCCCACTCCCCACTGAGCAGTGAGCAGGGTCCCTTCCCCATAACCAGAAGAACCGCACACAGAACAGGCTTCTTCTACCCCCTGTCCATCCTACACTCCAGCCAGGCCGGTCGTGGCCCATTTTCAGCCTCGAGCCTTCCTGCCACACTTTGGTCTACACCAGCAACAGCACTGTCCACCTGGCTGCTCCCCTCTGCGAGCATCCCTCATTCACTGCTCAAAGCCATCATTCCCCAGCCCCCAGGCCACCGGCTGGAGCCCCGCACCCCCTCCCACCACAGAAGGGCAGCTGGGCTCATCACTCTGCAGTCCCAGCCTGAGACGAAGCCCCCGCCCTCTTGAGCTCCATCTAGAAAGGGGGCATCCCTGCCAGTGTGGCCCCTGGGACACAAATACCGTGCAACCCAAGCTAGAAACTGTGCACGATTCTGCAACGTTTCAAGTGCTTTCCAAACACCCAGGCACGTTCCCAGGAAACTCCAAAGAATGTAAAGCCCTCTGAAGATGAACGCGTAGGTGCCTCATTCTCCATCACCCCACCTGCTCTACAGTCTTCGGGGAACTCAAGGACAGGGCATCCCCGAAGTGTCCCACAGACCCGCCCGCCACACAGAACAGGCCCTGGGAGGACGTGGCCAGCTGAATCCTTGTTTCACAGCAAGGACGCAGCGCTGACGCTCTCCCAGCTCTGCAGCTCCGTCTCTCGAGCATTCGGTTCTAGGGTTTGGAAAACATATTTTCTCCAAGTCTGCCCATAAATCTGCATCTTAAATGTTCTGCAGTCCATAATAAATAATTCACATCCAGGGCCGGCTGCATGGGGCACAGTGGGATACGAGGGGAAAAACACAATGCAAGAGCCCAGATTTAATTCGATCAGAGTGCCCAGAACACCACTGGGCCACACGGAAAGGAAAAGCATCGTCTTTACACCCACTCGCTTCACCCCCTGTGCAAAATTGTGATGAGGCGGGGCTGTGAATCCTGGCACCTTCAGCTCATTTTACATGACACAGGTACAAATGGCTTTATTTTCCCTAATTGTGGAAAATGATGAGATGTCTTCACCTCCCTCTATCTATGTCCTCTATCCAAAAATGCTGCTCATTTACAACATTTGGCAGGAAAAAAAAAAAAACAATACTGAGGCATTGTTCTTAAGGACAAAATTCGAGTAGCTTTGAGTTTAATTCTACTGTGCAGAGGAGATGAGCTTCTCCTGGATGATGGCACAGTGACAAAATGAGTTAATTACCGTCTCATAGCAAGATGGATCTACTTGTCATAAGAACAGGAGCCATTATTTCACACAGAATAATGACCCAGATAAAAAGGAACGGCTGTAGGCAGTAGCCGCCAGAGACACAGCTTCATCTTGGCCTGAGTGAATGGCAATTAGCAAGTGCTTCACCATGCGTGTGTGTGTGTAGGGACTAAGCCATTCATCAAATATTTACGGAAAATACACAAATTTATTTTACTATCTTTCTTCCCGGGGAACTCCTGTGGTCGCCCTCCTGTGTGATGACAGACAAATTTTACGCCCACGTGAAATCCTGCCATCGGATGAACAGCTGTTGGCCCCGCAGAGAGCCCCCACGCTCCTCTCCTTGCTGCACCAGAGGTGGTGTTTTCCCCAGAAATCACATCCAACAACATGAAACAGGAGCAGAGGGAGGGCCCGGTCCCATGGTTTTGTCCTGCTCCTCCTGGTGGTCATGATCACAGGCCTGAAAACCAGAGCCGCAGCTGCTACTGACAGCAAGACGGGCCAGATCCTCCCGGGGGAGCCCCCAGCCACAGACGGGGCAGGATCACACGGCGAGGCCACCTCCACACCTGGGCAATCCAGGGTGGGCTGGGGGCTTCCCCCACTCTGCTGACCGTGACCCCGAACTGCATCTCCATCGAGATACAGGGTGAGAGACCCCGGGACAAGCCGGAGACTGGTTACAGGCCAGAAACCGCACGCTTCCCGCATGCAGGATTGTCCAGCCTGCCCGAACCCGGGCGTGTTTATTTGAAAAACCGTGGGCACAGGTGAGGCAGGGGCATGATGGCGCAGTGGGCTTCAGAAGTGTATCGTTTGCAAAATGTTAAAAACAGAAGGCTATGGAGATTGTCACACTAAGTGAAGTCAGCCGGACAGACAGACAGAAAGACAAACACCATACAATGTCACTGTACGTGGAATCTACAAAAAGATACAGATGAACTCATCTCCAACACAGAAACAGAGCCTCAGATACAGAAAACAAACTTCGGCTACCAAAGGGGAAAGGCGGGGAGACGGGGAGGGATAAATTAGGACTTTGGGATTAACATACACACGTTACTATATATAAAATACATAAACAATAAGGCCCTACTGTATAGCACAGGGAACTATATTGAATATTTTGTAACAATCTATAAGGGAAAAGAATCTGAAAAAGAATATATACATACATATACATATGTCTCGGAAAAGGCAATGGTATCCCACTCCAGTACTCTCGCCTGGAAAATCCCATGGACGGAGGAGCCTGGTGGGCTGCAGTCCATGGGGTCGCTAAGAGTCGGACTCAACTGAGCGACTTCACTTTCACTTTTTCACTTTCATGCATTGGAGAAGGAAATGGCAACCCACTCCAGTGTTCTTGCCTGGAGAATCCCAGGGACGGGGGAGCCTGGTGGGCTGCCGTCTGTGGGGTCACACAAAGTCGGACACAACTGAAGCGACTTAGCAGCAGCAGCAGTATACATGTGTCTATATATGAATAACTGAATCACTGCGCTGTACACCTGAAACTAACATGATATGGCAAATCAACTATATTTCATTAAAAAAATAAAAAAATTTTAAACGCTAATAAAAGAATTCTTATACAAACACAAAATGAGCAGGAGTCAATGACTGATCTAACCGAATACTGAACAAACCAGGAGATACTCTTCCCCACACATAGTCAGTCACGGGGAAAGAATGGTGGGACAAAAGTAAAAATTAATCCACGAGTAGCTGACGTCTTTTGGGGCATATCAATCGTAACTCTGAGGTTCTATCCTGTTGGACAGATGCCCACCTGCAGGAACTGCAGACACACAGCATCTGGGCGTCCGCCCACCAGGATGCTCAGGACCTGTATGGCTACGAGGCAGAGGGTCCTTCCTGCAAGGGTCTGGTTGGGTTAAGACAGAAGTGCCAAATCACGCGTTTTTAAAAGAGCCTGTTGGATGGTACGGTCAGAACCTATGCCCCATCCTACCAACTTGCCCTCAAATATTCTAAGCATCTGAATCCTCATTACAAAACCATTTCCACAACCGTTCTTCCCCAGGACTCAGATCATGGGGAAATCCCACCTCTAGAAGGTCCCCGCCAAGCTTATGAGGATAGGTCATTCACAGCAAATCCAAAGGAGATGGCTCTATTAACACAGACATCTCCCAGAGTGTCGAAAGCACCTGTGTTCTCAGGCTTACACACGTGTGAACAATTTCTTAAGTAATGATCTGAATTCTAAGCAGAGCAGAAGGAATCTTCCACTGTCCAAGTAAAATTACCCAAATGTCTGACCAAAGAGGTCACCTGATTCCTGGGCTGCGGGTCTTGGCTCCCACCACATCTGAGTGATGATTCCCTGGGTGCTTGTAGAGCCTGAACACTCAACAAGGTTGAAGGGAGGGAGGCAGGGAGTGACCCCCTCTCCCCCCAGTAAAAAACCCAGAGTTACTGGCTGTGTAAAGGAACCACCCAATCCTTTCACTCTTCTGCAGAACTTTCCACGACTCCTGCTGCTTTCACAGCTGAGTTCTAGCCTGTCCTCCCACCTCTCACCGCCCCTTTCTTGCAGGAGGCCCCAATCTTCCTTTCATCCTGCTCTGTCCCTCACACGAGCTGCTCGCGTTGCTGGGACGGCTCCCACCCCCCGCCCCGGCCCTCTGCAGCCCCATCAGACCTCATCCTGCCACTCACGGCCTGACGCACCGCCCTGACCCCACGCCACTCTGGGTCTCCACCGCTTCCCTCCTGCCCAGGCTCATCACTCGTGTTCAGAAGAGATTTCCTCGTTGTGAGGACGTGCGGGCAGAAACCATGACAATTTTGTTCTCTGCATCCCAGCACACTGTACCATTTCTGGCCCAATGCTGACCACCTAAGATATTTACTAATAAACTCACTTGTTGACTGATTCGCTAATTCACCAATCAACTGGCAAACGGATGGGGAAACAAGGGAAACAATGACAGACTTTTTTTTCCTAGGGCTCCAAAACACTGCAGATGGTGACTGCAGCCATGAAGTTAAAAGGCGCTGCTCCTAGACAGCATATTACAAAGGAGACACATTACTTTGCTGACAAAGGTCCGTCTAGTCAAAGCTATGGTTTTTCCAGTAATCATGTACGGATGTGAGACCATAAAGAAGGCTGAGCGCCGAAGAATTGATGTTTTTGATTGAACTGTGGTGTTGGAGAAGACTCTTTCGAGTCTCTTGGAGTACAAGGAGATCAAACCAGTCCATCCTAAAGGAGATCAGTCCTGTGTGTTCATTGGAAGGACTGATGCCAAAGCTGAAGCTCCAATACTGTGGCCACATGATGCAAAGAACTGACTCACTAGAAAAGACCCTGATGCTGGGAAAGACTGAAGGCAGGAGGAGAAGGGGACGACAGAGGATGAGATGGTTGGATGGCATCACCGACTCAATGGACATGAGTTTGAGTGAACTCCAGGAGATAGTGAAGGACAGGGAGGCCTGGCGTGCTGCAGTCCATGGGGTCGCAGATCAGACATGACTGAGCGACTGAACAACAATTGACTGGTTGTATCTCAAACATATCCTAATCACCTCAACAGGATGGGGAACTGCCAATTATCTTGGAAGACTGGGTAGGGAGGAGAAGGTGAGGATTAAGCAGTGAACTTTACCCCAGTCTGGGCAAGGACATTCCTCCCACCATAAATGTCATCATACTGAAACTGAGTGCACCCTGCAATTAAGCAGGAAACCTCATACAGCCCAAACAGCAGTTCAAAACCAGACACATTTGTGGGCAGGAAATGAACCCCTTGCAATGAGGCAATTTTCCCCAGGATGATCGTATGCCAGCGGTCGCTGGACGGTGGCACACTCCTGCTTGCTCTAGGAACGGAAGGAGGCTCGTGGCAGTGAAGACCCACAGGGCGAGTGGGAGCTGGGAGCTGGGGGCTCACACCGCCTTGAGGATTTGAAGGGCTTCCTGGCTGTGGGGCCAGCAGGCCTGCCAGCTATTAACGCCACTCCCGCCCTAAAAAGACAGGGTCTGGCTTCCTGGGACGGGGGGAAACCACCTTGCTCCAGGGTCAGGGGCAGCCTGAGTGGGAAAGGGCGGCCCTCGCAAGGCCTCCCGAAGCCCCAGGTTAGAGCAGGCCCGTGGAGCGCGGCCCACCCGCAGTCCCCTCGGGCGAACGCCCAGCCAACCCATCCCATGGTCCATCGACTGCAGCACTGACCTTCTTAATGAACTCTGGGAGGACCTTTTGGTCCGTCAGGTGGTCTAGGGAAGAACAGCAATCTAACTCCAAGATGTAGCCTTCATTATGAAGATCAGCATTCTGAGATCTGAAAAGAGAAATACATACACACATAAAGATTTTGCACTATAACTATATATATATATATATTTTTTTTTTTTTAAATCACTGGGGCGTTTAATGAGATCCTAACTTTTTCCCTTAAACAAATCACCCAAAAGGCAGTTTTGAAACAATAATTGATGGCAAACAACTCAAATAATATAGAGGCAGAGGGATCTACCCCACGGAAAGACCTCTACGACGTATCATCAAGGAAAACGCCTCGTTATGGAATGATGGGTTCAGCACAATATGGCTTGTCTGTTAAACAAGCGCACACACACTCACACGCACTCCAGTCGTGTTGATTTCCTGTCGGTGGCTTCCACCCACAGGGCACAGAAACAGAGCTACTGAGACGCAGGGTGAGCCAACAACCACAGACAGCAGTGAGCCCTGGGGGACGCGGGCGGCCCGGGTGGGAGCCGGGTGTGGACGCCCCGGCGACCCAAAGGGACTCTGCTGCATCGATAATCTTTTCATTTTTTTTTTTTTGAAGAGAGTATATTCGTGTGTCACTCAGAAATTTTAAAAATAATTTGGAAAAGATTTTTTAAAGAGTTCAACCCCTCCAGAGGGCAATCTGGCAAAATCTATCAAAGCTAAAAATGCACTAAAGAAAGAATATAAGGTGCGGGGGGAGGGGTGTAAATTAGTAAATTAGGAGTTTGGGATTAACATACACACGTCCATATAATAGATAACCAACAAGGACCTACTGCACAGCACAGGGAACTCGACTCAGTATCTTGTAATAATCTACAGAGGAAAAGAATCTGAAAAAGAATATGTATATACGTATACACATATACACGTGTCTGACTCTTTGTGACCCCATGGACTATATAGCCTTCCAGGCTCCTCTGTCCATGGGATTCTCCAGGCAAGAGTACTAGAGGGGGTTGCCAGGCCCTTCTCCAGGGGATCTTCCTGACCCAGGGATCGAACCCGGGTCTCCCACATTGCAGGCGGATCCTCTATGTCTCAGCCACCAGGGAAGCCCGTACTATGCACACACACACATATATGCACACACGTGTGTAACGGGCTGTCAGGGTGGCAGTGTGGGCCGCCTAGTCTCTGCCAGCGGGGCAGAGCTTGCTCTGTGCAGGGTTCCAGGCGATGGGGCTGGCAGGTCCGTGTGACTTTGCTTTTCTTTAGGGAAATGTCCCTGCTTCGTGTTCTTCCCCAGGTCTCTCCTCCCAAAGCCCTCTCACTGAGAACACTGTCAGCTCTCCACGGCTCTGAGGGCTGGCCTCCCTGGGTGCAGCAGCTGTGGGGGGCTGCAGCCAGCCTCCTCGTGGAGCGGGCCCTTCTCCGGGAGCCCCCCGTATCCTCAGCGGAAGGGCCTGAGAAGTCCTCAGCTCAGGACTCCAGGGTAATGCGTGGGGCCACCTCACAGAAAAGAAAAAGGCGCTGTGTACATGTATGACACAAACATGTACTGCTGTGTACCACAAATGAGTTTTCTGTGTACATACATGTGCAATAAAGACTATATATATAGCTGAATCACCTTGCTGTACACCTGAAACCAACATGATGTTGTAAATCAACCACACTTCCATTCAGAAAGACAAAGACTCCAAGGCGATGAAGCAGGCGTCCGAGGACAAGAGCGGCCGTGAAGGGCTGCCTGCGGCAAACACCTTCAGCCCTGCGGTCAAGACAGAGGTGCCCGCGTGCCCCGCAGGCGGTGGGCTGCTTCCCTGTCCCCACCACATACAGGTGCACGTGACCCAACGCTGGACACACCCAGCAGCAAGCGGTCCAGCAGGAAACCTCATCACTCACGCCGCTCCTTTGAGGGACCCCAGGATGACACTTGGGGGCGATGGACTCCCGGGAGCCACATGGCGGTCAAAAACGGAAGCAGACCGGTGGGCCCAGCGGGACATTAGACCACAGGAGGCAACGGCAGCCACGGGTCCACGGACTAGGCCCTCTCCGCGGGGGGAGCAGGACTGGGAGACCAGGGCAGGCTCCCCAAGGCTCATGCCGTGTGCACAGCGCCTCTCCAGGGCCAAGGGCAGGGCAGGGCAGGGCCCTCCCACCCACCCAGGAGGGCCCCCACCACAGAGCGGCTGTGGCCGCCCCGTGAGAGCCGGGGTAGCCTGGACAGGCACCTCCACGCTAAACTCTCGAGACATGCATATCCCACAAGCAAACAATTTCTGCATGCCTGTTTGCCATAATATTTTAAGATGTATTTCTAGGAGACTTACATATCATTCAAAGTGATTTATGCCTCTATGAACAATTAAACTCAGGACTTCCCTGGTGGCTCAGTGGTAACGATTCTGCTTGCCAATGCAGGAGACACAGGATCGATCCCTAGTCCAGGAAGATCCCACCTGCCTCAGAGCAACTAAACCGATGAGTCACAAGTACTGAGTCCATGCCCCCGAGCCCGGGAGCCTCCAGTCCTGAGCCCGCATGTGGCAACTACTGAAGTCGAGAGCCCTAGAACCCATGCTGCACAAGAGGCCCCTGCACCGCCACTGGAGAGGAGCCCCCACCCTCCACAACAGAGAATCGCAACCCGAGAAAAGCCCATGCAGCGACGAAGACCCAGCACAGCCACAAAGAGGTAAACAAATGATTTTTAAAAATAAAGCTAAAATTAAAAAAAAAAAAATTCAAAAGTGGAAAAGTTAAAGAGGATTTGGAT